>NW_022437029.1:2470609-2617376 GCF_009761245.1 Sapajus apella | reverse complement strand
ATTAGGAAGGCCGTGCCCAAAACAAATAGACAAAAAACTCAGGCTTTACAAAGCTAAACATAGTCTTTACCATACAATCCAGCAATTGTGCTCTTAGGTATCTACCTGATGAGTTGGAAATTTATTTTCACACAAAAATCTATACATGAATGTTTATAGCAGCTTTGTTCATTACTGCCCCAAACTAGAAGCAATCAAGATGTTTTTCCATAGGTGAATGCAGAAATAAACTGTATGCCCATACAATGGGATATTGAGCAATAAAAATAAGCTAGCAAGCCACAAAAAGACATGGAGGTATATTGCTAAGAGAAAGAAGCCAGTTTGAAAGGGCTATATATCATATGATTTCTGGAAAAGGTAAAACTATAGAGATAGTAAAAAGATCAGTGGTGGCCAGAGGTTGGGAGTTGGGAGGATAAACAGGTGAAGCACAGGTGATACTTAGGGCAGTGAAACTATTCTGTATAATACTGTAATAGTGGATACATGACATTATCCATTTGCCAAAACCTACAGAATTTCACAACATGAAGAGTGAAAGCTAGTGTAAACTATGGTGTTTAGTTAATGTGTCCTGTTGGTTCATCAGTTGTGGGGGACACTGTGTATGCTGGGAGGAAGGAGCATATAGGAACTCTCCATACTTCACAATCAATGTTTCTGCAAACCTAAAACTGCTTTAAGAAATAAAGTCTATTAATTAAAAAACAAACAAAAATAGGTTGGGTGCCTGTAATCCTAGTACTTTGGGAGGCCAAGCTGGGTGGATCACTTGAGACCAGGAGTTTAAGACCAGCCTGGACAACATGATGAAACCCCATCTCTACTAAAAATATAAAAATTAGCCAGGTGTGGTGGCAAGGGCCTGTTGTCCCAGCTACTCAGGAGGCTGGGGCACAATAATTGTTTGAACCCGGAAGATGGAGGCTGCAGTGAGCCGAGATTGCACAACTGCACTCCAGCCTGGGCAACAAAGCAAGACCCTCTTAAAAAATTTTTTTTAAAAAAAGTAAATGGAGGGCTTAGTATTATCTAAAAGAATAATATGTACACATAAATCAAACAGAAAAAGCTGAAAGATCCAAAGTAGCAATGATTAATACAGAAAGTGAAAATGAAGACTGACATGGTGAGCGCCTGAGTAGGAAGACCCACTGTTTTCTCAGGACAATGGTGAGGTACAAACACATATATACAAACCATAAGCAGTAATAAATGGATATAAATAATAAAAACTCACTACTGTGAAGGTCAGTGACACAAGTGAGAGAACAATTTTATTTTTAATAATCACCATTTACACAAATCCCACTATGCTTTAAACTCTGTACCACCACCTACATCCACGTATAATTTAATGTAACATTTTTCAATATTATGAAAATAGGTACCACTTAAAACATATTTTTTTTAAAACAATGCTAACATTAAAAACAACAAAAATCTCTGTTCTTACTTTATCTGGAATTCTTGATTTGGTGAATTTGTGACGAATCCAATCTGTACAAATAAGAGACTCCACATCTTTTGCCACGGTCTAAAATATGATATAAATCATTTGTTTTTTAAGAATTCTGTCTAGTACAGAAATCCATACCCACCAATCTTTAGGTAGCAGAAATCTGTTCCAACCTACCTTGTAATTATTAAAGGTATATCGTAGTTCCCAAACTGAGTGAATTCATCCCATCTAAGCACTAACATAATATAAAGCTAAAGGCATATAAATTTAGACTTTTAGACCATGAATTGGTAACTGTTTTCTGTAAAGGACCAGATAGTAAATATTCCCAGCTCTAAAGCTATGTAGTCTCCATTGCCAAAACTCAGCTTGGCCATTATAGGGTAAAAGCAGTCAGACAATATGCAAACAGGTGTGGCTATTTTTCAATAAAATTGTATTTACAAAAAAATAGGTGGCAGGCTGAATTTGGCCTAAAGGCCATAGTTTATCAACTCTTGCTCTAGATAATGTGCAATAATTCACATTTAACAAGATAATATAAAAGAAATCCAAAATGAGTTTCTAGTTTCCTTTCTAGTCCTAACAATGTCATCACTCCCAGTTCCCATCTCTTGTTCCTGCTCTACATTCCTCCAGTCCCATTTCTGTCAGGTTACTGAAGAAAAAGGATTCACTGCCAACCTTTCATACCAGGATACTGCTCTGGGAATGGGCAACAGTCATTCCCCTCATTGCCTCCCAGCCTTTCCTGCATTGCAGAGATGGCATAAACCGCTAGAAGAGAGGCACTGGGTTGAGTTCTGCTGCCTACTAGCAGTGAGACATGAGACACTTACCGTCTCAGAAGGTCAGTTTCCTCAGCTCTAAAAAGTAATAATATTGACCTCACAGGATTAATCTGAGGTTAAGGTAATATACATAAAGCCCCTTACATTATTGTCATCTACAGCCAGGAGCAGGTCTACAGGCGCATCTAGGCTCTGGCCCTTATGAGTAGATTAGACTGCACCAGTGCACTTTCTAAAAGCAAGTGTAGAAGGAGATACATGAAAATACTAACACTGATGGTCTTTTAGAGATTATTTATCTTCCTTCTGATTTTCTATAATTTTCTAACATTTTATTATTGAAAATGTATTCCTTCCATAATCGAAGGGAAAAAACCTAAAACTTTAAGATAGACCAAGGGGAATCAATGACAGCCATTTTTTATTGGCAGGTTTTCCAGAAAAAGATATTTTTTGATTCTAGATCTTTAGGGATAAAACTGCAGATAAACAATAAATAAGCAAGATTTACTTCCAACATGTCAAAAATTTCAAAACGGAACTGGCAAAAGAACGTAACTTGCCTATACGTTTTGTACTGACAAAGAAAAAAATTCATATGGGGTAGAAAAGAAGTCATGAAAAGAAATACTTACCTGTAGTCTGCCTGTGGGCCTCTGAGCAACTAAGCGCAAAATCCCAGCCATAAGTGTAGTGATTGCTCTCTTTAGAGGCTGTGAGAAGAAGCAGACCCATCAGTCTTGGAAATGAACAGGTTTCCCCTTCTCTAGTATTAAAAAACTACGCAGCAAATTAATTGTAAATGTGACTGAAGTTTAACAGTAAATTAATAATGCCGTTATTTTAATAAGGGCAAGAATTGATTTAGAAATAATGTTTTATTCCACCACAGGTAGTAATTATACACAACATTAACCACATCCCATTTTCACCAAATGAGTCAGACCTGGATTGATTCCACAAAACTGGGAAATGAGAGTTTACTATCATTTAAAGTGTCTTCTTCAACAATGAAGGCAGATAAAGAATGCTTTGTCATAGAATCACAGAAAATTAAAAACCTAGAAAGGACTGAAGAAATCCCAACTCCTATAATTGGAACTGACTGCCCATGCTCTTACTTTATGAATGAGGATCATGAATTCCAGAAAGTTCAATAATTTATCTAAGAGCATCCAGTTATCAATAGAGTAAGCAGTCTAGAACCCCATTCTCCTAATTCCTAGGCAAGTGCATTTTCACTAAATCATAACATGTTTCTGTTAAAAAATAGAACGTTTTTGCTTATTTGTCTTTTTTTAAACTATTCTCAATGCACATGCATTGCATCTAAGACCTAAAAAGGCCGTATTTATTTAATTATACATGAAAAAACTATAGCCTTCTATACTGACTTATACTGAAAGCAGAAAGATTAAGTTCATGAACTACAAGTATCTCTCCGACAGGTTAATTAATTTGTGTTACAACTTTTCCCTCAGAAAAGAAAATACCTGTCTTGCAACTGAGTTATTCTACAAAGCACCTAAAACAGTACCTGGCATGTGGGAAGCCCTCAATAAATGGCAACTTTATTATTAAATTATTACAAAGCTAATAAGAATACTGTTAACACTGCAGTCCCCAACCTTTTTGGCAATGGACCAGTTTTGTGGAAGACAATTTTTCCATGAATAGGGAGGGGTGGTGGGGAAGGATTCAGGATGAAACTGTTCCACCTCAGATCATCAGGCATTAGATTCTCATAAGCAGCATGCAACCTAGATCCTTTGCATGTCCAGTACACAATAGCATTCATGTTCCTATGAGAGAATCTAAAGCTGCACTGCTCTGACAAGAGGCGGAGCTCAGGTGGTCATGCTCACTCAACCTCAGCTTGCTGGCTGCTGTACCACCTGGTTCCTAATGCGCCACCAAGTGGTCTGGGTGTGAGGCGTAGGGGTTTGGAGACTTCTGCTCTAACACATTAAAATAGGTTAAGTGTTGTAATTCAGTGTCCCGCAGATTCTAGCTCATTCAAGTTCTGCAAGTCTTTCCTGTGATGTGGAAAAGCAAAGGGAACTCTGAGAATCAATGCAAGATGTCTCCTGTAAAGAGCCAGAACTCAGAAACATTCCTCAGCAACTGAACCTATCTAATGCTATATTATTTTACCATACTTCCTCCTCTCAAGGTTAGCATTATGTATTAATCCAACTTATTTAGCTTCACACTCTAAAAAATCTTTTTTATCACTTAGGTCTCAACAAAATCCTAACTGGACTTCTGCTTTTATCCCAATTCCCCTAATATCTCTTTTGTATATCAGCAATAAATCATCTTATTAAGTCTTAGATCATGTCATTCTGCTCAAAAATCTTCCAGAGAGCCAGGATTCTCTGTTGAAGTGGGAGGTTACACATAAGCAAAAGGGAAAGGCTACAGTGATCCTTATATACTAGATTGGCATTAGAACTCATGTTTAGCTTAATATAGATATTGAGGGGTATAGAAATAATTATAGATATGCATGTATACATGGGCTAGCTCTGTCAGCTGAGAGGATGTAAAGCAATAGCAGTTAGTAGCAATGAGCACACCCAAAGCCAGATCTGTAATCTGGCTCGAATTTCACCTTTTCAATGAGGTTTACCCAGGTCACTTCGTTTAACATTTTCACCCACACCCTAACTGTCTACAATCCTAATTCCACCTTACTTTTCTTTCTATTGTGTTTATCTTCTAACCTAACTTAATTATCTGTTAGGTTTGTTGTTTCGTGCATGTCCATTCAATACCATGCTAATTCCATAGGACAAGTGTTTTTAGATCCTGTTGTTTTTGGTCTGTTATATTCACAGAAGTATCCCAAGCATCTACATAAAGCGGTGTCTACCCTATAGTCGCCACATAATATATTTTTGCAGAATAACAGAAGTTTAAATATTTACAGACTTTAGAAGGTGTGACAATCAAAAGTTACAAGTTTTTAGAGACAGTCTCGCTATATTCCTGCTATTGAACTCTTAGCCTTAAGTAATCCTCAATTTTCCCAGTAATTAGAGCTAGGTGTGTGTCACCACGTTTGACTCCAGGAATACGTTTTAATAAAGTAAAAGTTATTATTAATTAGGCACCTGACTCTTGGACCCTGAAACAATTATCCTGTCTCCTACTGTAAAAATAGGAAAATATCAGGCATCACATGAGAAGTATGATCCCATTTCTATTTTTTTTTTTTTAATATCTGCGAATGTGTGTATTCACAGAAAAACTCTGGAAGGTCGTCAGAATAACATTAACTCACCCCTGGGGGTATGAAAAAAGGCGTTTTTCCTCTCCCCCTCCACCAACAGGTAGTTCTTTTTGTCTTTTTACAAGGACCATGCATGCAACAGGAATGTTAAAAAGCGATTTCTTTTTCTAAACTGACAATGTATGTAATTATTAAAGGGAGAAAAACACTTCTGAAATGCAAAACATAGAATCACTATTGCAGAGATACCAGAGATCTCTGAAGGCTGGAAGCGTGTCTCTTCTCTGAACTCCTAGTCCCTAACAAGTAGTAGGCAGTCCTCATTACTGCCTCCTGGCCAAAAGGGCAGAACAAACAGCTTTCGGTAGGTCTCCATAAAAATGGTAACAAATCAGTTTTTAATAAAATGGAAAATATTCTAACTGCCAACTCTGGAATGTTTGCATTATAAAATGAAGCAATACAAAAATAAAGGCAATTTTCTGTCTTCATTTAAAAAGGAAAAGTAATCCTAATTCCCAATGGCAACCCTAAGTTATGAAGCAGAAGCACAGAAAAATGCTGCTTGGGTTCCCTTTCCCAAGCTGCCCGGCCTCGGCGGCTCAGTCCTTGAGCTCCAAGAGTCTAGGCACAACAAGCCGCGTGGCCCTGGATTCTGCGAATTGGAAAACAGCATAATGCAGACCAATGGCCTTTCGGGAGCCAATGTGACGGGATCAGCCGCAGATCCATTAAGGTCGCCGTAACCTGCCAACTCAGAACGCAATAGGGAAAATCAATTAGGTCTGCAGAGGGTTCCTGGATATATACACTTGGCTAAGAATGCAGTACTTTCGGCCACTCATTCCCCACTCACCAGCACCTACTAAACGTTCATCCCTGAAGTTTTCCACCAAAGGGAAGCAGAGCAGAGGAAGAACTACAAAGTGCTACACCCAAAGCCTGCCGTTGCAGTCAGCGCGACCTGCGAACCAGAGCACTTTTGTTCCGGCGAAATCCCTCCCTCTCAGGAAACACCCTAGAAAGAGAGCGCAGGCGCATGGGTGTCACATGACCACTTCCCGGAAGCGCAGCAGACCCGCCCAACTTCAGCCAGGGTTGAGGAGGAGGAGAGTTCCCGGAGTTATGGCGAAGTCTGGGATGGCGCAGGATCCGGAGAGCACAGCTGCAGTCACTGTGCTAAAGCGGGCGGTAGAACTAGATTCCGAGTCGCGGTATCCGCAGGCTCTGGTGTGTTACCAAGAGGGGATTGATCTGCTCCTGCAGGTTCTGAAAGGTGAGCAATGAGGCAAGGCGGGGAGGACCTGAGGAAAAGGAGCTGGTTCCTGCTGTGTCTGGGAAGTGAAGGAGTTAAAAACAATTCTTCCACACCGCAAAGAAGCAGTTAAATGCAGAAGGTGGAATATTCTACAGGATAACTCGGTCTCTTTGTGTGTGTGTGTGTGTGTATATTTTTATTGCACTTTAAGTTCTGGGGTACATGTGAAGAATATGCAGGATTGTTGCATAGGTACCTACATGGCAATGTGGTTTGTTGCCTCCGTCCCCATCACCTATCTCTGGCATTTCTCCCCATGTTATCCCTCCCCAACTCCCTACCCGCCCCACTGTCCCTCCTCGAGTCTCCCCAACAGACCCCAGTGTGTGATGCTCCCCCTCCCTGTGTCCATGTGTTCTCATTGTTCAACACCTACCTATGAGTGAGGACATGCAGTGTTTGATTTTCTGTTCTTGTGTCAGTTTGCTGAGAATGATGGTTTCCAGATTCATCCATGTCCCTACAAAGGACATGAACTCATCATTCTTTATGGCTGTGTAGTATTCCATGGTGTATATGTGCCACATTTTCCCTGTCCAGTCTATAGTCAATGGGCATTTGGGTTGGTTCCAGGTCTTTGCTATTGTAAACAGTGCCGCAATGAACATATGTGTGCATGTGTCTTTATAATGGAACAATTTATAATCCTTTGGATATATACCTAGTAATGGGATTGCTGGGTCAAATGGTAATTCTATATCTAGATCCTTGAGGAATCGCCACACTGTCTTGGACAATGGTTGAACTAATTTACACTCCCACCAAGAGTGTAAAAGTGTTCCTATTTCTCCACATCCTCTCCAGCATGTTGTCTCCAGATTTTTTAATGATGCCATTTTAACTGGCAAGAGATGATATCTCAATGTGGTTTTTATTTGCATGTCTCTAATGATCAGTGATGATGAGCATTTTTTCATGTGTTTTTTGGCCTCATGTATGTCTTCTTTTGAAAAATGTCTGTTCATATCCTTCGCCCACTTTTGAATGGGGTTTTTTTTTTTTTTTTTTTTTTAAATGTGTTTTAGTTCCTCGTAGATTCTGGATATCAGCCCTTTTTCAGGTGGGTAGATTGCAAAAATTTTTTCCCATTCTATTGGTTGCCACTTCATTCTAATGATTGTTTCTTTTGCTGTGCAGAAGCTCAGGAGTTTAATTAGACCCCATTTGCCTATTTTGGCTTTTGTTACAATGCTTTTGGTTTTTTTATCATGAAGTCCTTGCTTATGCCTATGTCCTGAATGGTTTTGCCTAGATTATTTTCTAGGGTTTTTATGGTGTTAGGTCTTATGTTTAAGTCTTTAATCCATCTGGAGTTAGTTTTAGCGTAAGGTGTCAGGAAGGGGTCCAGTTTCTCCTTTCTGCACATTGCTAGCCAGTTTTCCCAGCACCATTTATTAAACAGGGAATCCTTTCCCCATTTGCTTGCTTTTGTCAGGTTTGTCAAAGACCAGTTGGTTGTAGATGTGTGGTGTTGCTTCCATGGCCTCTGTTCTGTTCCATTGGTCTATATCTCTGTTTTGGTACCAGTACCATGCTGTTTTGATTACTGTAGCCTTGTAGTATAGTTTGAAGTCAGGTAGCATGATGCCTCCAGCTCTGTTCTTTTTGCTTAGAACTGACTTGGTTATGCAGGCTCTCTTTTGGTTTCATATGAAGTTTAACATGGCTTTTTCCAGTTCTGCGAAGTGAGTCATAGGTAGCTTGTTGGGGATAGCAATGAATCTATAAATTACTTTGGGCAGTATGTCCATTTTCACAATATTGATTCTTCATAACCATGAGCATGGAATGTTTCTCCATCTGTTTGTGTCCTCTCTTATTTCCTTGAGCAGTGGTTTGCGGTTCTCCTTGAAGAGGTCCTTTACATCCTTGGTTAGTTGTATTCCTAGGTATTTTATTCTCTTTGTAGCAATTGTGAATGGCAGTTTGTTCTTGTTTTGGATCTCTTTAAGTCTGTTATTGGTGTATAGGAATGCTTGTGATTTCTGCACATTGATTTTGTATCCTGAGACTTTGCTGAAGTTGCTTATCAGTTTCAGATTTTGGGCTGAGAAGATGGGGTCTTCTAAATATACAGTCATTTCATCTGCAAATAGAGAAAATTTGACTTCCTCCTTTCTTAATTGAATACCCTTTATTTCTTTTTCTTGCCTGATTACTATATTGAATAGGAGTGGTGAGTGGGGGGCATCCTTTTCTAGTGCCAGATTTCAAAGGGAATGCTTCCAGTTTTTGCCCATTCAGTATGATATTGGCTGTGGGTTTGTTGTAAATAGCTTTTAATATTTTGAGATATGTTCCATCGATACTTAGTTTTTTTAGAGTTTTTAGCATAAAGTGCTGTTGAATTTTGTTGAAGGCCTTTTCTGTATCCACTGAGATAATCATGTGTTTTTTGTCTTTGATTCTGTTTATGTGGTAAATTGTGTTTATAGACTTGCGTATGTTGAACCAGCCTTGCATCCCCGGATGAAGGCTACTTGATCATGGTGGATAAGCTTTTTGATGTTCTGTTCCAATCGGTTTGCCAGTATGTTATTGAAGATTTTTACATCTATGTTCATCATGGATATTGGCCTGAAGTTTTCTTTTCTTACTGAGTCTCTGCCGGGTTTTGGTGTCAGGATGATGTTGGTCTCATAAAATGATTTGGGAAGGATTCCCTCTTTTTGGATTGTTTGGAATAGTTTCAGAAGGAATGGTACCAGCTCCTCTTTGTATGTCTGGTAGAATTCGGCTGTGAACCTGTCTGGCCCTGGGTTTTTTTTGGTTGGTAGGCTATTAATTGCTGCCTCAACATCAGCCCTTGTTATTGGTCCATTCAGGGTTTCGACTTCTTCCTGGTTTAGACTTGGGAGGGTGCAAGTGTCCAGGAATTTATCCATTTCTTTCAGGTTTAATGGTTTATGTGCATAGAGTTGTTTGTAGTAATCTCTGAGGGTAGTTTGTATTTCTGTGGAATTGGTGGTGATATCCCCTTTATCATTTTTTATTGTGTCTATTTGATTCTTCTCTCTTTTCTTTTTTATTAATCTGGCTAGTGGTCTGTCTATTTTGTTGATCTTTTTGAAAAACCAGCTCCTGGATTTATTGATTTTTTGAAGGGTTTTTTTGTGTCTCTCTCTCCTTCAGTTCTGCTCTGATCTTACTTATTTCTTGTCTTCTGCTAGGTTTTGAGTTTTTTTGATCTTGCTCCTCTAGCTCTTTCAATTTTGATTATAGGGTGTCAATTTTAGATCTTTCCTTTCTTCTCATGTCGGCATTTATTGCTATAAATTTTCCTCTAGACACTGCTTTAAATGTGTCCCATAGATTCTTGTTGGTTTCGAAGAACGTCTTTATATCTGCCTTCATTTTATTGTTTATCCAGTCAACATTCAAGAGCCAGTTGTTCAGTTTTCATGAAGTTGTGCGGTTCTGAGTTAGTTTCTTAATATGGAGTTCTAATTTAATTGCACTCTGGTCTGAGAGACTGTTTGTTATGATTTCTGTTCTTTTGCATTTGCTGAGGAGTGATTTACTTCCAATTATGTGGTCAGTTTTAGAGTACGTGTAATGTGGTACTGAGAAGAATATGTATTCTATGGAGTTAGGGTGGAGAGTTCTGTAAATGTCTATTAAATCTGCTTGGTCCAGATCTGAGTTCAAGTCCCGGATACCCTTGTTAATTTTCTATCTCCTTGATCTGTCTAATATTGACAGTGGAGCGTTAAAGTCTCCCACTATTATTGTGTGGGAGTCTAAGTCTCTTTGTAGGTCGTTAAGAACTTGCTTATGTATCTGGGTGCTCCTGTATTGGGTGCATTTATATTTAGGATCATTAGCTCTTCTTGTTGCATTGATCCTTTTACCATTATGTAATGCCCTTCTGTGTCTCTTTTGATCTTTGTTGGTTTAAAGTCTATTTTATCAGAGACTAGGATTGCAATTCCTGCTCTTTTTTTGCTCTCCATTTGCTTGGTAAATCTTCCTCCATCCCTTTATTTTTAGTCTATCCTTGCATGTGAGATGGGTTTCCTGGATACAGCACACTGATGGGTTTTGACTTTTTATCTAATTTGCCAGTGTGTGTCTTTTGATTGGGGCATTCAGCCCATTTACATTTAAGGTTAATATTGTTACGTGTGAATTTGATCCTGCCGTTTTGATGCCAGCTGGTTCTTTTGCCTGTTAGTTGATGCAGTTTCTTCATTGTGTTGATGCTGTTTACCATTTGGTATGTTTTTGGAGTGGCTGGTACTGGTTTTTCCTTTCCATGTTTAGTGCTTCTTTCAGGAGCTCTTGTAAGGCAGGCCTGGTGGTGATGAACTCTCTGAGCAATAGCTTGTTTGTAAAGGATTTATTTCTCCTTCACTTATGAAAAGCTTAGTTTGGCTGGATATGAAATTCTAGGTTGAAAGTTCTTTTCTTTAAGGATGTTGAATATTGGCCCCCACTCTCTTCTGGCTTGCAGGGTTTCTACTGAGACATCTGCTGTGAGTCTGATGGGCTGGCTTCCCTTTGTGGGTAACCCGACCTTTCTGTCTGGCTGCCCTTAGGATTTTTTTCCTTCATTTCAACCCTGGTATATCTGACAATTATGTGCCTTGGGGTTGCTCTTCTTGAGGAATATCTCTGTGGTGTTCTCTGTATTTCCTGGACTTGAATATTGGCCTGCCTTGCTAGGTTGGGGAAGTTCTCCTGGTTAATATCCTGAAGAGTATTTTCCAGCTTGGATTCATTCTCTCCGTCACATTCAAGTACACCTATCAAATGTAGATTAGGTCTTTTCACATAATCCCATGTTTCTTGGAAGCTTTGTTCATTTCTTTTTACTCTTTTTTCTCTAATCTTGCCTTCTGGTTTTATTTCATTGAGTTGATCTTCAATCTCTGATATCCTTTCTTATGCTTGGTTGATTCGGCTATTGAAACTTGTGTATGCTTTGTGAAGTTTTCATGTTGTGTTTTTCAGCTCCATCAATTCATTTATATTCTTCTCTAGGCTGTTTATTCTCGTTAGCGTTTTGTCAAATCTTTTTTCAAAGTTCTTAGTTTCTTTGCATTGGGTTAGAACCTTTTTTCAAGGTTCTTAATTTTTTTGCATTACAATAGGACATGTTCTATTAGCTCAGAGAAGTTTGTTATTACCCACTTTCTGAAGCCTGTTTCTGTCAGTTCATCAGACTCATTCTCCATCCAGCCTTGTTCCCTTGTTGGTGAGGAGCTGTGGTCCGTTGGAGGAGGAGAGGCATTCTGGTTTTGGTTGTTTTCATCCTTTTTGCGCTGGTTTCTTCCCATCTTTGTGGATTCATCTACCTGTGGTCTTTGTAGTTGGTGACTTTCGGATGGGGTCTCTGAGTGGACGTTCTTTTTGTTCATGATGAAGTTATTTCTTTCACTTTTTTAGTTTTCCTTCTAACAGTCAGGCCCCTCTCCTGTAGGATTGCTGGAGGTTCACTCCACACCCTGCTTGCATGGGGATCACCTGTGGCAGCCTCTGCATTCTTGCTGGGAACTGCACTCCAGAGCTGTTCCTATTCGGCCTTCTTGGCTCTTTTAGATCTTTAACAGATCAATGTCATTTTTTAGGCAATGTGGTTTTTTTTTTTTCAAAAACTATCTTTAATTTTTAGAGATGCAGACCAAAGTGTTTTGGAAAGAGATGCCATTATGTCTGTAGTTAATTTTCCTTAAGCAAAAAATTTTTTAAACTGAAGCAAATTGAGCAAAAATGCTAATTTAAAAAATCTAGGTGATGGGTAATAGGGATTTTTATTATATGATTATTTTTAATTTTCTGTTTAAATATTTGCATTTAAAGCAAGCCAAAGTAAAATATAGCAATAGAAGAAGAAAAGTTTTTCTTTTTTTTTTTTTGAGACAGAGTTTCACTCATGTTACCCAGGCTGGAGTGCAATGGCGCGATCTCGGCTCACCGCAACCTCCGCCTCCTGGGTTCAGGCAATTCTCCTGCCTCAGCCTCCTGAGTAGCTGGGATTACAGGCACGCACCACCATGCCCAGCTAATTTTTTGTATTTTTAATAGAGACGGGGTTGACCAGGATGGTTTCGATCTCTTGACCTCGTGATCCACCCGCTTCAGCCTCCCAAAGTGCTGGGATTACAGGCTTGAGCCACTGCGCCCGGCCCTGAAAAGTTTTTCTTTAATGGATGAAGTTTGTTGTGAAAAATGTGCAGGGTTGTGGAGGGGACAGTGAGACTTTTCCTAATATGTAGTTATTCAATGTTGAGAAATACCCAAATATCCTTAACATCCAGTACAATCTTGGCTCACAGTAGATACTCAGTATTTATGTATTAAATTGATAAGACGCCCTGGCACTCCTGGTCTGGACTAAGATCGCTTCCTCTGTGCTTTCTAGTTTAAGCTTGTTATAATTAAAGTGTTACAGAAGCTTTGAGGCAGCAGAGGGAGTCCTTCATGGTTTGGTGCTTTAGTCAGTAGTATAAACGTTGCCTGAGGCATTATTTGACGATAATGATGACAACAGCAATAAGCGTAGCTATCACATTTCAGTGCTGAGTGCCAGGCACTGCAGAGAACATTAAAAGCATGATCTTGTTTCATCCGTACCAATTGCCCTATCAAGTAGGAGTTGATGGTATTCTCATTTTACAGCATAAAAAGTATTGTAAGCTTTCAAGTTCTGTCACTAGGAGGTGGTAGAGTCACAGTTGGAGCAGGTGGTAGAGTCTTAGTTGGAGCCCAAGGCCTCAATGACTGGTATACCGAATCCCCAAAGAGAGATGGTATATTGGGTTGGTCAGGCAGAACACTGCTCAAGTTTTGGCTGCTCTAGGAATCTCAAGCAGGAGAATCACAGTTCTGCTCCAGTGTGCTTCACTGATCCCGTAGAGGTTACAGAGACAGTGACATGACATAGATGGGTTAAGACCCAAAATGCAAATAGCGCTAATACATAAGTGCCAGGAGAGAGATATCTATAGGTAAGTGCAATGAGGATTTAAACAGTTAAAGGTCATGTGAGGGTGGAAAGGTAGAGGTGGAGTTTGATTGGGGCTTTGGAGGAAAAAGAATTTCAGAAGTCAGAAATTCATCTAAGAGTCTTCAAATTCTGCCTGTCCTTACCAAATAAGTAGTTAAGTTTGATTGAGCATGCGTCTGAAGAGGAAGAATGAGAGGTAAAAGTTTAAAGGTAGATAAGGGCTTGGGTCACATCGTGGATGGCCTTGACTACCAGGAGATTTTAACTCATTTCCCAGGTAAGGAGAAACCATTTAAGGTTTTTACAAAGGAGTAACATAATTGGAGTTGCATTTTAGGACTGGTCTCTTTCAGGAATATGCTCTTTCTCACAAATATTTGCATGACATACTCTCTCTTCTACTTCAGGCCTTTACACAAATATCACCTTCTTTGTGAAGCCTCCTGATCTCCAGTATACAATTATAACCCTATCCCAGTGCTCCCTGTCGTCTTTCATGACTTTATTTAATAGCACTTATTTCAGCCTAATATACATGTTTCACCAATTTATTTTTATTGTTCTCTTTCTTCCTACTTGAACAATAGAGGAGAATTATGTCTGTTTTATTAACTGCTGTATCTACAGCACTTAGAACAATGCCTGGCATGTTGTTAGTTGTCAATAAGTATTTCTTGAAGAAAGGACTGAATATGGCAAGGATGTAAAATAGACATTAACCTGTAGAGACTGAAGTAAAGCAGATCAATTAAGGAGCTCCTGCTGGGATCAAAATAAGAGGTGAGTATAGCCAATATAGAAAATGTATGGAGATTCCTCAAAACACTAAAAAGAGAACGACCATCAATCCCATTACTAGGTATATATCCAAAGGAAATGAAATCATTACGTCAAGGAGATATTTGTACTCCCATGTTTACTACAGCACTATTCATAACAGCCAAGATATGGAATCAACCCAAGTGTCCATCAGCAGATGAATGGATAAAGAAAATGTGGTACATATACATAGTGGAATACTGTTCAGCCATATAAAATGAAATCCTGTAATTTGAGATATGGACGAACTTGTAGGAAACTGTTAAGTGAAACAAACCAGACACAGAAAGACAAATACCACATGATCTCACTCATATGTGGAATCTGAAAATGTTGGTATCATAGAAGTAGAGAGTAGAATAATGGTTACCAGAAGCTGTGAAGTTAAGAGGAATGGGGAGAGGTTGGTCAAAGGGTATAAAATTACAGTTAGAGGCCAGGTGCAGTGGTTCACACCTGTAATCCCAGTACTTTGGGAGGCTGAAGTGGGCAAATTACTTGAGGTCAGGAGTTTGAGACCAGCCTGGCTAACATGGTGAAACCCTGTCTCTCTCTCTCTAAAAAAAAAAAAAATTACAGTTAAATAGGAATAAATTCTGGTGTCCTATTACACAATAGGGTGACTATATTTAATAATATGTTGTATGTTTCAACATAGCTAGAATGATTTTCAATGTTCTTACCACAAAGAAACAGTAAATATTTGAGACAATAGACATGCTAATTACCCTGATTTGATCATTACACAATGTTTACATGTATCAAAATACCACATTGTACCCCCTTAATATGTATAACTATCATGTGCCAATTGAAATTACATAAAACCTTTAAAAAAAAAAAGATGAGATGTGATAAAGGCCTGATTGAACCAGAGAGATGATACCAATATTAAGATAAGAAGGGGGCACTGGCATATGATTAGATACTGGACTAAGGTTAATGGGAGTCAAAGATGGCTGTAAGGTTCCAAGCCTGAGAAAATGTGGCATAATGATTGAAGGATGGGTCTATGTGTGAGACATTGCCAGCTGATAAGGACAATGACTAAGACTACTACATAGTTTAAAGCCTAGCAAGGCTGAGGAAAGGTTGTGTTTTGCTTTTATTTGGGCAGGAGAGGCATTAGGGAAAGCTAGAATGAGCTCTGTGGAATCAAAGTTATCAGCATGAACTTATGGTTTTTTTTTTTTTTTTTTTTTTTTTTGAGACGGAGTTTCACTCATGTTACCCAGGCTGGAGTGCAATGGCGCGATCTCGGCTCACCGCAACCTCCGCCTCCTGGGTTCAGGCAACTCTCCTGCCTCAGCCTCCTGAGTAGCTGGGATTACAGGCACACGCCACCATGCCCAGCTAATTTTTTGTATTTTTAGTAGAGACGGGGTTTCACCATGTTGACCAGGATGGTCTCGATCTCTTGACCTCGTGATCCACCCGCTTCGGCCTCCCAAAGTGCTGGGATTACAGGCTTGAGCCACTGCGCCCAGCCGAACTTATGGTTTTTAATATTTATACAGATGGATAGAAACAAATATAGATGTATGTATGAGTAAGCCTACATATACTTCCTAGCTGTATTGACTGAGAGGGTCTAGGAGTAGTGGTGGGACTTCCCCAGTAGAAATGAACACGCCTGGCACTCAGATTTTGGTTTCTCAATACCACTCTTCAATAAACGTGACTGAGGCTGCTTGGAAAAGTGTATTTCAGGGTTGGGGGAAAAAATAAACAAGATGAGTTTTAAGAAATCTTTCGGCTTCCCTGGGCCACATTGGAAAAAGAATTGTTGTGGGCTACATATAAAATACACTAACACAAATGACAGCTGATGAGCTCACACACACGCCCCTCATAATGTTTTCATAGAGTTTACGAATTTGTGTTGGGCCTTGTTCAAAGCTGTCCTGGGCCGCATGCAAGGGTTGGACAAGTTTGGTTTAAAACATCTTGTGGCTGTGCATGGTGGCTCATGCATGCAATCCCAGCACTTTGGGAGGCCAAGGCAGGTGGATTGCCTGAGCCCAGGAGTTTGAGACCAGCCTGGGCAACATGATGATACTCTGTCTCTACAGGAAATAGAAAAGAAATACAAAAATTAGCCAGGCATGGTAGTGCGTGCCTGTAGTCTCAGCTACTTGGGAGGCTGGGGTGGGAGGATTCCTTGTGCTTGGAAGGCAGAGGTTGCAGTGAGCTGAGATCACGCTGCTGCACTCCATCCTGGGCGACAGAGCCTGACCCTGTCTCAACAAAACAAAACAAAAACAAAAAAATCTTACATCAAAATGTAAGGACATATTCAATATCGATGGGAGCTTGACAGAAGGACAGAGGAACCAACATGAAGGAGATATCAAAGCTGAAGCTGATACAATTTGAGCAGGAAAATATAGTATTGGATTATGACTCATAGAATAAAATAAATATTCATGAGCCCATACTCTTTAATTGAATAAACAGATTGAGAAGGAATTATGGAAATAGAAAACCACCATTTTGCAAACATCACAGTCATAGTTGTTGCAGGCAAGGACCATCAATAGATGTTAAAATTAGTGCGAGAAAGAGTAATGAGAAGCATGATATCTTTTCATAAGGTACTTACAAATTACAAAAAAGAAAATAGTGATTTTACAGTGGAGAAATCTGAACTACACCTTTACCAAGTGGTCAAAGTTAATGTCATCAGTAGTAAGACATATCAGCATCATGCACCCACTGAGCAAGACACATCACTTCTGTGATTTTCTTACCAAAAATGCATAAACCAAGTCTAATCATGAGAAAACATCAGACCATCCAAAATGAGAGACATTTTACAAAAATAACTGACCAATATTATACTTAAAGGTCAAGGTCATAGACGGCAGAGAAAGATTAAGGAACTATCACAGCTTGGAGGAGACTAAGGAGACATAACTAAATGCAATGTGAGATCCTGGACCAGAAAACAAACTTTCATTAATGGGAAAATTGGTGAAATTCAGATAAGGTTTGTAGATGAGTTCATAGTATTGTATCAGTGTTAATTTCCTAGCTCTGATACTTATAGTATGTTTGTAATATGTTAACATTAGGGGAATCTAGGTGAAGGAGGTTATCTGTGCCATTTTTGCAACTTTTCTGTAAATATAACATTAACTGAAAATGCTTTTTAAAATGAGAGATTAAAATGAAATTATTATGGAAAATATAAGCAATGTCAAAAGGAAGGAAGGGAAGGAACAAGAAGTGATTTGGTGACTGATTTGGAAGGAGGAGTCGTTGGGGTAAAACTTTATGATCATGTGTATTCAAAAATAACACTTGGGGTAGCTGGAAAAATGACTGTGCATTAACCATAATGGGGAGGTCTGGAAGAAAAGCTGGTTTTGTGGAAGATAAATATTTGCTATCTTTTATTTATGCTAAAGCTTCAAACTTGTGGGTAATTAGGATAAAATAGTGCTCAGACATGAACTTGACATGTAATAAGCCACTTTCATCCCACCAGATTTGGTGTCCCAGAGATGAGACACAGTGTCAGGAGTTCCCACTCCTAAACTAAGCTACATCACATGCTTAGTGTAAAAATGAAGGTCTTGTATGTTCAAGACAAATTTGAACTTATTGTGTGTATTTGACTGGCAAACCATACTAAAGGATAGGCAATTTGTAGAAAACTTGAGACACTGAAAATAATGCCTGAATTAAACAGAAAAACTGTTTTGATAACTGATAATATATTTTTAACTTTTAGGTACCAAAGATAATACTAAGAGATGTAATCTCAGAGAAAGAATTTCCAAATACATGGACAGAGCGGAAAACATAAAGAAGTACTTGGACCAAGAAAAAGAGGGTAAAGAGGCTGTTTTAGAAAACATGTCCGTAAACTGCAGTGACTGTCCGTGTTTTCTGGCTCCTGCCCTTTGGAGCTCTGTGTGGTCTGGACCAGTCGTCCCTGGGAGCTTACAGGATTTACTCTGCCTTTCCACTCCCATACAGGAGTTGTTTTTAATCTTTTTTTTTTTTTTTAGTTGGGAGCAGGGATGTCAGAACCCCTTTGAACATCTGATGAAAGCTATGCATACTGCAGAATGTTACATGCCATTTTTAAGCAGTTCACAGATCCCTATGATGCTTATGTGTACCCTATGTTAAGAAATACTACAGAGGAATACTGAATGTAAATTGTGTATTTTATTTATATTTCCCTTTATGAAATGAACAAAATCATGAAAGAAGCTAAAGAAACTCTTAGGATTTCTCTCAGATTTTGTTGTGAATCAAAACACCTCAGGAGTTAAGTATTCCTAACGATTAGAGGTGAGGTAGGTATTGTTCCCTATTGATTATTAGTTCCCTGCTCCTAAGCATCCAGTTTACAAATGTCTGTAAATGGCCATTTCCACTCTTACCTGAGTGCACACTACTGCTGCTTGCCTATGGCCAAAGGTACTGCTGCCCTCAAAAGCCAGTGCCCCCAGGCCCCAGCTGTTCTTCTCTCTACTTTCTGCACCCCTTTCCCCATCTCTTCCCACTATTCTCTATCAATACATACCCTGGGGACCGCCACTGAGCTCCTTTGTTCTGTGGGAATAACATTATGTTTCCTTCACTCCAATTTGAAATCTAGAATGAAATTTTACTCCAAAACATTGATGAAATATAGTACCATTAGCATTGTGGTTTGAATACATGGAATTAAATTAGCCTCTGTGTGGCTAGCTTGGCTTAAAAAATAAGGCATTGTTGCCAACATTATCTCTGTGGAACTATTTGGAACAGAAGTGTGTGTGTAGTATAATTTAGGGGATACCATATAATTTAGGGACTACCATTAGGGGTCATATTTTTTTTAAAACCTTAAAGGTTTCTGATAACTTATTCAGTATTTATTTTGAATTAACAAAAGCAATAGATCTGTCCCACTGATCCTGTGACATCCCAGTCTTCAACTTGGGTTATTAAGAAGTACTATAAATTTCTGTTTGAAACTCTACATGTGCCAAGAAAGACTTCAGAGCTCCATATTATACTGTATTCATGTTTTTTTCTTTTTTTTTTTTTTTTTTAGGCAGAGTCTCCTCTGTCACCCAGGCTGGAGTGCAGTGGCGCAATCTTAGCTCACTGGAACCTCCACCTCTCAGGTTCAAGTGATTCTCTTGCCTCAGCCTCCCAAGTAGCTGAGACTACAGGTGCTCGGCAACATGCCCAACTAATTTTTGTATTTTTAGTAGAGGTGGGGTTTCACCATGTTGCTGGACTCAAACTCCTGACCTCAAATGATCTACCCACCTAGGCCTCCAAAAATGGTGGGATTACAGGCGTGAGCCATTGCTCCCGGCCCTGCATTCATGTTTAATATTCACTTCAGTAATTAGATTGCAAGACATAAAAAAACAAGTCTGAAGAGAAGGGCTAGATTGCTACTGAGTTATATAGCATGTGGTGCTACCCATGGTGACAGGAAGTTATTGGATACCCTTATGCATACACTACTCCCTTCAGCTAACTGCCTGGTCTATAGGATCTGGCTCAAGGACCTGTTCTAGGAAACCTCATTGGATTTTCCCCATTGCCTAGCCTCTGTGAAGGCAGAAATCACTAATGGAGTGGTTTGCCTTAAATACCTTTGAATGTGTAACATCCTGCAATGTGTATGATATTTAGTAGGCATTCAATAAATATTTGCTCAGTGAATAAATTTAAAAATTAGTATGTATCTGATGCTGATTAATCACTATATATAAAATACAAAATGTGTAAAAAATGGTCACTGGTTTTATTGTTGAAGCTTGTGTTTTATAGATGGAAAATATCACAAGCAAATTAAAATAGAAGAGAATGCAACAGGTTTCAGTTATGAGTCACTTTTTCGCGAATACCTTAATGAGACAGTTACAGAAGTTTGGATAGAAGATCCTTATATTAGACATACTCATCAGGTATGTGAATATACTAAAATGTAATGAAATATTCATTTCAATGTACTGTTAGTAATAATCCATTCTAATGTCTTTTAGCTGTATAACTTTCTTCGATTTTGTGAGATGCTTATTAAGAGACCATGTAAAGTAAAAACTATTCACCTGCTCACCTCTCTGGATGAAGTAGGTATCTGAAAGCACTTACTCTTTCTTAATAACTTTATTCACTTACAAGATGTAGTCCAGTCAAGGAAAACACAGATGCAGTGATTAAGCCAGATTTATTTCCTTGGGAATTAATTTATTATCTAACAGTATGCATAGCATGTCATGAAAAAAAATGTTATTGATTTTAGGATGCTGATTTTGTATTTGGCCACTTTGCTAAATGCTCTTATTCAAATAGTTTGTTAGTTTAGTCTCTTGGGTGTTCTAGGAGGCAGTTGCACTGTCTGCACTATGGATAATTTTGTTTCTTTACCAATTATTTTATCTGAGGGATGGTAGCATGATATGGTAGTGGGCATCTCTATCTTGGTTTTGACTTAAAATAGTAATGCTTCTAAATAATGATTTCTGTGATTGATTTCCAAAGAAGCCCACTCCACCTGGATGACAAACTATTCTAAACTACATTTAAGGAGACAGGATGGAGTTACATTCACATTAGGAAAAAAAAAAACAATTATCTTGATAAAAACAGTTGTTCTTTAAACTATCTCACATTGGTTGCTTCTTTGAGATAATTGAGATTGAAACTAGTATAGAACATTTCCATCTTAATCCACCTATGATATTCATTGTATAGCTTGGGGATAATTTAAGATATCAATAATAACTGAGGCAGATAATTGTAATTTTGCTATTAACAGGGCAGTGAGCAAGTGCAGCAAAGTAGGGGCCTGAAAGAAATAGAAGAGTCACTCAGGAGTCATGGAGTGCTGTTGGAAGTACAATACTCTTCTTCAATACATGACCGAGAAATTAGGTTAGTCTACAATAATGTTTTAATTTTTATTCAGTCTTTGATATATACTTTTAAAATGTCTCTTAATGTTTTATATAATTTCATATAAATATTTAATATTTATTTATAAATATTTAAAATTTAAATAAAACTCAATTTAGTAATTTTTCACTTTTGAGAAGAAAAAAACAGTTGGCTTACTTTGTCCAAAACTAAGCCAAGTGTTTTGTGTGTGAGTTTAATATTTCCTAATGGAATACTATTTACATGTTCTGTGTCATGTAGAAAGTGAATAGTTTTCTGTCTACTCAATTGTATATATAGTGTTATGATATTAGGATAATTTATTTTTTAGTGAACTTAATATTTACTTAATGTGGTTTTACATTTTATAGGTTATTAAATATTCTAGTAGGCATGACAATTTGCTGAGTCTATAAAAAAACAGTATATGCAGTTATTTTAGTGATGTCTTCCTTTTGTTTAACAGAGTGGTTATATGTTTATAGCAAGGGAACTCAGTTTTAATAAAAAAAATCACAAACTAAATATGCAAAACAGATGAAAATGCAGCTGCTATAGCAGAGGTCAGGGTCCAGAGCTCCTCCTGCACATTCCCCATCTCTAGGTAGGGGAACTCTTGAAACACCACGTTTGCCACCACTTGTTAGCAGAACATGAAAAAGTTTTGTCAACAAGCTGTAATTCAAGATTAAATTTTAATTGTTAAACTATCAAATAATTAAATCAACTGATTGTTTCTATGACCGTTTTCATTGTGAACACAGCTCATAATGAACCCCAGGTTTGATTCAATTCATGCCACTGGTGGAAGTGGTTTACTTTGTTAGGGGGAATTTTGCTGACAGTTAATACACTGCAGCTTTATTAAGTCTGACTTAAATGTCTTGAATATAATGCTATATACTAATTTCAACAGGTTCAACAATGGATGGATGATTAAGATTGGAAGGGGACTTGATTATTTTAAGAAACCACAGGTAGGATTTAATCTTATGAGTAAATGTGTAGCACTGTTTTTGTATTATTTTTAATGATACTCTTTTCTTCTCTTCTTAGAGTCGTTTTTCTCTTGGATATTGTGATTTTGATTTAAGACCATGTCATGAAACAACGGTGGACATTTTTCATAAGAAGCATACAAAAAATATATGATGGGCAGTAGCCTAATTTATATTATTTCTACTTTAAGTGAATATTGGATTTTTTTTTAACAGATCACTTTATAATGTATGAATTTAACAATAAACTTTTATATTTTTACTAATCTATAGATCCATTGTTCAGTTGTGGGAACAATCCTAAATATTTTTGTAAATACACTACTGAGTAGATTTACAATGTTTCTTTCAAGTAATACAGCTAATTTAAACATTTTACCAGCTTTTCTGTTATTTGGCTGTGGGATCATGTCAATAAATTATGAGCAACTATTAGGAAGATAAATTAGTTCTTAACTTTGTGGGAGTTTTGAGTCCAGGAGGGAAAGATACCATGTATTAGGGTGCTTTTAAAGAGACAAATGGAGCCTGGGCAACCTGTTTCTGCAAAAAAAAAAAATCAAACTGCGTCCCAGCTACTTGGAAGGCTGAGGCGGAAGGATCACTTGAACTTAGGAGGTTGAGGCTGCAGCGAGCTGAGCCTACACTCTAGCCTGGGTGATAGAGCCAGACCCTGTCTCAAAAAAGAAAAAGGAAAAAAACAAACAAAAAAAACCCAGATGGGCTTGGGGTCTAATAAACAGGAAAAAAATAAAATGTTAATTTTGTTACGTCTAAGATAATTGTCTTTAGTAAACATTTACTATCTTGCAATTGACCTCCATAAAGGCAAATCAACCCATTCAATTATCTAAATGTATTTTGCAGCTTATCCACTTTGGCTGGCACATTTGTAAAGCCCTGCGGTGGAGAATCAACTGTTCTGGGTAAGCTTTTCATCCAGATGCCAGTTGTGTGGCTGGAGACAGATTAGATTCCATGGAGACAAGCTGGAAGAGGGGATGTATGCTAGAGATAGTGGGCAGTCCACAGCTTAAAGAAAAAGCTACCAGTGTTCAGTATTGGAGAGTGCACATATAAATGTCACATCTGAGGACTATTCAACAGAGTTAAACAGTGTGGAGGACCAAAGATAGAGACCACGGGAATAAGGTTGGACAGAGTGGTCTTGTGCAAGCCTTGGACACTGTTTTGCTTTTGTGGGACAGCTAGTAGGTACAAGATAGAGCTGGCATAAAAGGACAGGAAGGGCTTCCAGAACAGTTCCTGATTTTGTTTTTTATGTTTTCAGGTTTAGGTGCTGATAATACTGAATCTGAAAAGTTTTAGATTCTTGCTAAGCTTTATCATATGGAAATTCAGGGTCTCAGGAAAACACTTGAACAAGTGTTGACCTGATCCAAAGTTCCTTTCTGTGAAGTATCTTAGCTCATCTTGCCTGGTGCCCAATGCCACATGGAAATGGAGTAGCTGTTAATTAAGGTGAGAACAAGTGTTAGGTCTCTTTACCTTCATGTTGAAATAACAATTCTGATCTAAAGCATATGAATCTGTTACTATGGAGAATTAGCAATCCACAACCCCATGTAATTAACTTTTATCCAACTCCTATTAAAGTCCTGGCTAAGACAGTGATATTTAAAGAAAAGAGTCTACAGACATGCTATCCATTCTAGATATTTGGAGTTCTATCCCCAGATCTAATTAGAGCACCAGAAGCCTACCAGGTGCAGTTTAAATATATCAAGAAATGTATAAGAACTATATGAACAACTATAAGCTTTATGGAAGGATATAAAAGAAAATTAGGGTAACTAGAAAGATAAATTATATTTCTGAATGGGAAGGCATAATGTCAGTTCTCTGTAACTTAATTTATAAATTAAATGACAAAAGACACTAACACTAGGAGACTTGCTTGACCAGCTGTAAAGACACAGCTATAATAATTTTCTTAAAAATGTGTGGGCATAGGCATGGGCAAACAAATCAGTGGGATAGAATAAAAGAATCCAGAAACACATTTGAAAGAGAGAAAGTAAATGTGTATGAATGGATATTTAATATATAATAAAGGTGACATTTCAAATTAGTGGAGATATTAAATGGTTGGAAAAAATACATTAAGGCCTCAATCTCACTCCACATACAGAAGTTTTTCTATAATGATGTTGACATATAAAGAAATAATTCTAAATGTATTACAGAGCTAATTAATGTAATATATATATATATTAAAATCCCACTTAATGAACTGAGTATAACAGAAAGCCCCAGAATCATTAAGGAAAGAGCAAAAGACTTGATCATGTAAATATATAAAACTTGAGTGATGGGAACCCTAAACTAAGTTAAAAAAAAATAAGAGATCAAATTGTAAAATTAGAAAGAGTCAGTATTCCTAATATATAAGGATGATGGCCACATTTTTGGCAGTGACCTTGACCTGACCTCGTTTAGCCTCCCACAGGGGCTTGGTCCTTAGAGCAATCTCTCCTGATGTACTACATCAATCAGTATACATCTTGAGCCAGATGCCACCCTATTTTTTCATTCTTCATGAACAAACTTCTTGAAAGTATACTCTCTGTATGTAGTTTTTTTTTTTTAATTTCCTTACCAACTATTCACTTTAACTCACTTCAGTCTGGCTACTGCCCCAATCACTCCACTGAAATCATTTTTGCTAAGGTCAATGCTGATCTCTATACCATCATATCCAATGGGCATTTTTAATCTTTTGTATTATGTGATGTTTCAGAAGCACTTGACCCAGTTGGCTACTCCCTTCTTGAATTCTTGACTTTCATGAAACATACTTTCTTCCTCCATTCTTCTTACCTTTTAAATACTGAAGTTCTCCCAAGCTAGGTATTAGATAGTAACCTCTTTTTTTTTTTCTTTTTAATTCACACTCTTTCCCTAAGTGATTACACAGTAAGTGTTCCTAGTAAAAAGCAACAAAAACTGCTCCTACCTGATGATATAAGTAAAAAAGGGATTTATTTTAAGAATAGTAGGTAGTTGAGGTATAGACTGAGACACAGAGGCTTTGCAGTGAAAAATCACATCTAGAATCACTACCCAGAATGGATCAGATGACACCCCTGCTGACACTGATGCAAGGGCTGGATGCAGCAGCCTACATCACTGACATCACTGGCACAGACACTACCACTGCCAGCCTCATTGCCTTTGTTACCCCAGAAATTCAGGCTCCTGTCGCTACTTCCAGAGAAGGGTTCTTATCATTCCAGATTTTCTGCATCACTAGTGTCTCATTCAAAGTATGGAGCAGGTGCATCTGATTGGCAGAGTAAGTCATGTGCCCACACTTGTGCTTCAAGCAAGGCCAGGAAAGAGTATAGTAATCTTTTGTTTCCATGGAAGGAAATAGGCTCTACCTCCTACCAGGTCTTATAAGGTAGAGAAGTCCCCAAACATATAAGGGGACTCATGCAGAATATTTAGTTTAAAATTTAAACTTTACATTATAAAAGTCCAAAATTATTTATTCTCTTGACTTCAAATACTTTTTATATGCTATCAGCCCTCAGATTTACAAATTAAGCCAAGACTTCTCCTTGGAGTTCTTATTCAACTGCCTATATGACATCTCAGAAGCACACAAACATTTCAAATATAATACACCCCAATCGAACTTTTTTATATATTCTCCTACTCCCCATGTATACTCCCATCCATCCAATCTCAAATAAGAAATCTAGGCATAAAGGCTGGGTGCAGTGGCTCACACCTGTAATCCTAGCACTTTGGGAAGCTGAGGCAGGCAGATCACCTGAGGTCAGGAGTTCAAGAACAGCCTGACCAACATAGTAAAACCCATCTTTACTCAAAATATAAAAATTAGCCGGGCATGGTGGTGCAGGCCTGTAGTCCTAGCTGCTTAGGAGGCTGAGGTGGGAAGATTACTTGAACCCGGAAGGCAGAGGTTGCAATGAGCTGAGATCACATTTCTGCACTCCAACCTAGGCGACAGAGTGAGACTCTGTCTCAAAAAATAAAATTATATATATATGAGCCATTACATATATATATATGTATGTGTGTGTATACACACACACACACCCACCCACCCACCATTTTGACTCCTCTCTCCCCCCATATGCAGACATTCAGAAATCTGGAACTCGAAGCCCTTAAAACCCTTCACCTGATGATATCCTCTCTGGAGAAACAAATGATATTACTGCAGTAAAGCACATCATATGAAGATTTTTGACCTTTCTCAGAAAATAATTTTCACATGTGCCAACAAGTGCAATATGCTCATGACAAATCTCTTCAAAGCTGTGTTTACTTGGTATTTAATATTGCTTCTAGATAACAAAAGGAACTGCCCATTAAACCTGCTAAACTGCCAATCATGTTTGTCCCAAGAACAACTTGAAAAGTAAAATCACATACCCCACCCCCACTCTGAGATAATCAGTGGTAAGCAAAACCCTGTGTCCATGCCTGCTCTTCCTAAAAATAAAAAAAGGAAGGGGCCTGGAACTGAGATATATTAAAAGAAATAACTCATAAAAAAAGAGGGAGCAGGGCATGGTGTTGAGCACCTGTAGTTCCAGCTACTCCAGAACCTGAAGCAAGAGGATCACTTGAGCCCAGGAGTTCAAGGCTGTAGTGAGCTATGAGCATGCCACTGCACTCCCGCCTGGGTAAGGGTAAGACCCTGTCTTGAAAGAATAGAAGGGGAAGGGAAAGGGGAGGACGGGGGTCACAGTGGGTAGAGGGGATCATTTCTGAAGGCCTCAACTCTCACCAAATCATGAATAAAAGTTTGTGACAAGAGTAGTGGAATTCTGAACTTTTCTCGAGTGGAAAATTTTGGAGTAAGTCCCCTCAAGAATAAAGGGTACTCAACCAGAGATGAATTAAATCTGACATCAGCAGAAAGATACATAAGTTGAAAATTATATATACCAAATTGGGCTATCTTCAATGATTATATGATCTTTCCTCCCAGCATCACTGCCAAAAAGAGTAGAAAATCAATTGTTTAGACTAAAAAAGTGGCTATGGTAGAAGGTCAAAGGAGAGAAGCAAATGAGAATACTGGTAAGAAAGCACAACATAAAGTAAATTTCAGGCTGGGATAGAAGGGAAATGATGCAAGGAGGGATTGGGGAAGGGTTAAGAGCTTAGAAAAGTGCAACGGCCTTGATTTTTAGTGGGAGAGAATAGAAAGATAAGAAAATAAAAGGGAAAATTTTAGAGTTTGAGATATAAGGAGAGGTGGCAAGAAAGATCTGGGTTATATCCCCGAGAGGTAAGAGAAACAGAGAACTAATTCCGAGGTCACAGTGTCCAATATTGTATACAGCCTCAAGACAGTAAAAGCAGCAGCAGCTGAAATATAAATATGCGCCAGATATTGAAAATCAATGAACAGAAAGAGCATGGTGGTTCATGCCTGTAATCCCAGCACTTTGGGAGGCTGAGGCTGTCGGATCATTTGAGTCCAGGAGTTCGAGACTAGCCTGGCCAACACAGTGAAACCCCATCTCTACTAAAAATAGAAAAAAATTAGTTGGGTGTGGTGGCACAAGCCTGTAGTCCCAACTACTCGGGAGGCTGAGGCATGAGACTCATTTGAACTCAGGAGATAAAGGTTGCAGTGGGCCAAGATTGTGCCACTGTACTCCAGCCTGGGTGACAGAGTGAGACTGTTTCAAAATAAATAAAATAAAATCAATGAGAAAAGAAAGAGAAGAAAGAGGATCCTAGAGGTCAAAAGAAATACAGAGGTAGGGATAGGTTATAAATAATTTCAGATGGAGAGAAGTTACTGAGAGACTAGGCTTTCTTTTTTTTTTGAAGAGACATTAACAATGTGCATGTATGAGACTTTATTTTCTAACTTAACTGATTAAGAAATTTACTTAAAATCACATTATTCCTTTAATTTTTTCACAGAGAATATTCCATTTACTGTGTAGTTTGTGGTCTTGTGGACATGTTCTAAGTAATATATTTGTTAGCATGGTAGTTTCAGTTGGACAAAACTTACTGCCAACAAGACTTGAATTTAATTTGTCAAGTATTTCTAATGGCAACCAATGATCAGGTGCTTCAATATTACAGATTTCAATTTTTCCATTCTTTATGTCTATGAATACTTTAATGTTCAAGTGTGACTGCTCATATAACACATTAAAGGAAGTATTTATACTAAACTTTGGAGTTTTGCCATATATCCACTCCCAGGTTTGTAGTTCCTCAGCTTTGCTATTTATCCCAGGAAACAGTGTCTCATCCGTTGGGTTTATTAGGTGAATGTGATTATCAGTTTGATGATAAGCAGCATACTCTGTAGCGACAGCATTCATTAGTACTTCACAGGTCAGAGTGGGATCCTTTTCCAAAAGATTTTTCACTAAGGAAGGTATGCTAGCAGTGGCATTGCTCCTGATCCCTTGGTAAGGGCTCTTCAGCAAAGAAGACAAGAACGTCCCATCAGTACTACATAATAAAGTGCAATGGTGATAGGCAGTGGTCCGGCCAATCTTAGAGGCTGTTCCTGAGATTTTAAACTGTCCATCAAGTAAAAGGTCAAACCTTTTGGTAGCCTGCACATCGAGCTGAGGGTGGATAGCATTCAGAGCTCTCACAATTAGTTTCAGATTTTCCATTCTATCATACTTTTTTTTGGTTGTAAAGAAAGTCAAATTGATATTACCCATATCATGGTAGACTGCTCCTCCTCCACTTCTTCTCCGAGCCAGTTTTATACCTTCTTCTCTCATCAGATTCAGGTTACATTCCTGCCAAGGATTTTGATGCCTACCAATTACAACAGAGGGAGAATTCCGCCAAAAGAATAGAATTGGTTTGTCTTCTAGATTCATATGGTCATGGATCCAGTCTTCTACAGCCAGATTTTGATAGACATCATTGGAAATTGAATGTATAATGAATCCATTTTTTACCGTTTTTTTAAAGCCAGCTGCTGGGACCTGGCGGTTATAAAGTAACTGGAAGCAATTCTTCATTGAAAATGGGATCAGCATGCTTTTAAAAATGGAAGACAAATAAATTAACTCATCAAAAAAAGGAACATTAAATTCTATTTTCTGGCTATCAATTATTGGCTATTCAATCCAAACTAATCTCTAAGTATCCAGTGCAGATGCTTTTGGCTTTTAGCTTTATAATTAATCTTTAGCAATGCTATAACCGAATATTCAAAAGAAATAAATAAAGACGAATTTCAAATAATTGCAGTTGAAATAGTTTCACAGTTTTCAAACAGTAAGTCTGCTGCAAATACATTATGTAATATATCTTTTTTTTTCTCTTAGAGACAGGATTTCACCATGTTGTCCAGGCTGTTCTCGAACTCCTGGGCTCAAGTGATTCTCCTACCTTGGCCTCCCAAAGTGCTGGGATTACAGGCATCAGCCACTGCACTCAGCCACATTACGTATATCTTTTTTGTTTTTTTTTGAGACGGAGTTTCACTCTTGTTGCCCAGGCTGGAGTGCAATGGGAGGAGCAGATTCCAGGCATACGCAAAAACAAAGAGTCATCTAATTACAGTAAGGTTCTGGGGATTCCCTCCTAAAATAAAGAGTTACACTACTAGTCTCGAGTTACACTAAAGCCTATAGCTATACTGTCCTAGGAAGCCTCTGCACTGAGACTGCATTACTTCGGTTAACCTCTTTGTTCTTGGTTCTGTTTGACTGACTTTGATACAATACCACATTCATTCAACAAATATTTATGGAGTACCTACTAGGTACAAGGGAATAAGGAGATAGAAAATGGGAAGAGATAAATTCATGTAAATAACTATAATATTTGGACTTTTTAAAAGGCAGCTAAGCTCCACTGCAGTTATAAGGTGGAAGTGTTCAGTCAGCCATTATACAAATCTGCCTCTGCAGGGTTGAGCATGGATTAAAGAAAGGATGGACTAGGGACAGGAAGAACAGTTAACGGACTAAGGCAGTTGTCCAAGCTAGAGATAATGGGGGCCTAAAGTACAGCAGTAGAGAAAGAGACAGAGAGAGAAGGGGATGGATATGAGTGATATTAAGAAGGTGAACTGGTCCTTGCCTTCAAGAAACCAGTATCTCCACAATCTAGTGGAAGATACTAAAAAACAAGTAAGGCAATAATTAAAATACAGTGTCTGAAATGCTGTGATAGGTGTTAGGTACATCAGGGGCCATCTAACGCTCTAATTAGTGGATGTGACATTGAAGCTGAGACATAAAAGGGGTGAAGAAAAGAATTCTAACAATGTGCAACAGCTTAGTGGAAAAGGAGAAAGGACCCATAGAAATAATTTAATTCTACTTGCTATTACTTAGGAATACAAGGATGGGAGTTAAAAATAAGGCAAGAGAAGATTATAAAGAGCCTTAAATCCACGTTAAATGCTTGAACTTTACCCTGAGAATCATGGGGGAGGTGTTGAAGTTTTGTTTTGTTTTTTGTTTCACGCTTTTGCCCAGACTGGAGTCGACCTCCTGGGTTCAAGCAATCCTCCCACCTTAGCCAGCATGTGCCACCATGCCTGGCTTTTTTTTTTTTTTTTTTTTTTCCCGGTAGAGATGAAGTCTCACTCTGTTGTCCAGGCTGGTCTCAAACTCCTGGGCTCAAATAGTCCTCCCCCTTGGCATCCCAAAGTGCTGGGATTACAGGCATGAGGGCCTAGCCAAGGGCTGAGGTTTTAAACAAATGGAAGATTGGATTTATACTTCAGAGATATCGCCCAGAGATTTAAGCATGGAGAATATATAATACTTGGTAATTGGTTGAATTAGGCTAAGAGAAAGAGAAGTCAAGGATCATGTCCTTTATGATATACTGATTACAAGCTCAAACCAGACTGCCCTCATTGAAATCCCAACTCTATCCTTTATCAGTTGAATGACCTAAGGCAGATTACTTTTCTGTGCCTCAGATGTGTTATTTAATATATGGATAATGACAGTACTCATCTCATATTATCAGGGTGAGTCTGTTAGAAGAGTGCCTGGCAATGAAGAAAGTATACAATATGTGTTAACTATTTTATTAATATTATGCCCTGATTTCTGGTCTGGCAAAAAGGTGGAAAGAGGTGAAATTTCCTAGAACAGATTTTATAGGAAGAGGAAGTATGGGGTTAAGATAATTGGTTCATTTTGATTGTGTTGAACTAGCAGCCAATGGCATAGAGCTCAATGGATATAGTAACTGAGGCCTAGGAAGATGATTCAGTGAGAAGATTTAAGGGCCTGTGACATAACCCTGAAGAGCAGCAACATTTAAGGGCTATACAGAAGATGGAGGGAGAGCTGCCAAAGGAAGCTGAGGATAGAAAAAAAGGGAGAAAAATTTAAAATGTTATTTTGAAAGTTTCAAGGAGACAAGATGGTTAACGGTGCCAAATGCCAAAGACTGAGCAAATAAGATGAGGGTTGAAAAGGATCTATTACAGTTAACAGTATCAAGAAGGTTATCAGTGATCTTGGTAAGAATCATATGTACTGAGTAACAGGAGGACCAAGGTGGATACAATGAATGTATTCTAGTTGTGAAGTGGAAAAGCTAGGGCAGTAGTTAGAAAGGAATGTGGAGTTAGGATTTAAGATGCAAAAGATCTGAGCATGTTCAGATGCTGGTAGGGGAGTCAAGAGAGGGCAACATTGGAGAAGGGAGTTTCCTTGGGAAAGTGGTGGTCTTGGGATCCAGAGTTCAGGTAGCGGGGAGCCTTAAAGGAGAAGTAACAAATAGGAGTGGTGGACACTAATAAACTGGATGGTGTCTGTGGATACAGAGATTGTCAAAGATCTTGTGAAATATCTTTTCCTAAGATTAAGGCTCTCACTCTTGTCTGCATATGCAGAGTGTGGCAGGATAACAAAGTAGTTAAGAACTTACATTTTTTATCCTGGCTCTGACACTTCACTGAATGACTTTAGGAAATGGTTTAACCCTCTAGCTGCTTCAAGGGCCGCAGACCTCATAAAATGGTTGAGAGAATGTGTTCGTATGCATAAGCCATTCATGTTTGGCAAACGCAAGACAGGGTACCCCTTTCCCATCTCTATCCTGTGCTTACTGTTCCTATTATATAACATGTATTCCCTCAATTGAACAAGGATTCCTAACCAAAACACATCAAAGTGGCATTTACCTTGATAAATAAACTGTAGTCCAAGATTTTGACTTTAGCCAAAATATGATCTTGTTAATGCTGAAGATTTGATCCAATTCATGTATTGAGCCAATGCATGTATTATAATAGTGCTCAAAATATCTCTAGTCATCAGGTATTGTATATACAGTGTGAATGAAACACAACAAAGGTATTAATTCAACCAAGTTTTCTTCAATTACATGACAGACATTCTTAGCACTGGAATTAGTGAGTTAGTGAGTTAGTTAATTGACTTAGTGAGTCAAACGAATAAAGGTGATAAAAAGGGCTATTAAAAAAAGTAGATGACTGGGCGCTGTGGCTCATGTCGGTAATTCCAGCACTTTGGGAAGCCGAGGCGGATCACAAGGTCAGGAGTTGGAGACTAGCCTGGCCAACATGGTGAAATCCCATCTCTACCAAAAATACAAAAATCAGCAGGGCCTGGTGGTGGCCGCCAGTAATCCCGGCTACTCGGGAGGCTGAGGCAGAAGAATCGCTTGAACCCGGAGGTTGTAGTGAGCCTAGATTCGAGCCACTGCATTCCAGCCTGGGCAACAGAGCGACTCAGTCTCAAAAAACCCACAGTATTTCAGGATATTTCACAGTGGTCGGGATAGTGTCAAGCCTTTGAAGGTCTGGGTAAATTTTGTTCCCTCAAAATCACTTTGCATCTCTCGACTCTCACCTTTTAATGACTAATTTTATAAAGTTTTTCCTCAGAAGACTTCCTTAACTTCCACGTTATTGGGACAATTCGCTACCTCTGCACTGCCAAACACGCCTCCCCATCACTGAACTGAAAGTGAAAACAGCACCATCTCATTTATCTTTCTAGGCAGGCGCAGCTTCTTCTTAAAACTTTGCCAAGAACCTATTATTTTGCCCCCTCTCTGATAATACACAACTTACTCAGAATCTCATTATGATCGTGTTCATGTTTTATTTCGCCCTTTTGGCTCTCAGGAGACGTGCACACAGCTGGCGCGTCCCTCTTCCTGTGTTCAGGATCAACAGTTCCTAACAGTGAAATCAGGTCGTCCCCAGCGCTGAGGGGAAAGTGTGCAGACAAAAGCCTTCAGCACCGGCGGAGACTACCTGCAGGTCCACCGCCAGAGACCCCGCGCGCTCACGGACGCCCACACCTGCCCACGCGCCACGGCCCGCAGCTTCCCGATTAGAAGCGCTTCCGCTTCACCCACCTGCTGCTTCCGGTCTTTCTCACTGCCTCGCGATGGCTGGAGCTGGAGAAGGCGCTTCCGATCCCGAGCACCCGGCAGGCCTTGCGCGCGACCATGTCCCGCCCCCTGAGAGCCAGCACCCGGAAGCGCCGGAGAAGGCGGGGCGCGCAGGGATCACGGTGGGCTTCTTCATCTGCGGGGTCGTGGAGTCCGGGCAGCCCGCAGAGGTGTTAAGTAAGGGTCCTTCAAGGCAGGAACCGTATTCCATGTAGGGACGTGGCCCACGTTCAAATAAAAGTACCGAAAATCATAAAGCCCCAGTTCCCAGTTCAGATGGGAGTTACCCGCGTGACGCACAGAGATAACGGCCATCCCTGGGTGAAGGTAGGAGAGCGGGTGTGCCAGGTTGGAGAGGGCATTTCGTGGAGCGAGTTTAGGGGGAGCCCCCAGAAGCCCAGAGCAGCCAGGTCACAGGCCGGGGAGGGAGGAGTATCAGCAAATACTTTTTACTGAGGATACAGGCATTACGCTGGGTCTTTACCTATCTCCTCCAAATAAGTTACTTAAAATGGCAGGAAACTCCACTTGAAAGGTGAGGACATTGAAGTCAGTTTTGAAAGACACATTGCATTTAAAGGAATAAACGGTATTCGCAGTATAGAGATGACAACAGAGTATGGAGTGGATCAGAGAACACACTGAGGCTAGTGATCGTCATTCCCATTTGCCACCTCTTTGCAGTTGGCAAGAAAACCCTGTGGCTCCATGAGATGAGAAATTACCCCAGCAGCCAAGGTAGGAAGGTAATAGTTTCAGCTAAGTACTGCCGCATGACGAACTGCCTCAAACAGTGATTTATATCTCTAACTTGTGGGCAAGGTCGGAGATTCCTCTGCAGGTTTCTCTTAGGCTTATTCATGTGGCTTCATTCAGCACAGGTTGGCTATGCTGGGTGGTCCAAGATAGCTTTATTCACGCTTTGGCAGGTGGTGCCTGGCTGCTAGGGGACCTCAGTTCAGGCCTAATCTTGGAAGCAGGGCCTCAGCCACATTCTGTTGGTCAAAACAACAACAAAGCCAGCCCAGAGTTAAGGGGTACTGGACTTTACCTCTTGATGAGAGAAGCCCAAAGAATTTATGGTTATCGCCGGAAGAATTTATGGTTATCTTTTTCATTCTTGCACAGAAACTAATCTCTCCTTCAGTTAAAATAGAAACCACTAAGACTTGCCTCTTGGAGTAAGAATCATTAAGTGTTGAGTTTGGTGACACTGATACGGTAAATGACCAGGGCTTCATATAATGCTACAATGAAGACATAATGATATCTCATTTCTTTATGATTACACCTTTTACTAAGGTCACCTTGAGTTAGTCTATCTTGTATTATGCAGGTGGGAATGAATTCTGTTCAGTTAACTCCAGTAGGAATTTTCCTTGTTATTATTAAAAAACAGTAACAGAATATTGTTGCCCTTTACTTACATGCTTCCTTCTAAATTCTCTTTCTCTGAAATATGAGATGGTAGAGTTTGGGGTTTTTTCCATCCTAGTTTCTTGCTGAAGAGGTTTTAATTAAGAATCCCATTGCCTCCTCCCTGCTCCAAGACATCTGTCCCTTGGTTATTCTTACCTTTACCTACTTCTTTAGCTTCTCCACTGGAACCTTCCAGTGACACTCAAACATGTTGTACTCTTTAACAATCCTCCAGTGACCTCACTTCTCTTTCCACTTTTCATCCCATCTACTACCCTTCTGAGCCAAACTTCTTGGAAAAACTGCTAAACATCCAGAATCTACTTCACTTTCCATTCATTGTTTCAACATACGCCAAAATGGCTTCCCCCATTATTCCAGCAAAAGTGCTTTTGCTAAGGTCATTGGTGACATTCATATTGCTAGATCCAGTGGACTTTTCAGTCCTCAACTAACTGTTCATTTGGAAAGATTCCTGTGGACAACTATGACATTACCCTGTAAATTCCTCAGTCCCCTTTGCCAGCTACCCTGATCTAGTCAGCCCCTAAATGTTGTAGTTCTTCAGATCTAATGTTGTAGTTCTTCAGATCTTTATCTCACACTACATTCTCCTTAAGCAATTTCATTCATTCTATGGCTTTAAGTACCATTTTTGTATACAACTTCAAAATTTGCACTTTTTAGTTCCATAGATACAACTACCTTGTAAACCTGGTAAGTGGAAAAACCATGCTCCTGAACTCACTCTTTTTCTTCAGGGATCCTGCATGCATCTAGCCCTTTTTTTTTTTTTTTTGCTAGAAACCCTTTCTTCTTCCTTACTTTCCACTTCCAAACTGTGACTACATTCTGTCAAACTTCACCTGGACTCTGTCCCCTTCTCTCCATTTTTATGACTATCACCATCATTCACTTAGTCAACCATGTCACTGCAAAAGCTATAAATGTCCTCTGAGGCTGCTCTATGGAGCAGCCATTCTGTTGTTTCTTTACTTTCTTAATAAACTTGCTTTCAAAAATGTCCTGACATATGCCTTCCCATTACCCCACGTTAAAATCAAGTTTATGGCCCAGCGGGAGGATCATGTCAGGCCAGGAGTTTGAGACTTGTCTGGGTAACATTGTGAGTCTCTGCCTCTAAAAACAATAGAAAAACATGCTGGGTGTGGTGGCACATGCCTGCAATCCTAACTACTAGGGAGGCCGAGGCAGGAATTCCACTTAAGAACAGGAATATTCGACACTGCAGTGAGCTATTATCGCTGCACTGCCCTCCAGCCTGGGCAACAGAGTGAGACCATCTTAAACAAAACAAAATAAAACAAAAACACCCAGCTTTATGTGGTATGTCTTGGGTGTGCTGTGTTTCTCTGTATGCTATATTTTTTCTTCACATCATATCACAATTTGTATCTTAGATAATTACTGTATAATGTCCTGTCTTTCCTAGTAGACAGGCACAAAACTCTGTAAGGCAGTGACTATTGTATTCACTACTGTATCTCCAGCGCCAAGCACAGTGCCAGGCTGCGTGAACAAATGAATGATTTGTGTTTTTTTTTTTTTTTTTTTTTTGCCTCCCAAAGAATTATGTTTCTTAGATGATAAAAAGCATTGTCTTTTTGGCTTAGGTCCCATTCAACATTTTTTTTTCACTCAATATTCCCTACAAACACATTTGTTTAGTATTTTTCTGATTAATAAAATATAGCTTCCCTCTGGAAAAGATGCCCTTTCCTCTTTTAAAATGAATATTAAAGATATTTTAATAGCTGATATACAAAACACAGTTTTTAAACTCCAGGTGGTTTTTCTCATATTAAATATTGGTGACATAAAATGGTACTATGTGCAAGATAACTATTAACACTTGGAAAGAACTCTTTTCTAACTCTAAAATGGATTCTATGTGGTGGGGGGGAAAAACAGTTTTAAAGGCACAATTTAAAATGTGAGATGCTTCTGAAGATAAGCAATTTATTGGTCTTTTGCAGTTTATCTGCAGTGATCTTTTACAGACCAGAAATGCAAAATGTAAGAAAGTATCCTAAAGCAGAATCCCAAAATGGAAATGTAATATGCAAAACTGGTACATCAGAAATACTGTGAAATACAGAGGTCACATTGCTTGGCACTTTTTTGTTTGTTTTTTGAGACAGAGTTTCGCTCTTGTTGCCCAGGCTGGAGTGCAATGGTGCAATCTTGGCTCACTGCAACCTCTGTCTCCCAGGTTCAAGTGATTCTCCTGCCTCAGCCTCCCAAGTAGCTGGGATTATAGGTGTCTGCCACCACACCTGGCTAATTTTTTGTATTTTCAGTAGAGATGGGGTTTCACCATGTTGGCCAGGCTGGTTGTGAACTCCTGACCTCAGGTGATCCACCTGCCTCAGCCTCCCAAAGTGCTAGGATTATAGGCATAAGCCACCGTGCCTGGCTGCTTGGATACTTTTTTTTAACCACTTGTTAAAGAAATACATTAAAATGGAAATGTTTTGGTGCCATTCAAATACTGTTACTAAGTAACTCTCATTTTTAAGAAAGATATAATATCAGGGAAATCTGCTTTGAATTTGGAAGGCTTTTTCTCCCTAAAGCAACTGCCTTTTGAATAGGCATCATCAAAAAATGCAGTGTAAGATGATTGATAAATAGCGAAAAATAAAGCAATAGTCTTCCGTCATTTTGTTAGGGTTTCCTAATAAGGTTAAGTTCTCTTTCAATACCCCCTGGTAATCAAAGGCAATACGTACAAATTGATAATACATACAAATTGCTTCATTCCACATCTGTCACTTCTAGTCCATCACTTTCTTTGACGTATACCACTGAACCCAAGGCTTTCTCAGAAAGAGATCCTGTGCCAATCCCTTCAATCCTTGTAATGTTTTCTTGATTTGTGTCTTCTAATCTTATTTTCTTGGTGTTTTGAAATAACTGAGTCATTGGTTCCAGCCTGCTTTTTTCAGTCCCTCGTATTAGGTGATCATCCACTTTTGAATCCATACATATAGCAGATACCTGAGTAGCAGATTTACTAAGTGAAAATCCCATTGGGATAGCTGAACAAATATGAAAGTAATTTGGAGGTACCTTTTTAAGTAGTGGAAACGTTTCTTCAACTTGATTGCTGAAAAAAAATGTGACAAGTGAATGCAGCAGGAATTTTCCTAACTTCATGGCAATGTTCATTTGAATGAAATGCCATGGTGATATTAGATATATAAAGTAAAATTGCCTCCCACCTTTCAGTGTTTACATTTTCTTTGTGGGAGGGTTTGCAGGTTCTAAAGATTTCTTTGAAAGTCTTTAAAAAGGAATCAGATTTTATGTTTTATTACCTTTCAGAAATTAGTAGAACTTCTCTTAATCCTTTCTTTCATTCTTGCTAGCAAAACTTTTTAATTCATTACTAATGGGCTAAAGAAATAACTACTGAAGGCCAAGTACTCTGCTAGGTGTTCTGCAAAAAATAAAGATGTCCTATAAAGATACTTGTGATTGGCTGGGTGCAGTGGCTCACACCTGTAATCCAGCACTTTGGGAGGCTGAAGCGGGTGGATCACTGGAAGTCAGGAATTTGAGACCAGCCTGGCCAACATGGTAATTTCCCGTCTCTAGTAAAAATACAAAAATTAGCTGGGCATAGTGGCCTGCACCTGTAATCCCAGCAACTCAGGAGGCTGAGGCAAGAGAATCACTTGAACCCGGATGATAAGAGGTTGCAGTGAGCCGAGATCATGCCATTGCACTCCAGCCTGGGTGACAAGTGAGACTCTGTCTCCAAAAAAAAAAAGAAAAAGAAAAAGAAAGAAGAAAAAGATACTTGTGATTAAGGATGCCCAATCTGTTAAGAGAGATGATCATGCAGCATGGATGGAGACCTTGGGAAGTTTCCCAAAGGAGGGGAGCCTAGGTCAGGGTTGCGCTTTCAAAGATGGGCAGGAATCTGGTAGGCAGAGTTGACCAGGATGGCAGAAGGGACAGGCACAGTAAAGGTTAGGGAAAGCCCAGGGCTTACTGGAGAAGAGTGATCTACCCAGGATACTCTAGTAGCAACCTGAGATCTGGAGCAGATTCCACAGCTTTGAGTGAAAGCACTCACCCACTTTTTTTTTTTTTTTTTTTGAGACAGAGTTATGCTCTTTTTGCCCAGGGGGGTGTGACATGGGGCGATCTCGGCTCACTGCAACCTCTGTCCTCCAGGTTCAAGCGATTCTCCTGCCTCAGCTTCTGGAATAGCTGGAATAGATGCCTGCCACCATGCCCAGCTAATTTTTTTTTTTTTTTTAGACAAGGTCTTGCTCTGTTGCCCAGGCTAGAGTGCAGTGATGCAGTCTCAGCTCACTGCAACCTCTGTACCCCAGGTTCAAGTGATTCTCCTGCCTCAGCCTCTCAAGGAGCTGGAATTACAGATGTGCGCCATCATGCCCAGCTAATTTTAGTAGAGACAGGGTTTCGCCATCTTGGCCAGGCTGGTCCCGAACTCCCGACCTCAGGTGATCCACACTCTTCAGCCTCCCAAAGTGTTACGATTATAGGTGTCAGCCACCGTACCCAGCCTCACCCACGTTTTAGAATGTGTTATGTCTTTCATATTTAGCTACCGTATATCTTTGGTAATTTACAATTCATACTCATCAAGCTCTAATTACTTACTGAACATTTCTAAAGAATCATCTTGAAACCCTGTTTATCCATATTTGTGATTAAATATCAGTGTTTGTAATAAAAGAGAGTCCTAGGCCTACTGTAGTAGCCTAAATATAGTAGTTACTCAAATGTTAATACAACAATTAGGTAAATAGTATATATTTGGCTTTCTGGGAATCAAATACATCGTAGCTAAATTTTTTAAGATCTCTCGATGAAATTCTGAAATATGGGTATACTTGTTTCTTAGATTTGGAACCTGAAGATGAATTTTTCTTCCTCATCAAAGGAATATCTAATACTGCCTTCAAATTAATAAAATTGAGTTTATTCTATTCTTTGGTTTCTCTTTTTGTTAGAACTACCACTGTCAAATGCATAACTTGAATCTAAACATGAGGAAACAATCAGATAAACCAAACAGAGGTATCTTCTATGAAACAAATAGCTTCTACCTAAAAATGTCAATGTTATGAAAGACACAGAAAGGCTGAGCAACTGTTTCAGATTAAAGGAGGCTAAAGATACATGATTTCAAATGCAACCAATGCTCTTGAATTGGGAAGGGGATGGAATGTACTACAAAGATCATTACTTTGATAACTGCAACATTTGGATGTGGGAGATTTATTAGATACTAATATTGGATCAATGTGATAAATGCCTTGAATTGATAATTGTATTGGGGTTGTATAAGTCAATATCCTTGTTCTTAGGAAATACATACCGAAATACGGGTGAAGAATCATATCTGCAACATGCCCTCAAATTGTTTAGCAATGGATAGGTAGGTACACAGGTTGCTAGATGGATACAGAAAGAGAGTTAAAATATGCAAAATGCTAACAACTGATAAATCTAGGATATAAAGCATAAAAAAATGGTTCTACCTATTATTATTACATTTCTGTAGGTTTAAAACTTCTTTGAAAAAATTGAAAAAAGTTTTTAAAAAACAAAACTCTATCAAACATTGCATTTGAAAATCAACAAATGTAAAATAATAACTTACATAATTATCAATTTTCATATTAAACTTCATTCAGATAAAGGGACTGAGGAGGAACCAAATACAATAGGGTAGACTTGGTGCCCTGTGGGTCCCACCTTAACTTCTTCAGAGTTGAGGACATGAAGGGTGAACAAGTCTATTGGGGCCTCTTTGGCATTTAGGTTGCCATTCAAGAAGAAATCTGGAATATATATATATAAGAATAAAGGTACATACAGAGATAAATCAATCTGGACAAAAAGAACAAAGAGGCTTTCTTTACTAGATATTAAGATATGCCTCTGTACTACTGAAATGAAAAAAATATATATACATGCTACACAGCTGGGCACAATGGCTTATGCCTGTAATTCCAGCACTGTGGGAGGCCAAGTTGGGAGGATCTCTTGAGTCCAGCAGTTTGAGACTAGCCTGGGCAACATAGGGAGACCTTGTCTCTATCAGAAAAAAATTTTTTTTAAAAATATACCACAAAGTGAAAGTAATAAAAATAACCTTGTACAGGTACAGGAACAAATAATCAGTAGAATATGACAGAGCTGCAACTTGGACTTAGGTATTTCAGGAACTTCACATAAGTTACAGGTGGCACTATAAGGCAAAGGGGATAGAACAGACTAAGTTTAGTATGATAGTATTGTGAATGCTGGCTCACTATGAAGACAAAAGTAGAGCAGGATCTTAAATACAGAAGTGGAGTGCAAATGCATTAAAGACCTAAATGTGAAAGGCAGAACTGTAAATGCAGTAGAAGAAAATGAAGGACAATATATCTGTTACCTTGGGGGTGAAGAAGGATTTCTTGAACAAGACCTAAAAAGCTTAAACAATAAGGGGGGAAAACAGGTGAGTTTGATTACTCATAATTGAGAATTTCTATTCAATGAAAACAATATAAACAGTGGCGTGATCTTGGCTCACTGTAACCTCTGCCTCCCACATTCAAGTGATTCTCTGCCACAGCCTTCCCAGTAGCTGGGATTATAGATGTGCACCACTGCACCTGGCTAATTTTTGTATTTTAAGTAGAGATGGGCTTTCATCGTGTTGGCCAGGCTGGTCTTGAACTCCCGACCTCAGGTGATCCGTCCACCTCGGTCTCCCAAAGTGCTAAGATTACAGGCATCAGCCACCCTGCCACAGAGGGAAGGAAATTTTTACTTTCTCGGGTTAGGGGAGAAAGCCAACAGTTCTTGGTAGGAAAAAAAAGAGTCTTTTCACCCTCTTCACCTTAAAATGATCATTTCCCTACAATCCAAAGAATCTTCAGTACCATCTAGGTGGCATACATAAGTGCTTAAATTTTTCTTATTCTTTCCGTAAGGGAAGTACTTTCCTACTTCCTATATTAATAATCTCCCCACCCCCCCAAGTCTTCAACTGATAGTTTTAAACTTGGAACATTCTTTCCTATTTGTTTTTAATAATGCTAGATAATGTATTCAAAATAATCTTAGTATCTGAAGAGGAAATGAGATTATATGTTATTCCCTCTAACACAACAACTCAGTTTATTTTGTCAACTAAAAATAATATTTCAGAGGATATGTGCTCCCTGTGTCCGCAAACCTCTTAAAGTAACAGGGACACTTAATTGTTTTTGGTATCTAATTAAACTTACAAAATATATGATATCTGAAAATAAATGTGACAAAATATATGACTATGTAATAACGATAAAGATTAGAAAAACAAAGCACTTATATTAAATGTATTTTTATGACTAAATTTGTTCTAACATAAAAGTTGTTTATCCCTGCCAATGATATCTTGTGGGGAAAAAAAATGAGTACTCACCTGGCAAAACCAGGAATTGTTAGTTTCCTCAAATGAGAGCTTACTTTTGAAATACACAGCGTTCTACCATATCAAGGTCATCAGAGAATTGCTGTAAAAACCTAGTATCTATGTCATCTGTAGGAAAAGGAGATAAAGTCGCCATTATCATCCAGAAACTCTTGGGTTATTTAAGAAGGGACATGGTAGATATTAATAAATATTAAGAAGAGTTTCTTTTTCCATGCTGGGCTCTAAAAAAAATGGTAGAAGAATGTAGCCCTCATTCTTTTTCACCAAAAAGCTCATTTGTCCACTTTAAGGTAAGGGGATTTGGAAAAGGACTGGCATGTGGAAAAGGAATATCGGTCAGGAATCTGGACTTTCGTTGCTAGTTCTGCTACTTTCTGATTCAGCCCAGATCGTCCAGAGCTGACTGAGACGGTGGTCCCCAGGCTCCCCTAATTGCAGGCTGCCCGTGCTCACCCGGTCAGGTCGGCTTGCTACCAGCAGGCTGCAGCGGGAGGACTGGACCTGAACGTCTCCCTCAAAATGGGCCCTGGCTGCAGCTCTGGGAGTAACCGGTTCACCGAATTTGGGTCCAGAATGACGTCCAAGCCCTGGGAAAAGTGGCATAAAGCCACTCAGGTGTTCCAAACTGAAGGCAGGGCGCGGCGACAGACAGCCTTGCGCATGCGCGTTCTATTCAGGTGCGGCCGCCACAGGCAGGAAATAAAAAGTGAATCTTGGAAAAGGGGGCTCGCGGCTGGTTACTAGGAGACAGAACACTCCGGTCGGGCGTCTAGGCGCTGCGTGGGCGTGGGCGTGCGCCTGCGCCGCGCAGACAGGCCGGGAAGAAGCCCCCCGCTCCAAGTAGCCTTGTAAGGCAGGCAGGTGGACGTACGCGTCGCTCTGTGCGTAAGTGCGCGCACACGGCTTGTAGTCAGCGCGAGAGGGAAGGTCGAGCCAGGTACGCGTGCGCACGGAACCTAGGGGCGCGTGGGACGGAAGCAAAGCTGGGGCGCCGGGGAGGTGGAAGACGAGCCCCACTCCGGTACAGAGCGTGAGGGCGGGGCCGCGGCGGCGCCGGCTGGCGCTAACCGCCCCCGCTTCCTTCCCGCAGGCTCCCTCCTTCCTCCGACTCCGCTGGGGCGGGGCCAGGACGATTTGGGGGTGGGAAGGGAGGAGAAAGGGGAGGAGGATGGACACGGGGCGGTTCTCGTATCTCCTGCGGAGGCCGAGAGCTGGCAGTCGCGGGGATGAGCTCTGGGGAGGACAGCGGGCCAAGGAGCTCGGGGAGGGACCCGGAGCTCCAGGTAGAAGCTGCGGAGATGCGCAGGGTGGGGAGAGCTGCTCCTGCGCCGGAAGGTCTCCGAAAAACCGGCTGCAAGCGGGCGGGAGTGGCGGGTACGGGGCCGTGGCGGGCGGAGGTGGGCTGGAGCCGGGGGAGCCGCTGTGAGGGGCGGTGGCGGGCACAGCTGCGGACCGGAAGCTCAGCAGCACGCGTTGCCCCTGTTTCTTGGGAGGTTAGGTTGAAGCCCAGTTCCTATGGTCACCGCTTTGCGTCCTGCCGCAGCTTTCCACTTGGTTGTTGGGGGTACTGTTTTATTTAGAAACGCTCTGGAAGCTCTGGTGGAGCGAGGAATTTGGAAGTCACAGATTTGGGATAAACCTGACTCCCGATCGCTCACTGCTGAGCCCCTTTCTAGACTTGGGGTGGTGAAAGACCGAGATTACGTAGGCATTTGCATAGAAATCTCAGATAAATTTCAGCAAGAGTTGTACAGTAAGGCAGGGAAAGCTGGCTTTCGTTGAAAACATATTTGAGACTTAAATTGGATAACTAAGTGATCATAGACTTGATACCTAAAAACTCACAGAAATAAGTACATTTTTTCACTTTTTTTTTTTTTTTTTTTGAGGCTTCAGGAAAGTTTGCATAGCTGACAGTGTCCCAGCGTTTTCCTTCTTCCATTCCAGTCCTTTATATCCTAGGAAATTTCCTTGTTTAAAATTTTCTCTACTTAAAAGGGTTTTCAGCATTTCAAATATCCTTTGTTTACCTGTGAGGACATAAATAGAATAACAATCGGTTTGTAAGTGGGAAAAAAACAGATTAGTTATAAATATGTAAGTAGAATGTCTCTTTCGAATCTGCCTCCAGGATAAAACAGATTGTATTTTAATTGATTTATTATCCAAACTCTTCAGTCTTAATTAGTGAAAAATAACTAGGAAGGTACATTAATGAAATATTAATTTTAAATAATAAACTTCGGCATTATTTAATGGCAGCTTCCAAAATATTTCATGCATTGTTTACCTTCTGAAGAAAAATCACTGCTTGTAGCCCAGAATCAGGTGTAGAGATTCACTGGGGGCTCTTTTCTGTCTTCTTTTTCAGTTGCTTAGACAAGTTTGTTTAGGACGATTTGGTTTTGAAGGCCTCTGTACACAGAGGCAGTTAGAGGTATTACTGTATATCACCTTTTCAGATTACATGTTCCTTTCCCTCCCCAAAGATAGCCACTTCCTTGATTTTCCTTAATGTTTTACATCATTGTATGTGAACATGCACATTATAGTTTGGCTTGTTTTTGAACTTCCTATAAATGGAATTGTACTAAGTATTCATTTACATCTTGCTTCTTTACTCAGTATTTTGTTAAGATTAATCTTTATTGTTGCTTGCAGTATTTAGTTTGCTGATTGTTTCCCAAAATATCTCACTCTGTTGCCCAGGCTGGAGTGCAGTGGTGCGATTATGACTCACTGCATCCTTGACCTCCTGGGCTCAAGTTATTCTCCTACCTCAGCCTCCCAAGTAGCTGGGACTACAGGCAGTTGCCACCAGGCCTGGCTAATTTCTTTTTCATTTCTTGTGGAGACAGGGACTCACTATGTTTTCCAGGCTGGTCTCAAATTCCTGGGCTCAAGTGATTCTCTGGCCTTGGCCTCCCAAAGTGCTGGGATTACTGAGATTACAGGTGTCTAAATCTTTATGTATCCTTGCTTTTGCTTGTCTCAGGGCAATACATCTTTAATTCTGAAAGAGGATCCTTTGTAAAGAGAATTAAGGAGCAAGTTTTTCTCCTTTTGTAATGACCTTTCCATAACCTTGGTCGTCTTCCACCTTTTGCTATACCTCTCTTCCTCTCACAATCATGCTTCCTAAAAGAAGTTTAGTCCTCTTCAGACTTGTTTTCACCCATCATTGAAACTGCTTTGTTTGAATCATTAAAATTTCTTATTTTGGAAATGTTTTATTGAGTTTCAACTTTGTGCTGGGGACTTTTAAGGCAATAGGGATGTAACAAGACAAAAGCCTAGGGCTCTTGAATTTTATATGCTAGTAGGGGGAGACAGACAGTAAACAAGTGAGCAAATAAATGATATCATTTCAAGAAGTGATAAGTGCAAATAGCTTATCACTTATTTGAGAGAGTGACTGGGAGAGAGGCTACTTTAGGTAAGAAATCAGGGAAGACCTTCTGACATTTCAGCCAAAAAGTTGAGGGTGAGAAGATAGCCATGTGAAAGGCTTGGTAGAAAGGGTTCCTGAGAGAGGGAAAGCAAGAGCAGAGGACTTGAAGTCAAATGCTGTTGGCACATATCTTAGTCCATTCAGGGTGCTGTAATGAAATATATAAGCAACATTAATTTAATTCTTCAGTTCTGGAGACTAGGAATTCTAAGATAAGTTGCCAGCAGAATCAGTTTCTGGTGAGGGCCTGTCTTTTTGTTCATAGATGATACCTCAGACTGTGTCCTCATACATTAGAAGGGTTGAGGAAGCTTTCTGGGGACTATAGTATATGGGCAACTCATCTCGACCTAATCACCCTCTAAAGACTATGCCTTTGTTTTTTTTTGGGGGGGCGATGGAGTCTCTCTCTGTCTCCCCGGCTGCAGTGGCGCGATCTTGGCTTGCTGTAACCTTTGCCTCCTGGGCTCAAGCTGTTCTCCTGCCTCAGCCTTCCAAGTAGCTGGGATTACAGGCCCATCACCGTGCCCAGCTAATTTTTGTATTTTTAGTAGAGGGGGTGTTTCACCATGTTGGCCAGGCTAGTCTCGAACTCCTGACCTCAGGTGATCCACCCACCTCAGCCTCCCAAAGTTCTGGGATTATAGGTGTAAGCCACCATGCCCGGCCAAGACTGTGCCTCTTAATGTGATCACTTTAGGGGTTAGGATTTCAACTTAAGAATTTTTTGAGGACACAGACATTCAGACTGAAGCAGCACATTAGAGGAACAGAAAAAGTTAGTGGGTGAACAAAGGAGGGAGTACTAGATCTTTACAGTGAAGACAAGGGCCAAATCATTTAAGGACTTGAAAAGTTTGGATTTTATTCTTAATTGCAGTGGGAAGCCACTGGCATATTTTTGAGCCAGTATCATTTTACTATAATTTTCTTTTTTGTTTGTTTTTTCCCTCTCCTTTCTTCTCCCCTCCCATAGGATTTCATTATTTTGAAATGATTGATTTGATTTCAGTGTGGAGAATAGGTTGTAGGGAGCAATAGTAGAAGCAGACAGCAGGGAATGGTTGCAGTGTTCTAGGTGGAAAATGATGGTGACTTGGACTAGGGAGGTGATAAGAAAAATATAGAGAAATTGATGGATTTAGGATATGTATTTGAAGGTGGAACCAACAAGGTTTGCTAATCAATTAGATGGGAATCGGGGAAAGAGAAAACTCAAAAACTCCTCAGCTTTTTACCTGGGGCAAGTGCCTACACAAAAGATGGTGCCATTTGACATGATGAAGGCAGGGAAAGAACACAATGGAGGCAGAATAGAGATCAAAGGTGCAGGTGGGGAAATTAAGAAGTCTGTTTTAGACATGTTAAAGTAGCCATGACTTGGACATCCTATAAAAGTAATATAATGTGTTAAGTGCTCCAGTAAGGATATGTTCATAGTTCTTATGGAATGGGGAGTAGATCCTAAGTCTTTTTTGAAGAAGTAGAAGTCAGAAATACTTTTTTTGTAGCCTCTGTCTCAGTGTTACCTTAGCATCTATATGTATTACTCTGATGTAGCAGTAATCATGCTGTGCTGTAATTTCTGATTCGTTGTGGACTTTCCTAGATTCATTTAGCGTTGAAATTATAGAGTTCTATTTGTTTTACACCTTTTTATTCCCAGAAACATGTATCTGGTTCATTTTTATTCTAGCTATTTATAAGTTTACTTGTAAAGTGAATACATGTGACTGCTACAGTCTGAAAACATGAGCTAAAACAGTGATAGTAGGAATGGAAGAAATGTAGCTGAGAGAATTTTTATTGAAAAGATCAGTAGGACTTGATAGCCAATTAAATAAGTTGACTCAGTGAGAGGAATGAGTAATAGTAGTAAATAATAATATATGTAGTGCTTATTATGTGCCAGGCACTATTCTAAGTGCTAAAGTTAAAACATATATTAATTCATTTAATCCTCATGTAACTCTGTGGTGCAGACACTTATTATCATCCCTGTTTTGTAAATGAGGAAGCCATAGAAAAGTAACCAGGTCACCCAACGTCACGCAGCTAAGATGTGGCAGAACTAGGATAATGAATGTAGGTGGGCTGATGCCAAAATACATGCTGTTAACCACTCTGCTATGTGACTTCCTAATTGAGAATGAAGGTTCTTCCGTATTTTAGAGTTCACCTTGAAAAAAATAAAAAATAATAAATTAAAAATAATTTTTTAAAAAAGGAAAGTTCTTTTACTTGCCTTCTCTAAGAACTATATAGGAACACAAGTTCCATTCTAATTGATGTTAGAGATTGCAGCAACATGGAAGATATTCAGGTGGCCTGAGGTGGGGAAACTGGCAGGCTAGGCATAGGAATTTCAGATACACTGATGTTTCTTTCCCCCAGTAATACTGCCTCCAAAGCTGGTAGAAGGAAGGTAGCAACTCCAACATGATTGCTTAGGGTTGTCAGGTGGACTCATGGTTTCTCCCTATTTTCAGTTCCTAGCCGGGCCTGATAGGTAATTTTGCAAAAGCCTCACTTTATTTGGTTTACCAAGGTGAAGGAAGAAAGTTTAATTTTTTTCTGCTTTATCACACTGCTTTATTACCAATCTCAACAAATTTTTATTGACACTTTTTATTACATAAATAACTACAGGTTTAGTGGGGATATAGAGAGTTTGTGGACATTGCTTGTTCTTAAGATTCTAATAAATGTATGAGGAAGACATCCAGAAAAATTTAGAACATGAATTGTTCTCTCTATATGAATATCAATGAAGGCATGATCATTATGCAGTGGAGAAGACAGAGAAAACCTAGAGAATGTGGAATTCAAACTGAGCCTTGGGAATGTATTAAGTTAAATGGAGAAAAGACCGAGGGCAAGGCTCATTGAGCAGATGATAAAATACTTTTGAGCATATGTGTTAATAATGTGTTGGCTGGGTGTGGTGGCTCATGTTTATAATCCCAGGGAGACCTAGGTGGGAGGACCTCTTGAGCTCAGGAGTTCAAGACCAGCCAGGGCAACATAGGGAGACCCTGTTTCTACAAAATTTAAAACAATTAGCCTATTTTGGTGGGACATGCCTGTGGTCCCAGCTATTTGGGAGGCTAAGGTGGGAGGATTGCTTGAGCCTGGGAGGTTGAGGCTGCAGTCAGATGTGATTATGGCAACCTGGGTGACAGAGTGAGACCCTCTAAAAAAAAATGTGTTTCATAGTTTGTCTTTCATAGAGGGGTTCTTGGAGGCGTCACGTAAGAGATAAGTTTGGACAAGTAGGAAGAGACAAATTACAAAAGTACTCTGAATGAATTTAGACTTTAATTAAATAGATTCTTGCTATTTAAATAAATCAGAATTTACAGCACAGCATGATTCAGCATGTAGTCTCTGTACTAACCAAATAGGAATCTCCAAGCAGCTTTTTAGAAATGTCGAATCTGAGTTTGTGAATAAGAATCTGCATTCACACAGCATTCCCAGATGATTCTTAACATTCAATAAAAATTGGAAAGTACTGCTCTAGTGAGGAGTCATTTCACTCTGTTATTCTAAATCAAATGTTTATAACTAGGAACACATTTTTCAGCAGAAACTGTGTAAGAAATGTTAGCTAGGGAATTATGAAGCATTTAACCCCAGCTCCTAGGGGTTTAAATGCTTCATAATTTGAAATATTCTGTGAGATCTAATGCTGAGGTTCCAGGTGGGGCAGTAACTGCTGCAATGAAGAACAATTGGGTTTTGTTTAGGGAAGAGAAAAAAAAAAAAAAAAGGAAATAAATCTACCCGCCTGTTTAGGTGCTGGGTTACACAGAGTGCAACATAAGGTCAGTGACTGGGGAGATCCTGATTCTGTAATTCCCTAGATGGGACTTTGGAGAACAGAAGCTGTGTTTTGAGGAAAGATCTAAGATGCTCATAACAAATTTTCTTTTAACACAATGATAGCCTTGATTCAAGGAAAGAAAAAATTATTTCCCTAAGTTACACAATCTCTAAGATAGGTTGGCAAGTAAAACAGCATGATGCAGAGTAGTATGTATGCTAAAGTGAAAAGTCTCTAACATTTGTTATTTTGCATATGTCTATGTATATATATCGGTAGTATAAATTCCTAGAAATGAGGTTGTTTGAACAGAAGCTATATGCATTTGTCATGTTGATAGATTTTTTTGTAATTGTTCTCCATAAATATTCTATCAGTTTATACACTGGTGATGCGTAAGGATGCTATGTTATATATGCAACTTACTGATCTTTGCCGTGTGATGGTTAAAAGAGGGTATCTCAGTGTTATTTTAATTTGTGTCAGTAAAGGTTGAGATTGAACATCTTAAAATATATTTAAGAGCCATTTCTGTAAATGTTCACATTCTTTGCCAATTTTCCTATTAGAGTAATTCTTTATCTTTTTTATTTCTAGAAATTATTTATATATTAGGAAAATTTTGTGATATGAATTGCAAACCTTTTGCTTATATGGAGTAGCAAACAGCAAATGTGGCTAGCTAGTAGCTATTTTGGACAACACAAGCCTGTAGAGGCAGACTGCTTAATTTGCTACTGACCCATATTTCTGTAGAACCATGATTACCAAAAGGATAGGGTAGGGATTGTCTTTGAAAACATGTTCAGTACCGTTTGGACAACACACAGAAAAAGCTTTATGAATTTTAGGAAGGTAAAGTTTGATGAAATCCTCTTAGCTGATGGGAAATGGCTAAAAACCTATCTAGGAATATTATTAATTTTCAAAATTTACTGATGTGGGAAATCATAGAGCTGTTTTAAATCAAATGCCTCCATATTATTTCCCATTCTTTCTACTAGGTTACCACCAAAGAACATGATTTTGGTCTAGGGGCTCCAGTTTCTGAAGCTGAAAACTACCAGAATACCCTCCAGCTAGAACGAGAAGTGAGAAATCAAGACAGATTCATCTCGACACTGAAATTACAGGTTGCATTTAGTTACAACATGTTTTCCTGAGTCAATTTGGGATGGGAACCTATTTTGAAACAAGAAGATAGAGAATAAATAACTACTAATTCAGAGCTCGTTTAAATGTTATGGGTCTAAAATCATTCAATTTTTATCTTAACCATTTTGATAAACATAAGAGTCAGTCAGTGAGTACAAACTATGTATGAATGTTTATAGCAGCTTTATTATAATTGCCAAAAACTTAGAAGCAACCAAGATGTCCTTCAATAGGTGAATGGATAAGCAAACTGTTGTACATCCATACAATGGAGTACTATTCAGTGTCTTTTAAAAATGAGCAATGTAGCCATGAAAAGACACAGCGGAACCTTGAAAGCATGTTGCAAACCTGTAAAGGCTGTGAAATGTGTGATTCCAACCACATGAAGGTTATATAACTATAGAAACCATAAAAAGAACAGTAGTTACCAGGAATTGGAGGGAGAGGGGATGAATAGGTGGAGCACAGGATTTTTAGGGCAGTGAAACTATTCTGTATGATACACTGATAGTGGATACGTGTGACCCTATGTATGTCAAAACTCACAGAATGAATAACACCAAGAATGAATCCTAATGTGAACTATAGACATTAGTTATTAATAGTGTAACAATATTGTTTCATCAATTGTAACACATATACCACATTAATACAAAATGTAAATAATAGAGGAAGCTATCTGTTGAGGGAGAGAGGAAGTATGTAGGAACTCTTTATACTCCCTAATCAATTTTTTGTAAACCTAAAACTACTCTAAAAACTTAGTCTATTAACTACATGAGAGCAAATATTTCCAAATTACCTATCTGAAAGGGCTTAATATCCAGAATATACAAAGGACTTCTACAACTAGCCCCTTTTCCCCAAAATGTGATTCAAAAATGGGCAAAGGGCTTGAACAGACATTTCTCCAAAGAAGATATACAAATGTCAGTAAATACATGAAAAAGATGCTCAACATCACCAACCATTATAGAAATGCAAATCAAAACCATGAGATACCACTTCATCCCCATTAGGATGGTTGTTATAATGGAAAATAACAAGTGTTGGTGAGGATGTGAAGAAACTGAAAAACTTGTGCATTGCTGATGGGAATGTAAAATGGTGCCACCATGGTGAAAAATCTTTTGATGGTTTCTCAAAATTTAAAAGACAGGCTAACCGTATGATCCAGCAATTCCACTCCCAGGTATATACCCTAAAGAATTGAAAACATGGACTCCAGTAGATACTTATATATAAATGTTCATAGCAGCATTATTAACAATAGCCAAAAGGTAGAAAAAACCCAAATGTCTATCAACAAATGAATGGATAAACAAAATATGGTATGTGCTTACGGTGGAATATTATTCAGATTCAAAAAGGAATCACATTCTGATAAATGCTGCAAAATGAATGAGCCTCAGAAACATTATGCTAAATACAATAAGCCTGACATGGGAAGACAACTAATGTTTGATTCTGCCTATACCCAGGATAGGCAAATTCAAGGAGATAGAATTATTGTTTAATCAGTACAGAGTTTTTTGGTTGAGGGGAATGAAAAAATTCTTTAAATAGATAGTAGTGATGGTTGTACAACATTGTGAATATACTTAATGCCACTGAATTATATACTTAAAATGAAAATTATATATATTTTATGACAAAACAAGTTTTAAAAATGGAGTAACAGAATAAAAACTCAGCGTTCTCAATAGAATGGAGGAGAGAAATGAATCAATGAATATGACAATAGAAAAATAATTACCTGACGTGAGCATCAGAGAGAAAATAGATTGACAAAAATGTGAATAGAGCTTCAGAGACAGGTAAAACTGTTTGACAAAAAAGTGAGAGAAGGTGGTACTGAAAAAATATTTGAAGAGATAATGGCTGAATATCCCACAAATTTGGCACAAAGACATAAAGCAGATTAAAGAAGGTGAGTGAATACCTAACAGGAGTCACCAAAAAAAAAAAAAATCCATGCCAAGACACTTCATAATTAGGCTTTTGAAAAGTAAGCTAAAAAAAAAAAAATCCTGAAAGAGAAACCATGCATTGTCTATAGAGGAACACCAATTCAAGTGACAGCAGATATTTTTCATCTGAAAGATTGAAGGTAAGGAAGTGGCACAACATTTTTCAAGTGCTAGAAACAAACAAACAAACCTGTCAACCCAGAATTTTATATCCAGAGAAAGTATCCTTGAAGGATGAAGGGAAAATAAAGACATTCTCAGATAAAGGAAAATTAAGGTAATGTGTTGCCAGCTAAAAGAATAGCTAAAAGAATTTTTCTAAACAGAAAGGAAATAATAAAAGAAGTAATCTTGCAGAAGTAGGAAGGAAGAATAATATATAGAGCAAAAAATATAGGTAAATGAAATAGATTTTCTTTTCTTTCCTTTTTCTTTTTTTGGAGACAGGGTCTTGCTTCATCATCCATGCTGTAGTGCAGTGGTGTGATCGCTGCTTACTGCAGCCTTGGCCTCCTGGGCTCAAGCAGTCCTCCTGCCTCAGCCTTTCAAGTAGCTGGAACTGCAGGCATACACAACCATGCTGGCCTGATTTTGCATTTTTTTGTAAAGTTTGGGTTTCGCCGTGTTTCCCAGGCTGGTCTCGAACTCCCAGACTCAAGTGATCCACCTGCCTCAGCTTCCCAGAGTCCTGAGATTACAGCTTGAGCCACTAGTCCCAGCCAAATTTTTTTTAAAGTTTTCAGAATTATATTTAACTATTGAATGTGGTTCTAAATGCATGTAGAGGAAATAGTTAAGACAATTCTTTTATTGATAGGGAGAGTAAAGGGATCTAAAAGAGGTAAAGCTTCTGTACTTTCACTTGAACTGTTAAAATATAGGCTATGATAAGTTATGTATATATAATGTAATGCCTAGGACAACCAGTAGAAAAAGATCAAACGAGTTACACACAAAAACACTATAAATCAACATAGAATTCTAAAAAAATGTTGGGGTAATCCACAGGAAGGCAGCAAAAACAAAACTCTCCGTTATTTCAACACTTAGAACTGCAGTAATCAAGACTGTGATATTGATGGAGGGATAGATACGTACATGAATGGTACTGAACAGAGAATCTACAGATAGTCCTATGCAAGTACAGCCAAATGATTTTTTGACAAAGATCAAGATGCAGTTCAATGGAAGATAGTCTTTTCTTGTTTTTTTTTTTTTTTTAATTATTTATTTATTTATTTATTTTTTGAGACAGTGTCTTGGTCTGTTGCCAGGCTGGTGTGCAGTGCTGTGATCTCAGCTCACTGCAACCTCTGCCTCCTGGGTTCAAGCAATTCCTCTGCCTCAGCCTCCCGAGGAGCTGGGACTACAGGCATGCATCACCATGTCTGACTAATTTTTTTTTTTTAATTTTTTTTTGTATTTTAGTAGAGACAGGGTCTCACCATGTTGGCCAGGATGGTTTCGATCTCCTGACCTCATGATCTGCCCACCTTGCCTCCAAAGTGCTAGGATTACAGGCGTGAGCGACCACACCCAGTATAAGATAGTCTTCAACAAGTGGTGTTGGAACAATTAGATATAGGGAAAACAGTTACCCTCCACTTAAACCTCACATGTCATAAAAAATTAACTAACGTACCACAGATTTAAATGTAAAACATAAGACTGAGACTTTTAGGAGGTAGCATAGGAGAAAATTTGCAGGATGTTAGGCTTGGGTGGAGGGTTCTTAGATAGGATACCAAAACTATGACTCATAAAAGGAGAAATTGGTAATGTGGATTTAATCAAAATTGAAGTTTTTGGCTGCCTGTGGTGGCTCATGGCTGTAATCCATGCACTTTGGTAGGCGGGTAGATCACATGAGGCCAGGAGTTTAAGACCAGCCTGGCCAACATGGCAAGACCCCATCTCTACTAAATGTGACAGAAATTAGCTAGGCATGGTGGTACAGGCCTGTAGTCCCAGCTACTCAAGAGGCTGAGTTGGGAGGATCACTTGAACCCGGGAGGCAGAGGTTGCCAGTGAGCTGAGATTGCACCAGTGCACTCCAGCCTGGGTAAAAGTGACACTCTGTTTAAAAAAAAAAAAAAGAGTTTTTGCTTTGCAGAAAACCCTGTTAAGATGATGAAAAGACAAGCTGCAAACCATACATTTGCTAAAGGATTCATATCTGGTGTATCAAATGAAGAACTCTTAAAATTTAATAGTAAAAAAATTCAATTAGAAAATGAGCAAAAGACATGAAGAGATAACTTCACAGAAGGATGTGTGGTATAGAAAAAGATGTTCAGCCTCTGTAAACAGGGGAATGTACATTAAGGCCATGATGAAATAATACAGTTCTAAGAACGACTAAAATAAAAAATAGTGACAATACCAAATGCTGGCAAGGATGAGGAGAAACTGGATCACCCATTTATCCCATTAATTTCATAAGAATATGAAATGGTATAGCCAGTCTGGAAAATAATTTGGCACTTTTTGGTAAGACTCAGCATACATTTACATATAACCCAGCAGTTGCACTCCTGTGCATTTGTTCCAGAGAAATGAAAACTTATATCTACTCAAAACTTACATCCTACTCAGTTGTTCATAGCAGCTTTATTATATTCCCAAACTGTAAACAACCTAAACTGTGGCATTCCATATATTATTCAGCGATAAATAGGAATGAACCTATTTGATTCAAGTAACTTGAGTGGATCTAAAGGATGTTGTGATGAGTGAAAAAAAAATCTTAAAAGATTACATGCTGTATGCTTTTATTTAGATAATGTTCTCAAAATGACAAAATTGTATGCATTGGTTGCTAAGAATTGAGGTGGGGAATGAGACCATAAAGGAGCAGCAAGAGATTAGTCTTGTGGTAATGGAACAGTTCTGTATCTTGAGGTGGTAGTTACAGAGATCTGCAAGTTTGAGAAAAATGATGTAGAACACCATGCACATGGTGTATCTGGGTTCGTTACTGTACAGTACTGTGCTGTTTATGACCCAACTATCAGTGGAAACTGAGTAAAGGACGTATGAGACTTCTCTGTACTACATTTGCTTCCTGTGACTCTTACTTAAAAATTAAAAAAATACTGAGTACTTATACTGGAAATTGTACTTGAGCTCTTATATAATGTCTAATGACAATTCTGCAAATTGTAGGCATTCTGTCCATTTAACAGAAGAAACTCGAGAGACTCTCTTTTTTTTTTTTTTTTTTTTTTTTTTTCTGGAGTCAGATGCATTTCCTAGGATCACGAAAATATGGTAAATTGCCCAGTTACATAACTGGTAAAGAACTACAACAGGATTTAAACCTAACTCTGCCAAATTCCAAAGCCCACATCCTTTGTATTGCTCTAGACCGCCTCTTCTAAAGTTCTTTTGTCTTGGAATTGAGTAAAAGTAGAGTTTCATGAGAGAAGTGAGGGGAGTGTTCATATATTACTGATAATTTGTTTTATTTGCCTAAAAATTTGAGGATTATGTGAGATACATAATAAATGATGTAGAAACGAGTGATATGTTGATACCTAAATGAAACATACAGTCCTTTAAGTTGTTTAGAATTTAGCGGAAGGGAAAGGGAAATAAATGATTTTAATGCATCTTATAAAATATTGAGATAAACTTATATAAAAGGCCTTATGGGCACACATACTGGAAAGGAGAAGCATTTAACATCTCCTGGTGCATGGGAAGTTAACAGACATTTTTAGTGTGCCCTTGTTGCTGAGAAACATGGCATAGGAGAAGCCATGAACAAAGGTGAAAAGCATAACTTGGACTTTATGCGTTTGCTTCACATACTATAGCTTGTTTTAAAAGAAAGTAACTGAAATAATAAGGGTAGGATAAAATAAGGAAACAGCGAAGGCCTGCGATGACAACAAACATCATTGTACATAGTTTTGGTATAAGTTGCTAGAGGTGGACATTAGATTTAGCTTCAAAATTTCTAAAGGCAAAGACAAATAGAAATATTAGTTAAATAATTAATGAGCGTTAGGGTAAGAACAAACCAGGTATCCAAAAAAGGCATATATTTTCCTGAAATTGAAGCATAAGCAGGGTTTTCCTTGAAGATTCTCAGAGGGTTCTGTGATGACCTTTCAGTTTCAAATGTGTACATTTCAATAAGTCCTCTAAAATAAATTTTTAATGAGATTGTTTTTTATAGTGTGTCTGGTGGTGGGAAGTTAGGCTGGACAGGTAAGTAGAGTTAGGATCATAAACGGCATTTTAAAATTTTATTCTTAGTGTCATGAGGCAACATAAGATTATAGGAATGACCTCAAATTTGCATTTTCAAAGAATTTTTAAGAGTAGATGGGAAAAGGCCAAGAGAGAAGAAGAAAGTAGGAGATACTGGATTAAAATAACTTTAATTATGCCTCTTGATGTGTTGTTTGCTGCGTACAATAAATGGCATTTTAGCATTTTAAAAATGATTCATGACTTTTTTTTTTTTTTTTTTTTTTTTTTTTGAGACAGAGCCTTGTTCTGTCGTCCAGACTGGAGTGCAGTGGCACAATCTCGGTTCACTGCAATCTCCACCTCCCGGGTTTAATCAATTCCCTGCCTCAGCCTCCTGAGTAGCTGAGATTACATGCCAGGCTGAATTTTGTATGTTTAGTAGAGATGGAATTTTACCATCTTGACCAGGCTGATCTGACCTTGTGATCCACCCGCCGTGGCCTCCCAAAGTGCTGGGATTACAGGCGTGAGCCACGGCGCCCAGCCAATTCATGACTTTTAGGATATTTTTTATGTAGTGACAACTTACAAAGTTTTTTTGAAGACAACTGTTGATTTTGATGGTTTGGAAGATGATGCCTCTATAGCTATTTGAAAAGGGCAACCTCAGGGCAAGAATAATGCTAGAACTAAGAGGTCAGGGATTCGCAATTTCAGATGCTCCTTACACACTGAAACTTCTGTGTGTGAGTGTGGTTTTTGTTTTGTTTTGTTTTGTTTTTGCGTCTGCTACAGCATACCAACACAGTATCTTAAACACAATAGGTGCTCAATAAATATTTGTTAAATAAACAATGAGAGACAAGTACTATGGAAAAGTATTTGTACCACAACTTTACCTCATAATTATTTTTGTTACTGCACTTAACATATTATATTTGTATTTCCTCAAATAAATAACAGATTCCTTGAGGGCAGGTATCTAACCTATCTTTGTATCTTTGGAATTTAATACAGTTCCTGACATAATCATTGGTCAATAGGTCTAATTTTTTTTTTTTCCTTTAAAGGCATTTGGATACCTTCGTGATAGAAAAGGCCCTTTTCTTCATCCATTGATGGTTTGATAGTGGGCTGGGAAGGAAAGCTGTGGTCCTCCACATTAGGCAGCAAATACTTGATTGATTTGGTATTTAGCTTAGTCAAGTAAGTTACTGATACGTTCAAATGGACTTTTTAAAAAAGAGTTAATAATATATATACATATATATGTATATACTTTTTTTTTTTTTTTTTAATAGATGGAGTCTTGCTCTGTCACCCAGGCTGCAGTGCTGTGGCAGGATTTGGGCTCACTGTAACCTCTGCCTCTCAGGTTCAAGCAATTCTGGTGCCTCAGCCTCCCTAGTAGTTGGGACTACAGGTGCATTCCACCATACCCAGCTGATGTTTGTATTTTTGGTAGGGTTGGGGTTTCACCATGTTGGCCAGGCTGGTCTCAAACTCCTGACCTCAGGTGATCTGCCCGCCTCACCCTGCCAAAGTGCGGGATTACAGGCGTGAGTCACCATGCCTGGCTTAAAAGAGTTAATATATTTTAATAACAATAATTGGAAATTTAATTATAAAGAACTCTAAATGGTAGTAAAACTAATTTCAAAAGTATTGAAGTTTCTTTATTGCAGATATGAATATTTGGCCATTTTTCTAATAGACTGGTTAAAAATCAACAGTACTTTTTAAAAAACTATAAATTGAAAGATATTGCTATAAAATTTAAAATTTTTATTTAATATATTTTTTCAAAAAGGTAGAACATTCACATGGTACAAAATTCATAAGGCACAAAAAGGTATACAATTAAGTTTCCTTGGCAGGGAAGCAAATCTCCCTTCCTAATTGCAGTCACATAGTGATTATTTTCTTTCTAATCATAACAGATTGAAGATCTCAAACATACAAATCATGGCTTGGAAGACTATGTTAGGAAACTCTTGGATAGTAAGGAGGTGGTAAGCAGTCAAGTAGACGATTTAACCAGCCACAATGAGCATCTTTGTAAAGAATTGATTAAAATTGACCAACTTGCAGAGCAACTACAAAAAGAGAAAAATTTTGTGGTGGATACCGCCAACAAGGAACTTGAAGAAGCCAAGGTACCAGATTTACCACTGATCAGGATTTTAATTCTATTTTAAATATCACGTAGTTATTAAATACAGTGGAAAAAGTAGCATTCTCATTTGTATAATTTGGAAGCTTTTTAGATTTGACAGTATGTATATTTATATGTTCTAAGGATTAAATTGTTTCTCACATTTTACTTCTTTTAAAAAATTTTACTCAAAACATTTTGTAAGTAATATGTAGTCACTGCAAAAAAAAAATTTCAAAGCAACAGAAATGTTCTGTGATCCGAATGCTGTTTCCCCTTCCCAGTTCCTCTCTACTCTGCAGAGATATTTACAAACTAATACATTTATTTTCATCTGTCTATTTTCACTTATATGATAGATTTCAATACCCTTTGAAAAAGACTTTTTACCAAACTAAAAGCAGAACTGCCATATGATCCAGCAGTCCCACAGCCGGGTATACATCCAAAAGAAAGGAAATCAGTATGTCACAGAGGAATGTGCACTTCTGTGTTTATGGCAGCACTATTAACAACAGCCAAGATATGAATCAATCTAAGTGTCCATTAACCTATGAGTGAATAAAGAAAATGTAGTATATATACGCAGTGGAATGTTATTCAACCATAAATAAGGATAAAACTCTGTTATTGCAGCAACATTAATGAGCCTGGAGGACATTATGTTAAGTGAAATAAGCCAGATACAGGAAGACAGATATTGCATTTTCTCACTCATATGTGGAATATGAAGAAATCGATCTCATGGAGATAGAGCATAGATTGATGGTTACCAGAGGCTAAAAGGAAGCAGGCAGGAGAGGATGAAGAGAGACTGGTTAATTGGTACAAAAATACAGTTAGAGAGAGGGTATAAATTCTAGTCTTTGATAGCATGGGTGACTGTTGTTAACAATTTATTGCATATTTCAAAATAGCTAAAAGAGAAGATTTGGAATATTCTCAGAACAAAGAAATCTGTAAGGTAATGGATATTCCTATTACCCTAATTTGATCATTATACATTGTATGCATGTATTAAAATATCACATGTACCACATAAATATGTCCAATTACTATATATCAAGAAGTCAATTTTAAGTTTTTTTTTAAACTAAAATTTTAAAATTTGCCAGTCCCTTTTTTTCTTACTGATTTCTGAGTTTTGGTTCTTGTTCAGGAAGGTTTTTTTTCACCTCGAGAATTACAGATATACTTTCTAAAGTTTTCTATTGATAGTTTTTTAAGTTTTGCTACTTTTAATACTGCCAGAGTTTCTTTTTGTTCTAATAGGAGATAGGGTCACCTGCTCCTTTCTTTCTCCACTGATTTGAAGTATCATTTTAACAGATACTAAATTCTAAGATATCTGTTAACTATGTATATTTCTGGACTATTTGTTTTCATTGATTCATTTGAGTTTTCCTGTGCCACCACCACATTGTTTTAGTTACTGTAGCTTTGTGATCTTTTGATCAACATTTTATTTCTTAATGCAATAAAATAAATAAATGGGGAAAAAAAAGAAAAAAAAAACATTTTATTTCTTGTTTGAGTACTCTGTTATGAAACTTAGAAACTAGAGATTTACACACAATTATAAAATGATAATTTCACTTCTCATTGCTGCCTAATGGCTTATAAGCGAGATAGAGCATATTTAAAGGCCAAAAAACAACCTGTTGACTTCTAAAATGATAGCGTGTGAACATGCTTACTTGTCTTGATTTTATTAATCACCAAATTAGTAAATTTTTCCATAATAATTTCCCAAAGCTAATTGTTACTACATGTTATTTCTTTTCTTTCTTTTCTTTTCTTTTTTCTTTTCTTTTCTCTTTCTTCTTTTTTGATGGAGTCTCACTCTTTCGCCAGGCTGGAGTGCAGTGGCTTAATCTTGGCTCACTGGAATCCCCACCTTCTGGGTTCAAGCGATTCTCCTGCCTCAGCCTCCTGAGTAGCTGGGACTACAGGAGCGTGCCACCACACCCAGCTATTTTTTTAAAAGTATTTTTAGTTTCTCTTCTTTAGCTTTTTATTGCACTTTAAGTTTTGGGATACGTGTGCAGATCTTGTAGGATTGTTAACATAGATACACAACATGCCATGGTGGTTTGCTGCCTCCACCCCCCCGTCACCTACATTATTAGGTATTTCTCCTTATGTTATCTCTCCCCAAACTCCCCACCCCCTGCTATCCCTCCCCTAGCACCCCACCCCCAACAGACCCCAGTGTGTTATGTTCCCTTCCCTCCTTCCGTGTGTCTATGTGTTCTCATTATTCAACTCCCACATATGAGTGAGAACATTCGGTATTTGGTTTTCTGTTCTTTTGTTAGTGTGTTGAGAATGATGGTTTCCAGCTTCATCCATGTCCCTGCAAAGGACATGAACTCATCCTTTTTTATGGCTGCATAGTATTCCATGGTGTATATGTGCCACATATTCTTTATCTGGTCTGTCATTGATGGGCATTTGTGTTGGTTCCAAATCTTTGCTATTGTAAACAGTGCTGCAATGAGCATATGTGTGCATGTGTCTTTATAATAGAACAATTTATAACCCTTTGGGTATATACCCAGTAATGGGATTGCTGGGTCAAATGATATTTCTATTTCTAGATCCTTGAGGAATTGCCACACTGTCTTCCACAATGGTTGCACTAATTTACACTCCCATGAACAGTGTAAAAGTGTTCCTATTTCTCCACATCCTCTCCAGCATCTGTTGTCTCCAGATTTTTTAATGATTGCATTCCAACTGGCATGAGATGGTATCTCAATGTGGTTTTGATTTGCATTTCTCTAATGACCAGTGACATTGAGAATTTTTTTTTTATTGCATTTTAGGTTTTGGGGTACACATGAAGAAAATGCAAGATTGTTGCATAGGTACACACGTGGCAGTGTGATTTGCTGCCTTCTTCCCCTTCACCTATATCTGCATTTCTCCCCATGGACAATGAGCATTTTTTCATGTTTGTTGGCCACATAGATGTCTTCTTTTGAAAAGTGCCTGTTCATATCCTTTTGTCCGCTTTTGAATGGGTTTTTTTTTTTTTTTTCTTGTAAATCTGTTTTAGTTCTTTGTAGATTCTGGATATTAGCCCTTTGTCAGATTGGTAGCTTGCCAAAAATTTTTCCCATTCTGTTGGTTGCCAGTTCACTCTGATGATTGTTTCTTTGTTGTGCAAAAGCTCTTTGGTTTAATTAGATCCCATTTGTCTATTTTGGCTTTTGGTGCCATTGCTTTTGGTGTTTTAGTCATGAAGTCCTTGCCTATGCTTATGTCTTGAATGGTATTGCCTAGGTTTTCTTCTAGGGATTTTATGGTGTTAGGTCTTATGTTTAAATCTGTAATCCATCTGGAGTTAATTTTAGTATAAGGTGTAAGGAATGGGTCCAGTTTCAGCTTTCCGCACATTGCTAGCCAGTTTTCCCAACACCATTTATTAAACAGGTAAACCTTTCCCCATTGCTTGTTTTTCTCAGGCTTGTCAAAGATCAGATGATCGTAGGTGTATAGTGTTACTCTTGAGGCCTCTGTTCTGTTCCATTGGTCTGTATCTCTGTTTTGGTACCAGTACCATGCTGTTTTGATTACTGTAGCCTTGTAGTATAGTTTGAAGTCAGGTAGCGTGATGCCCCCAGCTCTGTTCTTTTTGCTTAGAACTGACTTGGTTATGCAGGCTCTCTTTTGGTTCCAAATGAAGTTTAGTGTAGTTTTTTCCAGTTCTGTGAAGAAGATCAGTGGTAGCTTCATGGGGATAGCATTAACTCTATAAATTACTTTGGGCAATGTGGCCATTTTCACGATATTGATTCTTTTTAACCATGAGCATGGAATGTTTCCCCATCTATTTGTGTTCTCTGTTATTTCCTTGAGCAGTGGTTTCTAGTTCTCCTTGAAGAGGTCCTTCACATCCCTTATTAGTTGTATTCCTAGGCATTTTGTTCTCTTTGTGGCAGTTGTGAATGGGAGTTTGCTCATGATTTGGCTCTCTGTTTGTCTGTTATTGATGTATAGGAATGCTTGTGATTTTTGCACACTGATTTTGTATCCTGAGACTTTGCTGAAGTTGCTTATCAGCTTCAGGAGATTTTGAGCTGAGACAACGGGGTCTTCTAAATATACAATCATGTCATCTGCAAATAGGGACAATTTGACTTCCTCTTTTCCTAATTGAATATGCTTTATTTCTTTTCCTTGCCTGATTGCTCTGGCTAGAACTTCCAATACTATATTGAATAGGAATGGTGAGAGAGGGCACCCTTGTCTAGTGCCAGTTTTCAAAGGGAATGCTTCCGGTTTTTGCCCATTCAGTATGATAAGGCTGTGGGTTTGTCATAGATAGCTCTTATTATTTTGAGATACATTCCATTGATACGTAATTTATTGAGAATTTTTAGCATAAAGCGTTGTTGAATTTTGTCAAAGGCCTTCTCTGCATCTATTGAGATAATCATGTGGTTTTTGTCTTTGGTTCTGTTTGTGTGATGGATTACATTTATAGATTTTCATATGTTGAACCAACCTTGCATCACCGGGATGAAGCCTACTTGATGAATAAGCTTTTTGATGTGCTGTTGCATTTGGTTTGCCTGTATTTTACTGGAGTTTTACATCAATGATCATCATGGATATTGGTCTGAAATTTTCTTTTTTAGTTGTGCCTCTGCCAGGTTTTGGTATCAGGATGATGTTGGTCTCATAAAATGAGTTAGGGATTCTTCCCTCTTTTTGTATTGTTTGAAATAGTTTCAGAAGGAATGGTACCAGCTCCTCTTTGTATGTCTGGTAGAATTTGGCTGTGAACCCCTCTGGACCTTGACTTTTTTTGGTTGGTAGGCTATTGATTGCTGCCTCAACTTCAGACCTTGTTATTGGTCTCTTCAGGGATTCAGCTTCTTCCTGGTTTAGACTTGGAAGGGTGTAAGTTTCCAGGAATTTATCCATTTCTTCTAGATTTATCGGTTTATGTTGCATAGAGTTGTTTGTAATAATCTCTGATGTTAGTTTATATTTCTCTGGAATCGGTAATGATACCCCTTTATCATTTTTATTGCATCTATTCTATTCTTTCTTTTCTTTTTTGTTAGTCTGGCTATTGGGCTATTTTGTTGATATTTTCAAAAAACCAGCTCTTTGATTTATTGATTTTTTGAAGGGTTTTTTGTGTCTCTATCTCCTTTAGTTGTGTGCTGATCTTAGCTATTTCTTGTCTTCTGCTAGCTTTTGAATTTGTTTGATATTGCTCCTCAGTTCTTTTAATTTTGATGATAAGGTGTCAATTTTAGATCTTTCCTGACTTCTCATGAGGACATTTAGTGCTATAAATTTTCCTCTAGACACTGCTTTAAATGTGTCCCAGAGATTCTGGTATGTTGTGTCTTTATTCTTGTTGGTTTTGAAGAACATCTTTGTTTCTGCCTTCATTTCATTATTTATCCAGTAGTCATTCAGGAGCAGGTTGTTCAGTTTCCATATAGTTGTGCAGTTTTGAGTGAGTTTCTTAATCCTGAGCTCTAATTTGATTGCACTGTGGTCTGGGAGACTGGTTGTTAGATTTCCGTTCTTTTGCATTTGCTGAGGAGTGATTTCCTTCTAATTATATGATCAATTTTAGAGTCAGTGCAATGTGGTTCTGAGAAGAATGTATATTCTGTGGATTTGTGGTGGAGAGTTCTGTATATGTGTATTAGGTCTGTTTGGTCCAGATCTGAGTTCACATCCTGGATATCCTTGTTAATTTTCTGTCTCCTTGATCTGTCTTATATTGACAGTGGGGTGTTAAAGTCTCCCGCTATTATTGTACTGGAGTCTGTCTCTTTGTAGGTTATTATGAACTTGCTTTATGTATCTGGGTGCTCCTGTATTGGGTGCATATATATTTTGGATAGTTAGCTCTTTTTGTGGCATTGATCCCTTTATCATTATGTAATGCCCTCCTGTGTCTCTTTTGATCTTTGTTGGTTTAAAGTCCATTTTATCAGAGACTAGGATTGCAACTCCTGCCTATTTTTGCTCTCCATTTGCTTGGCAAATCTTCCTTCATTCCTTTATTTTGAGCCTATATGTGTCTTTGGATATGAGATGGGTCTCCTAAATACAGCACACTGATGGGTCTTCATTTTTTATCCTATTTGCCAGTCTGTCTTCTGATTGGGGCATTTAGCCCTTTTACATTTATGATCAGTATTATTATGTGTGAATTTGATCCTGACATTTTGATACTACCTGGTTGTTTTACCCGTTAGATGACACAGTTTCTTCATCGTGTTGATGGTCTTTACCATTTGCTACATATTTGCAGTGGCTGGTACTGGTTGTTTTTTCCCTTGTTTTGTGCTTCTTTCAGGAGCTCAGTTGGCCTTGTAAGGCAGTCCTGGTGGTGATGAAATCTCTGAGCAATTGCTTGTCCATAAAGGATTTTTCCTTGGCTTATGAAGCTTAGTTTGGCTGAATATGAAATTCTAGGTTGAAAGTTTTTTTCTTTAAGGATGTTGAATGTTGGCCCCCTCTCTTGTTTGGCTTGTAGGTTTTCTGCTGAGAGACCTGCTATGAGTCTGATGTGCTTCCCTTTATGGGTAACCCGACCTTTCCCTCTGGCTGCCCTTAGTATTTTTTTGTCCGTTTCAATCCTGGTGAATCTGATGATTATGTGTCTTGGTGTTGCTCTTCTTGAGGAGCATCTCTGTGGTGTTCTCTGTATTTCCTGGATTTGAATATTGGCCTGCCTTGCTAGGTTGTGGAAGTTCTCCTGGATAATATCCTGAAGAGTATTTTCCAGCTTGGATTCATTCTCTCTGTCACATTCAAATACACCAATCAAATGTAGATTAGGTCTTTTCACGTAATCCCATATTTCTTGGAGGCTTTGTTCATTTCTTTTCTCTGTTTTTTCTCCAGTCTTGCCTTCTCGTTTTATTTCATTGAGTTGTTATTCAATCTCTGACATCCTTTCTTCTGCTTGACTGATTTGGCTATTGAAACTTGTGTATGCCTCACAAAGTTCTTGTGCTGCTTTTTTCAGCTTCATCATTCATTTATGTTGCTCTCTAAGCTGGTTATTCTAGTTAGCATTTCATTTAACCTTTTTTCAAGGTTCTTAGATTTCTTGGTATTGGGTTAGAACATGTTCCTTTAGCTCAGAGAAGTTTGTTATTACCCACCTTCTGAAGCCTGCTTCTGTCAATTTGTCAAACTCATTGGCCATCCAGTTTTGTTCCCTTGCTGGTGAGGAGTTGTGATCCCTTGGAGGAGGAGAGACAGTCTGATTTTTGGTGTTTTCATCCTTTTTGTGCTGGTTTCTTTTCGTCTTCGTGGATTTATCTACCTTTGATCTTTGAAGTTGATGATTTTTGGATGGGGTCTCTGAGTGGACTTCATTTTTGTTGATGTTGAGACTATTTCTTTCTTTCTTTTTTTTTTTTTTTTTTAGTTTTCCTTCTAACAGGCCTCTCTGCTGCAGGACTGCTGGAGTTCCACTCCAGACCCTGCTTGCCTGGGAATCACCTGCGGGGGCTGCAGAACAGCAAGGATTGCTGCCTTTTCCTTCCTGTGGTAGCTTCATCCCAGAAGAGTTACCTGCCAGATTTCAGCCAGAGCTCTCCTGTATGGGGTGACTCTTTGGATATACAGAGATCAGAGAGCCTCTTGAGGAGGCAGTCTGTCCCTTGTTAGAGCTCAAGTGTTGTGCTGGGAGCTCCGTTTCTCCCTTCAGAGCTACTGGGCAGGGATGTTTAAGTCTGTTGCAGCAGAACTCAAAACGACTCCTTTTCCCAGGTGCTCTGTTCCAGGAAGCTGTGGCTTTATTTTTAAGTCCCTGATGGGCTGCTGCCTTTTTCAGAGATTCCCTCTCCAGCAAGGAGGGAGTCTAGTCACAGTCTGCCTGCAGAGGTGTTGTTGAGTTGCTGTGGGCTCCCCTCAGCTGCTGTGTAAACTTCTTTGTGCTTTTGTTTACACAGGTAAGGTTAGAGCTGCCTCAGTAATGGCAGACACCCCTCCCCACACTGAGCTATACCGTCCAGGGTCCAGCTCAAACTGCTATGCTGGCTGCGAAAATTTCAAGCCAGTGGGTTTCAGTTTGCTGGTCTCCGTGGGGGTGGGACCCACGGGGCCACATCTCCTGGCTCCCCGCCTTCAGCCCCCTTTCTCTTAGAGGTATGGGCAATTTTGTCTTGCAGGCACTCTAGGTGCCAGTCAAAACTGCTGCTCAGATTTGTGCTGGGAACTCACAGCACTGGCTGAATTGGCCGCCCAGATTTGCCCTGGAAACCCACGGTGCCTGTTGGTATGTGGGGATCTCCTGGTCTGTGGGCTGCAAAGGTGCGGGAGAAGTACAGCATCTGAACCAGAGCTCTGGAGTGACCAGAAATGTCCCTGATGGCCTCCATTGGGTAGGAGGGAGGGCCCTCCAGCCTGCTGCACTTCCCGGGTGAGGCAGCGCCCCACCTTGCCTCGGTTTGCCCTCCTTGGGCTACACCCACTGTCCAACCAGTCCCATTGAGATGAACCTGGTATCTCAGTTGGAAATGTGGAAATCACTTGCCTTCTACATCGCTCTCATTGGGAACTGCGCTCCGGAGCTGTTCCTATTCAGCCATCTTGACGAAAGTCCTATTTTTTGTATTTTTAGTAGAGACAGGGTTTTATCATGTTGGCCAGGATGGTCTCCATCTCTTGACCTTGTGATCTACCTGCCTTGGCCTCCAAAGTGCTGGGATTACATGTGTGAGCCACCTTGCACAGCCTACATGCTATTTCTTTAATATTCTTTTAATATAACAAGATTCCTGTAACATATAATAAAACAATGCAATAAATGATCAGAATGAGAACGTTACTGAAGGCATTGTTAGAGTAATTTGAAATTTGAGTCCAATTGATGAACTCTAGGAGTGTATGTATTTTTATTCAGTAACCTCTCATTTAGACTCTTAAAGGATAAATTCAAATCAGTGGAAAGTCAAATAATGCAACTTTTTTTGTTGTTGTTGAGACAGAGTTTCTGTCTGTTACCCAGGCTGGAGTGCAGTGGCACGATCTCAGCTCACTGCAACCTCTACCTCCTGAAGCGATTTCCTGCCTCAGTCTCATGAGTAGCTGGTATTACAGGCACCCGCCACCATGCCCAGCTAATTTTCACATTTTTAGTAGAGACAGGGTTTCACCATGTTGTCCAGGCAGGTCTTGGACTCCTGACCTGAAGTGATCAGCTGGTCTTGGCCTCCCAGAGTGCTGAGATTACAGGCGTGAGCCACCGTGCCTGGCCATAGTAATGCAGTGTTTAAATACATGAGTTTATTACTTTAAGGATACAGTCTTCTCTAACTATGTTGTCTGAAACAGGTCCTTAGAACTAATTGAAATGCTAGATAAGAATGGTTTGGTTTTAACTTCTGAATTATTTATCTTCAAATGGATGCTATTAAAGTATTTGAAGGATATTGAAAAGTAGCTTGAATATTTTAAACATTTTTCAATACACCTTTGTATTGTTAACTTATTTAAAAGTTTTTTTAACTTATTTTTTTAATGCTACTTCAGGTAGAATATTATTTTTTTAAAGAATAATTATCCTTCATTTGCATTTTAATCATAAACTGAGCTCAATCTGTCTTAATTATAAAAAATTATCAAAATTGGGCAAGGCATGATGGCTTATGCCTGTAATCCCAGCACTTTGGCAGGCCCAGGCAGGTGAATCGCTTGAGGTCAGGAGTTCAAGACCAGCCTAGTGAACATGACAAAACCCAATCTCTACTAAAATACAAAAAAATAGCTGGGCATAGTGTCATACACCTGTAAGCCAACTACTTGGGAGGCTGAGACACAAGAATAAAGAGGCAGAGGTTGCAGTGAGCCAAGATTGTGTCACACTCCAGCCTGGGTTAAAGAGTGAGACTCTCTCAAAAAAAAAAATTATCAAAATTGAAGAATTTTATGTCTTCCTTGTTTTTGTCTTCAAATTAAAAATTACCTGCATTCCTTTCCAGACTGAGGGAAACCAAGCCTTGTTTAGAAGTCATCACTTTTAAAGGTTGTTAGGGTTTATCTTCTAGAGAGAGTAAGTACTATGTCAGGGTGGATTCTCTGCTATCAAAAGGGAGAATTTGGGGAATGGAAAACATCTAAAATATAAGAGCTAGGATTTACCTAAAACTGTATTAAATTTACAGATGGAATTTTGCCCAGCTTAGCAGAGTATTTAGAAATAGATATCCATAAATAATTTGGAATGTTGGGTGTTTTTGAGGATTGGAAAGCTATTGGGTAAAAAAGCAGTAAGCAGCAGTCTTGGAGTGGAGATACCATTGCTGACACAGGGAAAACATGGGAAACAATAAAGAGAGAACAAAATGGAAATAAGGCCTTTAGGATGGTAGAATGCCCTGAAATGAGGAAATCACCAACCTCGGTGAATGTCCCAGAGTAGAATAGGGAATAGAATAGAAAGATGCATAACCAACACTGGGGATATGAACTCCAATGAGTGTTGTCATCATCCTAAGAATGCATTTTAGGGTTATATTTATGGGGGAGAGATTCCTTTCCTATTTGTAGGGTAGCACTTGAAATGTGATTTCTAATTTGGTTGCTGAGAAAAGAATGGGTTTTTAGTGTTTGAGATTATACTCTAGATATGCAGAGGTAGAGTCTGAGGCTAAAGGTACTGTTAGTTTGTCTGGAATTAAGATAGTATTAAATGTATTCACTGGGAGTTATTTACTTTTAGTCTTATTTTTAAAGGTCAACAGTAACTTCCATCATTTACTTCATTAAAATGTTTTCACTATTAACTATTGGCTGTTGCTATGTAATAAATTACTTCAAAACCTTAATGGCTTCAAACAACAAATATTGATATCTCACAGGCTCTTGGGTTGGGAATTCAAGAGTGGCCTAGCTGGGTTGTTCTAGTTCACTATTTCTCAGGAAATTGTAATCAAGATAATGGCCAGGGCTGGTAGCTTACTCCTGTAATTCCAGTACTTTGGAAGACTGAGGTGGGCAGATCACTTCAGGTCAGGAGTTCAAGACCAGCCTGGCCAATATAATGAAACCCTGTCTCTACTAAAAATACAAAAAATTAGCCAGGCATGGTGGAGGGCACCTGTAATCCCAGCTATCTGGGAGGCTGAGGCAGGATAATTGCTTTATCCCGGGAGGCAGAGGTTGCAGTGAGCAGAGATCACACCACTGTACTCCAGCCTGGGTGACAAAGTGAGACTCAGCTTCAGAAAACAAAAAAGATAATGGCCACAGCATGGCTTGACTGCTACTGGAGGATTTACTTCTGAGATGGCTCAGTCAGATGGCTTTTGGCTATTGGAAGCAGGCCTGTTCCTTGCCAGGTAGACCTCTCTCTAGGGTTGCTCCATGTATTCTTTGTGGAAGCTTGTTCTCCCTCCACCTTCCCCTCTCTCCCAGCCAACAATCCAAGAGATAATAAGGAGGATCTGCAATGCTTAGTATGACCCAGTCTCAAGAGTTATATCTCGTCAGTTCCTGCAATTTCTCATCTTTAAAAGTGAGTCAACAAGTGTAATCCACACTCTAGGGGAGGGAAATTAAGCTCCAGCTTTTGAAGGAAGGAATGTTAGAATTTCTAATATTAAAACAACATACATTAAAACATACATTAAAGGACATACATTAAAACAACCTCAACTATATGCCTCTGTTTATTCTCTCATCTTGAGTTATCATTCATGCATTACTATGGTGTTTACCAGATAATTGAACGTGATATTTTGAAATGTGAAGCAGAATTATAATTTTACCATTATTAGTTTCTTCATACAATTTATATTTTTAATTGACATAGGGGCTATATCATTGGACTGAATCTCTGATAGTCCTTATTATTGTTACTTTTTTATGTGATTCAATAAAAAATATTTCAGAGCCTGCTGTGTGGAAGACATTGTGTAAAGTCTTTTTTTGTCCCCCACTCCCATCCCCCCCATTTTCTGCACATACTCCATATCTTTCTCCCTTGCTTTATTTTTCTCTGTAACACTTTGCTGTTCCTTTTTCCTTTCCTCACTATGTTCCAGCCATGCCAGTCTCCATACATAGAACCTACCAGACATTCTTTTGCCATAGGACCTTTGTTATAGCTGTAACTTTTGCCTGCAGTGGTGGTCTCCCAAATTTTCATGTTTGACTTCCTTTCCTCTGAAGTTTTTGGTCAAAGGTCACCTTTCAATGAGGACTTCTTGACCACCCTATGTAAAATACCAACCTGTTCCTACATAAATATTCCCAGTATCCTTAACTCTGCTCTTCTTTTTCTAGCATTCTATATAGTTTATTTGTTAGGTTTATTATTGTTTATTCTAGCTGGAATGTAAGATTCCCCAAAGGCAGAAATCTTTGTCTATTTTGTTTACTTACCTCAAGTGCCTAGAACATGAGTGCTTGTTATATTATTTTTTGAGGGGTGCAATCACTATCATATATTTAGACTATCATTATTATTATTATTATTTATTTATTTATTTTAGCTAGAATGTAAACTCCATGAGGGCAGAGATTTTTGTCTATTTTATTCATTGCTTTACCCAGCACATAACACAATGCCAGGCATGTAGTAGGCATTTATTAATTGTTAAGTAAATGAAAACACTGGGTTAGCAGTTTTTCATTTGGGCCAGTTATTTTGTTTTTCAGAGTGGAATCAACATTTTTTTTATCTTTGTAAAATTAATACATGTTTATTATGTAAAATTTTAGTCCCTATAGAAAAGTAAATGAAGAAAATAACATCTATCCTAATGATACCTTGTTATACCTAGACATAATCTTCAGTTTATGTATTATTGGTTACGTTTATATGTAGGATGTCTGTGTATAAATTTATTTTGTATAAGAATGTGTCATACTAGAGATTCTGTTTTGCACAGTGAATTTTTATACTTAATATGGAAATCTTAACACATTCAAAGTAGAACCATGTCTTTTTAGTGTCTACTTAGCAGTACATATTAAAACATTGAAAATTGTCTATTCAAAACTATAAAGTTATCCAAACTGCACATAAGTTATATTCTATTCCTATTTTACTTATGAGAAAAATGTTCCAAATAATAGCACCCCTTAATATTTCATTAACTTTAAAATATGACTGCCAGAAAAATCGTGCAAGAGAGCTTTGGTCTAAAGAACAAATGAAGTATAATAATTCCAGAAAATTCAAATTTAAAATGTAGGCAAGATCAGGATGAAATTTAGAATAGTGAGGGAAAGGTTGATGAATTTCAAAATATATTAAGTGAATATGCTATTGGCAAAGAAATTTACTGCTTTGAATAAAAACTTAGTCATTGTCCTATAGAACATATAATGTAGTCATATGCTAAATATATGACTATAGGTAGCTATCCTATAAAACTTTGTATGTTCACTGTCATAAGTTGATACAAAAAGTATTTTGTGGCCTAAATTGAACTAAGCTATTAAATGAGTTCAGAAGAGGAAGCAATCTTCTGAATGGGATAATTTGGGTCAACTTATTTTATTCTAGTCATTCTTTTATTGCTTCCTATTATTTTCAGAATTATAATTAGTATTAATATTTTGTTCCAGTTTATGGGGAATAATTTGGTAAAACATTATCAATTAACATTTTATACAAAACTTTGGGTAATTTAAGGGAATTGCTATTATTTCATCCTGGGTAAATCATATTTTATCTTTTACCATTGAAGGTAGCTAAACAAAAGAGATAGGTTATTTCTTCTTTAAAATATTCATTGTCTTCATGTTTTTATTTTGAATGGTTTCTTTTTTTTTTAAATGTTCTTTCCCCAATTAGTTTAAGCATCTTTAAATACTTTTTTTTTTTAACTTTTTCTTCAGATTGAACTCATTTGCCAGCAAAATAATATTATAGTATTGGAAGATACAATAAAAAGACTTAAATCTGTAAGTACATTTTTCATAAATATATGTTGAGGAATTATTTTTATTTGATCAGTAAAGTATAAAAAATTGCATCTTTTTGTGAGCAACAAAATATGTTTGTTTTCTAAAATCTGCACCAGCTGCTAGGGACACAGGGGAACCCCCATCTGTAAGAGTGACTTTTTGCTGCTTTCATCACTATTCTTTTTTTTTCCTAGAGGCAGAGAACAACTTTTGGTTGGCTTTATTAATGTCCGTATCTGTTAATTGATTTAAAATGATGACTGAATAATTCTTAAAATATAAAGTATATTTGTTTACACATTAACTTTTATCCCCCTTAGTAATAAATATTTTTAAGCTATACATTTTGTTACATAATTCCAGACAATGTTTTATTTATCTAACAATGTGAAATGGAAAGTGCTCTGTTTAAACATTTTAATGTTATTTAAAATATTTAAAACCCTCTGTCTGTAAGTATATCTATAATTTTCTCCCAATAAAGTATTGTTAAGTAAATGTTGTCCAAGAAGTGTTTCTAAATATGTTAAAGTGAATGGAAATTCATGGGAATGCTTACAAATATGGAATATCAAGCATTCAGTTAATTTATTCATTCATCGAACAATATTAGACAAAACTTTGATGTTATAACAGATGCTTTAATAATAGCATATGTTTTTCTAAAGCAAATCCATTCCATTTATAGGATGTTTGCTAGGTCTGTGGACATTTCTGGCCTCTCTAAAATATCTTTACCATTTTTTTGTCCAAAATTATTGAGCAAATTTAAGGGTGGGTGCATTTAGTTAAAATATAGCATATTCAGAAATGCTGGAAAAGAAAGATATCTTAAGTGCTTTTTAAAAATTATGGATATATAATTTTTTTAATGTTCTATTTTAAAAATACCAAATTAAATGTTTTTAAGGATCCTGTTTGTTTTCAATTTTACAAAGAAAATGATGCTATAGTTTATCTTGAAATAATGGCCTAATTTTTCCCTCCTTGGCAAGATAATTTTAGAGACTGAAAAAGCACAAAATAAATCTCCTTCTAGACTTGATTCCTTTGTCAAGACTTTGGAAGCCGACAGAGATTACTATAAGAGTGAAGCTCAAAATTTAAGAAAGATGATGAGAAGTAGGTCTAAAAGTCCAAGACGCCTGTCACCAACTGCCCGGGTAGGTTTTAGAAACTTACAAATATTTTGGAGTTTGTTGCTCAGACACTAGCTTTTATTCTTTGTTTTACCTAATCTGGAAATAATTCATTTTGATTTGGTGTGAATTGCTATATCAAAGGGGTTGAGGGACAGAGATCTCTTTGATGGCACAGTAGACTACTGATATTGGTTCTTTATCCTCAGCATAAGTAGTGCTTGGGAGGTAATCAGACAAATTTGGAATGAAACTGTTTTAAAAAGATGTGGTTTTTAAGCTTATTTTTTATAATTTCCCTTCATTATATAGTCTTGTTTTCTTAAGTAGAAATTGTGCATTGCCACCAGTGCACCTTTCTATCAGTGCACCTTTCTATATGAGCACCTTTCTATCAGTACTATATATCAAAGAAGAATTTCAAATTCCTTACATAATTGTAGGGTGCAAACTGTGATGTAGAACTTTTGAAGACAACAACAAGAGATCGTGAAGAGCTTAAATGCATGCTGGAAAAATATGAGCGCCATTTGGCAGAAATTCAGGGTAATGTCAAGGTTCTTACATCTGAGAGAGACAAGACCTTCCTTCTTTATGAACAGGTAAACTTATAATAAACAAATTATGTAAGTAATAACATTGAATTCTAGAGGTATGTAATTCTTCTTTGAGATCTATGAGAGTGCTTAAACCTGCCAATCAAATTAGTCTAACATTTGGGAATTACATATGTTTTTAAGATATTCTTAATGAAATGTAATACATTTCCAACACAGGAGGTATGTGAGTACACACATTTGTTGTCTCCATAACCAAAAAAAGATCACACACATGCATAAGAATAGTCTTATTTTGGGAATAAGTTATGGAGAAAGCATTACATGATAGAGTGTGGTGAGTTCAAAAACTCACACCACCTTATCATTTTGGGAACTTAATTTTTGAGAATAAAATAAATGTTTAGTTTATCTCTGCTTTCTAGCTTAAAATTTTATAGGTTTTATTAATCAAATAGCTTCTTTACCTAACAAGTATTAAATCATATAAATCACCCATATAACTTCTTTTAAAAGTATCACAAGTTTTTAACGAATTATAGCTACTATATAACAGGGTTCTAGGCTTACTACTCTAAGGAATAGAAAAATGATAAGATGCTGATCATGTTTTTCTATAAATTTACAGTCTAGTTGGGAAGATAAAGTATATTGTATTTATTGATTTTTATTACTAAAGTGGTCTAGAATATATTGTAAGAAATAAAAGAAGTGGGCATTTTTAGATATGGTGATCAAGGAAATCTTTGTTAGAAGATATGACGTTTGAGCCCTGAAAAACCAGTGAAGTTTCTGTTATCCTAAAAGGGGCTAAAAGGAACATTCCAGACTAAAGGAATGGTATTATACTTTTGCTGTAACATCCAGACAAAAAATATCTTCAGCTTTGCTGGCCGTGTGGTCTCTGTTGTGACTATTCAGTGTGATTGTTGTAGGGTGAAAGCAGCTTTGGATAATACATGAATGAATAACTTTGACTGTATTACAGTAAAACCTTATGGATACTGAAATTTGAATTTCACATTATTTTTACTTGTTATAAAATATTCTTTTGATATTTTCCCCAGCCATTTAAAAATGTGAAAATATTTCTCCACTTATAAACCTACGAAGTCAGGAGACAGGTTAGAGATGGCCTGTGAGTTATACATAGTTTGCTGACTTCTGGACTAAATGGTAGAGCCTGTTCTGTGGGCCTTATATGGAGTTTATATTTTGCTTTATAAGCAGCAATCTTTTTTTTTTTTTTTTAAAGGCAAAATATGACCAAAGTAGCATTTTTACAATTTTAACCTTGTGACAATTTTTTATTTCTCACATAATCTTTCTATATTATCTTTTTATATAACAATTTCTCCTTTGAGAGAATTGGAGGAGAGTGAGACCATGGACTCCTCCTTAGAAGGCTGTTACAGTAGTGTACATATAAGACATTAAGGAACTAAGCAAGGGTGCTTTCAATGGAAATAAATACAGGGACAGATGCAAAAGACACTGTGAAGGAAGATTTGACATGATTTGATTTTAGGAAGAAGGAGGATTGAATGGCAATGACTAAAATTCTGTCTTGAATGACTCAGTATTGTGATAATAAAAGGAGAAATAGGAGAGTCATTGGTGGTTTGAAGGAGGAGATGTGAGTTTGTTTTCAGACAGAAAGAGTAAGATGATGGTAGCACATTCTAGTGATAATTGCCATCAGGCAGTAAGAAATGTGGGACTGGAGTAGAGAGAGGCAAGAGTTAAATAGGTAGCTTTGGAAGTCATCTGCTTACAGGTGAGTTTCGAGCATTCAGAGTGAATGAAGTCTCTGAATGAGAAAGCTGTACATAGAAGAGCAGAAAAGTCAATATATAATATTCAAGAGGCAGAGGGAACCTTTGAAAGAGACAAAGATGACAGAGAGCTAGGGAGGAACAGTGTTATAAGGGAGGAAGGAATCTCAAGAAGAAGGATGTTGTAAATAGCAATAGATACCACTGAAATCTCAAGGAGAACAGGAACTGAAAAAAGGCCATTATATCTGGTTAGGTCTTTAGTTGAAATTCCACAGAGGGTGGGACGGTGTGAGCCAGGTTATTCTGGGATGATAGAGTAGATGGTAAGGAACTACTGGCAATAGTTACCATGGGACTTTTTTAATGTGTCAAAGGAAGAAGAGGCATAGGATGGTAAATGGGTCAGCAGGTCAAGTGACAGGTTTTCAAGATAAGGGAGCCCTGTACATGACAGAAGGCAGGGGAGAAAGTGCCAGTGAAGAGGGTGCTATTCAAGATGAGAAGAAATAATTATAATTGAGTCAGGGAGATCGTAGAAGACATTTTAGGAGATGAGGCTTGGGCTTCTGGTGAAGGCTTAGCTATGTAAATTGAGAAGTAACATATTTTCCTCTGAGGCTTAGAGACTATCTGAATAGACAGTGATCAAAATCAAGAGGAAGGAAGATAAGGAGATGTGTGCAGCAAACTAGGATATTAAATAATCTGCAGGTGTGGAATAGATTTGGTACCCAAGGATGGTTGAACAGATGTGCAAAGAGTATGTTGGGTTATCAGTAAGGATTGGTGGGCCTTTCTGTCAGAGTAAAAGTAATCAAGACATAGAAATGGCATATACATTTATATTTAGAAAGACTGAAACACTATGATAATATTCATTAAACCAGTAGTCTGCCTAAATTGTGCTGAATTTAAATTTATATCACAAAATGAATAAATAGAGTATACCAAATATATTTTTTAGCAAAACATTCTCTGTTGCAATGACTTCCTGCAAATTAATTTTAGTTTAAACTTTTGGCAAAGATATTGTAACATGAACTTCTATTTAAATAAATCCATTTTCATTTATTTGTATAAACTCATTTTAAAATAAAAGTCATACCATTACCCTGCTGCATGCATGTTGAGGTAGGTTTGCCTTTTTACTGCCTAGATATAAGATGGCTATATTTATGTTTTCTAAAGCTTGTTAAACCAAATTCTATGATTTCAATAATAGGCACAGGAAGAAATTGCCCGACTTCGACGAGAAATGATGAAAAGCTGTAAGAATCCTAAATCAACAACAGCACATGCTATTCTTCGGCGAGTGGAGACTGAAAGAGATGTAGCCTTCACTGATTTACGAAGAATGACCACAGAACGAGATAGTCTAAGGGAAAGGCTAAAGGTTGGAAAGGATTTTGTTTATGTGAACATATGTGAAACACAAATGCAGGGATATTGAATTCATTTTATTTTTGCTTTTTAAACAGATTGCTCAAGAGACAGCATTTAATGAGAAGGCTCACCTGGAACAAAGGATAGAGGAGCTGGAGTGTACAGTTCATAATGTAAAAAAAAAAAAATCTCTTCTGGCTATAAACACTCAATGACTTCCCCCTTTCCCCTTTTTCTGTGTTCAGAGAAGTTTTTTTTATTTCTCTAAGATAGTGTTTATAGTCCTAAAATACTTAAGGTATTTTATGGTGTAAATTGTCACTTTTTTACTTGCTTATTTCCTTCTAAAAATGTGAGTAAATTTTTTTTTGTTTTTGTTAGGTTGCAAAGTATGTACTTAAAAAAATCATTAGGAATTAATTTTCAGGGATCTTAGCAACCTTCTCATCTCCATATTTTGTTAAAGATAATATTGCCAGATGGAAAGAAAATGGGTTTTTCTACCTAAAGAATGGATAAGATAGAGAAAATTATGATGAAGTAAAAATTATAAGCAAAATATATTTAAACTGAGTTTAAATGTGAAACATCACATTTTTCCTAAAGATTTTATGTGCTATGAATATGTGTTGATGATATTGTCACTATATAAACATAATTAAGGGAATTTAACTTTCTATTACCAAATAGAATATATTTATAAATGAATCATTCATTATATTTATAATGAATAAAAAGCTAGACTAGACAGGGACTGGACGTGGTGGCTCACGCCTGTAATCCCAGCACTTAGGGAAAGCTGGGGCAGGTGGATCACCCAAGGTCAAGAGTTTGAAACCAGCCTAATACGGTGAAACCTTGTCTTTACTAAAAATATGAAAAGTAGCCGGGCATAGTGGCATGTTCCTGTAGTCCCAGCTACCTGGGAGGCTGAGACAGGAGAATTGCTTGAACCTGGGAGGTGGAGGTTGCAGTGGGCCAAGAATGCGCCACTGCACTCCAGCCTGGGTGAGAGAGCAAGACTCCCTTTCAAAAAAAAAAATACTAGACAAGAGAAAACATTTTTTATTTTTATAATCCTACATGATATGTACAATTATGTAATCCTACATAATTTATTAATTTTGGGCAAAAAAATCCTTTTGCAAATAGGATATGTATACTATAGTAAAACTGAACCAGACTGAAAAATATAGACTGATATACTGTGATAAGCTTTATAGAAAAGCTTTGCAGTGACTTCTTGGTCCCACTTCACAACACCTTATCCATAAAACCTTCTACAGCAGTCAGGTCTAACCTGATCATCTCATCACGTCAATCTTGCTATAAACCAATTTGTACAGAGGGAATATGTCCCTTTAGGAAGATTACTAAGGCATTTTTAGTGATGTCAGTAACCTTGTCATTCTACTTGTATAGCTTGATGATGAACGTATGGAGCAAATGTCAAATATGACTTTGATGAAGGAAACCATAAGCACTGTGGAAAAAGAAATGAAATCACTAGCCAGAAAGGCAATGGATACTGAAAGTGAACTTGGCAGACAAAAAGCAGAGAATAACTCTTTGAGGTAAACTAAATTACCTTTAAACAACCAACAGTTTATTATAACTATAGCTCTGCTTCTTATAGTGTATTTTATAACGAAAATTATTTGTTAAGTTCAGTTTCTGAGAGGATTATTGAAAAGCAGTTGTAGGAACCTCAATGTGCAGTGAACAATTTTCCTCAGGTCAGTCACAGACTGGCAATGCTACTCTTAACTAGGAATCACACTTTTAGTAATCTTACCTTACATTTGCAAAAAACTTCAACTTTTAACTGAAGTAGCTTTTACAGAGCTCTTCTAGGTATGGAATATATTTGACTTTGTTTACCTTTATAACTTTAAATTCTATTCTGGGATATGAACAGTATAAGAAAACACAAAGCACAGGTTTGGCAGTTGCTTAGAAAAAGGGTGATTTTGAATATAATGAAAGGCCATGACAGAGAAATAGGAGCATGTGGTGGAACATCTGTTAATTGAATGCTTAGTACTATACTTAGCCTTTCTTATGTACTTATTTGGTAGCCGAAGATATCAGTTGAAGCAGCCTACAGTGGTAAGCTTGGGAGAATGAGTTTTTGAAGACCTCTACGTTAGTGGTTTTGCTTTTAGTATCTGTTGATGTCAGAAACAGAGGTTCTACAGATTCAGTAAGGTTTAATTTCATTGCATCTATGAACACTGAAAAATAATAATAGCTTAATACCTAGGTGAGAGGTTGATCTGTGCGGCAAACCGCCATGGCACATGTTTACCCATGTAACAAACCTGCACATCCTGCACTTGTACCCTGGAACTTGAAGGAAAAAGAAAAATGGTAGTTCACACTTATATTAATGCTGAGATTATGGGTGTGAACCACTGGGCCTGGCCTCTCTTAACAAATTTTTAAGTGTATAAACTGGTATTGTTAAGTGTAAGAACAGTGTTGTAAAGTAGATCTCTGGAGTTTTTTATATTACATAACCGAACCTCTGTATCCTTTGAACAGCATTCCCTATTTCCCCCTCTAGTCTGCCCCTGGCATCTACCATTTTACTTTCTGTTTCTGAATTTAACTATTAAGAGACGTAAGTGGAGTATTGAGTAGTATTTGTCCTTCTCTGGTTGTGCTATTTCACTTAGCATAATGCCAATGTTGATCCATGTTGTAGCATATGACAGAATTTCTTCCTTTCTTGAGGATGAATAATATTTCATTGTATTTATATAACATTTTCTTTATATCTTCATGTGTTTATAGACATTTGTTTCCATCTCGTGGCTCTTATGAATAATGCTACAGTGAACATGGGAGTGCACATCTCTCCTCTAGGTCCTGATTTCAATTCTTTTGGATAAATACCCTGCAGTGGGATTGCTGGATCATGTGATAATTCTGTTTTTAATTTTTTTAGAGTTTTTTTTTAGTTTGTCAAGGTAGAATTGATGAATAATAATTATATGTATTCAAGATGTACAACATTATATTTTGATATATGTATATATAGTGAAATGATTACTACAAGCAAGCTAATTGTTATATCCATCACTTTACAGAGTTACTTTTTTTGTGTGATAATATTTAAAATAAAATCTACTCTCTTAGAAAATTTCAAGTGTACAGTACATTATTATTAACTGTACATCAGGTCTCTAGAACTTATTTCTCTTATAACTGCAAGTTTGTATTCTTTTGCCAACTTCTCCGCATTTTCCCTGACATGTAGTAACCACCCTTCTACTATGTTTCTGTGAGTCTGACTTTTTAGATTCCACACATAAGTGGATATCATGCAGTATTTGTCTTTCCATGTCTAGCTTATTTCACTTCCTCCAGGTTCATCCATGCGTCACAGATGGCAATATTTCCTCTATTTTTATGACTGAATAATATTCAATTTTGTATATACCACAATTTATTCATTTATCCATTGACAGTTACAGGTTGCTTCCATATCTTGCCAGTTGTGAATAATGCTGCAATGAACATGAGAGTGCAGATATCTCTTTGAGATAGTGATTTCATTGCTTTTGCATATATACCCAGAAGTGGGGTTGCTAGATCATATGGCAGTTCTATTTTTAATTTTTTGAAGAACTTCCTTACCGTTCTCCATAATGACCGCACGAATTTACATACCTGCCAACATTGTGTAAAGGTTTCCTTTTTGCCACATCCTTGTTTATATTTGTTCTCTTTTGTCTTTTTGATAATAGCTATCCTTAAAGGTATGTGGTGATATCTCATTGTGGTTTTGATTTTCATTTCCCTGGTGTTTAGTGATGTTGAATATCTTTTCATGTATCTGTTAGCAGTTTGAATGTCTTCCTTGGAAAAATGTCTATTCAGGTCCTTTGCCCATTTTTAAATCAGGTAATTTGTATTCATATTAAATTGTATAAATTCTTCATATCTTTTTTATATTAACCTCTTATCAGAAATCCATTTTGCAAATATTTTCTTCCATTTGTGGGTCATCTTTTCATTTGCTCTTTCCATTGCTATGCAGAAACCTTTTAGTTTAATGTAGGCCTCCTTGTTTATTTTTGCTTTTATTTCCTGTGCTTTTGGTATCATATACAAAAAAAATATTGCCAAGATCAGTGTCATGGAGTTTCCTTCTGTTTTGTTTTTGGTGTTTTATAGTTTTAGGTCTTACATTTAATTTGTTAATCCATTTTGGATGGACTTTTGTGTGTATGGTATAAGTTAAGGATCTAATTATTATTTCTTCTTCTTTCTTCTTCTTCTTCTTCTTCCAGCTTTTCCAGCTGCATTTTTTCTAAAATTCAAAAGATACCACATACCAAGTGTTGGTGAGACTATGTAACTATTGAAACACTAATGCAGTGCTGGTGCAAAACTATGCTGTTTTGATTATTTTAGCTTTGTTAATAAAATTTGAAATCAGGAAGGGTGATGTCTGTAGCCTTGTTCTTTTTGCCCAAGATTGTTTTTGCTATATGGGATCTTTTGAGGTTCCATATGAATTAATGCTTTTTTTCTATTTCTGTGAAAAATTCCATTGGAATTTTAATGGAAATTACACTGAATTTGTAGATTGCTTTGGGTAGTTTGTACATTTTAACAATACTGATTCATCTCATTAAAGAATGGGATGCCTTTCTATTTATTTGTGTCTTCAGTTTCTTTCATCAATAGTTTATATAGTTTTCAGAGTCCAGATCTTTTACCTTTTAGGTTAAATTCCTAGGTATTTTGTTCTTTTTTATTCTGTTATAAATAGGATTTTTTCTTAATTTCTTTTTCATATAGTTTGCTGTTATTATATAGAAATGTGACTGATTTCTGTGTGTCGATTTTGTATTTTGAAACTTTATTGAATTTGTTTCTTAGTTGTGTAATATTTTGGTGTAGCTTTTAGAGTTGTCTGTGTATAAGAGCATATCACCTGCCAGCAGAGACAATTTTACTTCTTTTTTTTTTTATATTAGGATGCCTTTTATTTCTTTTTCTTGCCTAAGTGCTCTTGCTAGGACTTCCAGTACTATATTGAATAAAAATTATTAGAGTGGACATCCTTGTCTTGTTCCTGATCTTAGAGGAAAAGATTTTAGCTTTTCACTATTGTGTTACCTATCAGAGCATTTATTTTTGCTCTGATTTTTGTTATTTCCTTTTACTAACTTTAGGTTTAGTTTGACCTTCTTTACAAGTTCCTTGGGGTGTAAAGTTAGGTGATTTGAGGTATTTTTCCTTTTTTAATATAGATGTTTATTAGTATAAACTTCCCTCTTAGGGCTGCTTTTTCTACATCCCATAAATTTACTGTGTTGTGTTTCCATTTCTGTTAGTATCAGGATATTTTTTAAGTTTTCTTTTTGATTTCTACTTTGACCCATTGAGTTTTCCAGATCATGTTGTTTAATTCCCACACATTGTTAATTTCTAGTTTTTCTCATGTTACTGATTTCTAGTTTCATACCATTATGGTCAGAAATGATGCCTGATATTATTTCAGTATTCTTAAATTTGTTAAAACTTGTTTTGTGGTCTAGCTGTGATCTCTCCAGGAGAATGTTCTGTATGTACTTGATTAGAATGTGTATTCTGCTGCTGTTGGATGGAGTATTCTGTATATGTTTATTAGGTCTATGTGGTGTAGTTCAAATCCAGTGCTTCTTATTGATTTTCTGCTTAAATCTATCCATTGTTAAAAATGGGGTATCGAAGTTTCCTGTTGTTTATAGATGTCTATCTCTCCTTTCATATCTATTAATATTTGCTTTATATTACTTAGGTACTCCAGTGTTGGATGTATGTGTTTACAATTATTTTCTTGATGAATTGACTCCTTTATCATTATATATTGATTTTTGTCTTATTTTACAGTTTTTTATTTAAAGTCTGTTTTATTGGATATAGATATGCCTAGCCTGCTCTCTTTTGGTTTCCATTTGCATGTAATACCTTTTCTCATCCCTTCACTTTCAGTCTGTGTGACCTTACAGGTGAAGTGGGTCTCTTGTAGGCAGCATATTTTTGGGTCTTGTTTTTATCCATTCAGTCACTTTATGTCTTTTGATTGGAGAATTTACACTATGGTAATTATTGACAGGTAAGGACTTACTATTGCCATTTGTTAATTGTTTCCTGGCTGTTTTGTATATATCCTTTTTTCCTTTCTTTTTCTTTTGCTGCCTTCCTTTGTGATTTTAGGATTTTCTATAGTGGTAGGTTTTGATTCCTTTATCTTTATCTTTTGTATATCTGCTGTAGGTTTTTGCTTTATGATTACCATGAGGCCTTCTTATAATATCTTATACTTAACAAAAGTCTATTTTAAGCTGGTAACAACTTAACTTCAATCCATAACACTACACTATTATTCCCCTTCCACTTTTAATGTTTTTGTGGGGTTTTTTTGAGACAGGGTCTCACTTTCTCACCCAGGCTGGAGTACACTGGTGTGAATACAGCACCATATTCAGTGCTCCTGGGTTTGACCTCTTGGGCTTAAGTGAGTCTCTTGCGTCAGCCTCCCAAGTAGCTGTAACCAGAGGTGTACACCACCATGCTTGGCTAATTTAAAAATTTTTTTTTTTTTTTTTTTTTTTTGCAGAGATGGGGTCTCATTATATAGCCCAGGCTGGTCTCAAACTTCTGGCCACAGGGGATCCTCCCACTTCAGCCTCCGAAAGTGCTGGGATTACAGACATGAGCCACTGTGCCCAGCCTTTTTATATATTTTTTTGAAAATTTCCTTTTTATTTTTTGATGCCAGGAATTCCATATTTTTATATTGTGTATTCATCAACAAATTATTGTAGCTGTAGAGATATATATATGTATGTATGTGTGTGTGTGTATATATATATATATATTTTTTTTTTTTTTTTTTTTTCTTTTCACACACACTAGTTTGGTATTTTAACCAAAGAATTTTTACTCAAATTATAAGTGATTTGTACCACCATTACAGTATTAGAGTATTCTGAATTTATCTATATACTTATTTTTGCCAGTGAGTTTTAGATGTGTTTTCACGTTATTAGCATTTTGTTTTAGTTCAAAGAATTCTCTTTAACATTTCTCATAAGGCTCATTTAGTGTGATGAACTATTTCAGAGTTTGCTTATCTGGGGAAAGTCTTTATTTCTCCCTTATTTCTGAAGGACAGCTTTGCTGGGTAAAGTATCCTTGGCTGACACTGCTTTTTCTTTTTCTTTCAGCAATTTGAATATATCATTTCACTGTCTGCTGACATGGAATATAACTCTTGAGAAATTTGATGATACCATTATGGTGTTTCCCTTATATATGAGGAAACTCTTTTCTCTTGCAGTTCTAAAGATTCTCTCTTTGATTTTTGACAGTTTAATTATAATGCATCTGAGAGAAGTCTTCTTTGGGTTGAACCTGATTACAGACCTTTGAGCTTCATATACCTCAATGTTCATATGTTTCCCCAGATATGGGAAGTTTTCAGCCCTTACAGTAGTTCCCCCTGATTTGTGGGGAATATGTTCCAAAGCCCCAATGGATGCCTGAAGCTGCAAACAGTAACAAACCCTATATATGCTGTATTTTTATGGTTATATACATGCCTATGATAAAGTCTGGGGTGTGACAGCAAAACTAGCTTGAGTTTCTTTTTCTGTCTGCACAGTTTCATGGACAGAAGATTCATTCTTACTATAGATCTTGGCAACCTCAGCATATGATTTATTTTTTTTTCCTTATTAAGTCAAAAATGTTTCACTTTTCACTCTGCTTTTCATGTAAGGAAACACTTTACTGTCTCTCTTTGGCATCTCCCAGTTGCCAACATCACTACTCTTGTGCTTTGGAGCAATTTTTAAGTAAAATAAGGGGTAATTGAACACAAGCATTGTGATACCATGACAATTGATCTGACAACCAAGATGGCTACTAAATGAGTAATGAGCAGGTAGTGTATATGATGTATATTAGACAAAGGGATGATTCATATATGTCTCAGGCGGGACAGTTTGGATGGCACAAAATTTCATTATATTACTCAGAATGGTGCACAATTTAAAACTTGTGAATTGTTTATTTCTGGAATTTCTCATTTAATACTTTTGGACTGTGGTTGACTGCAGGTAACTGAAACTGTAGAAAGCAAAACTGCAGTTAAGGGGAGACTGCTGTATTTTTTTTTGCTCCTTTCTTTCTTCTTCTTTTTTTTCTTTAACAACTCTCCCAAGACTAAACCAGGAAGAAGTTGAATCCCTGAATAGACCAATAACAAAGGCTGAAGTTGAGGCAGCAATTAATGGCCTACCAACTGAAAAAGGCCCAGGTCCAGACAGGTTTACAGCCTATTTCTACCAAACATACAAAGAGGAGCTGGTACCATTCCTTCTGAAACTATTCCAAACAATACAAAAAGAGGGAATCTTCCCAAACTCATTTTATGAGACCAACATCATCCTGATACCAAAACTGAACAGACACACAACTAAAAAAGAAAACTTCGGGCCAATGGCCATGATGAACATTGACACAAAAATCTTCAATAAAATACTGGCAAACAGAATGCAACAGCAAATCAAAAAGCTTGTTCATCATGATCAAGTAGGCTTCTCCCTGGGGATGCAAGGCTGGTTCAACATATGCAAGTCAATAAACATAATCCATCACATAAACAGAACCAAAGACAAAACCACGTGATTATCTCAATAGATGCAGAGAAGGCCTTTGACAAAATTCAACAGCCCTTTATGCTAAAAACCCTGAATAAACTAGAATCGGTGGTACATATCACAAAATAATAAAAGCTATTTACAACAAACCCACAGCCAATATCATACTGAATGGGCAAAAACTGGAAGCATTCCCTTTGAAATCTGGCACAAGACAAGAATGCCCTCTCTCACTACTCCTATTCAATATAATATTGGAAGCTCTAGCCAGAGCAGTCAGGCAAGAAAAAGAAATAAAGTGTATTCAATTAGGAAAAGAGGAAGTCAAATTGTCTATATTTGCAGATGACATGATTGTATATTTAGAAGACCCCATCTTCTCAGCCCAAAATCTCCTGAAACTGATAAGCAACTTCAGCAAAGTCTCAGGATACAAAATCAATGTGCAGAAATCACAAGCATTTCTATACACCAATAACAAACAGCCAAATCAAAAGTGAACTCCCATTCACAATTGCTACAAAGAGAATAAAATACCTAGGAGTACAAATATCAAAGGATGTAAAGGACCTCTTCAAGGAGAACTACAAACCACTGCTCAAGGAAATAAGAGAGGACAAAAACAGATGGAAAAAATTCCATGCTTATGGTTGGGAAGAATCAACATCATGAAAATGGCCATACTGCCCAAAGTAATTTATAGATTTAGTGCTATCCCCATCAAGCTACCAATGACCTTCTTCACAGAACTGGAAAAAATCGCTTCAAACTTCATATGGAACCAAAAGAGCCCACATAGCCTAAACAATCCTAAGCAAAAGGAACAAAGCTGGAGGCATCATGCTGCCTGACTTCAGACTACACTACAAGGCCACAGTAATCAAAACAGCATGATACTCGTACCAAAACAGAGATATAGACCAATGGAAAAGAATAGAGGCCTCAGAAGCAACACCACACATCTACGACCATCTGATCTTTGACAAACCTGAGAAAAGCAGTGGGGAAAGGATTCCCTGTTTAATAAAAGGTGTTGGGAAACCTGGCTAGCAATGTGCAGAAAGCAGAAACTGGACCCCTTCCTGACACCTTACACTAAAATTAACTCCAGATGGATTAAAGATCTGAAGATATGACCTAACACCATAAAAACCCTAGAAGAAAACCTAGGCAAAACCATTCAGGACATAAGCATAGGCAAGGACTTCGTGGATGAAACGCCAAAAGCAATGCCAACAAAAGCCAAAATAGACAAGTGGGATCTAATTAATCTCTAGAGCTCTGTACAGCAAAAGAAACAATCATTAGAGTGAACCAGCAACCAACAGAATGGGAAAAAATTTTTGCAATCTACCCATCTGACAAAGGGCTAATATCCAGAATCTACAGAGAACTAAAACAGATTTACAAGGAAAAAAAAAAAAAACCCATTCAAAAGTGGGCAAAAGATGTGAACAGACATTTTACAAAAGAAGACATCCATGGGGCCAACAAACATATGAAAAAAATGCTCATTATCGCTGGTCATTAAAGAAATGCAAGTCAAAACCACATTGAGATACTATCTCACACCAGTTAGAATGGTGATCATTAAAAAATCTGGAGACAACAGATACTGGAAAGAATGTGGAGAAATAGGAACACTTTTACACTGTTGGTGGGAGTGCAAATTAGTGCAAGCATTGTGGAAGATAGTGTGGCGATTCCTCAAGGATCTAGACATAGAAATACCATTTGACCCAGCAATCCCATTACTGGGTATATACCCAAAGAATTATAAATTGTTCTGTTATAAAGACACATGCACATGTATGTTCATTGTGGCACTGTTTACAATAGCAAAGACCTGGAACCAACCCAAATGTCCATCAGTGATAGACTAGATAAAATGTGGCACGTACACACCATGGAATACTATGCAGCCATAAAAAATGATGAGTTTGTGTCCTTCATAGGGACATGGATGAATCTGGAAACCATCATTTTCAGCAAACTGACACAAGAACAGAAAAACACTGAATGTTATCACTCATAGACGGGTGTTGAACAATTAGAACATGTGGACACAAGGAGGGGAGCATCACACACTGCGGTCAGTTGGTGGTGGGGTTAGGGGAGGGACGGGGAGGGTGTTGAGGGTTAACAAGGGGAGAAATACCAGATATAGGTGATGGGGGGGATGAAGGCAGCAAACCACCTTGCCATGTATGTACCCATGCAACTATCCTGATCTGCACATGAACCTAAAGTACAAAAAAAAAAAAAAAAAAAGCATTTTAATTGGCATTGAGTTGAATCAATAGATGAATTTTGAAATAATTTATATTTATGTTATTTCAGTCTTCTGGGCCATAAACATTGTATATCTCCCAATATATTTATATATTTTTTAGTTTCTCTTAATAATGTTTCCTATTTTTTGTGTGTAGAGAGGTCTTACATTTATTTTGTTAAATTTACAGGTACTCAATATTTTGAGATGATTTTAACTGTTTTTAAAAATTATGGCTGGTATATAAAATTGATTTTTGTATTTTGGTGTGGTATCCAACAGTCTTGCTAACTTTTCATTAACGTTAATAACCCATCTACAGAAGATTTTTTTTTCATTTGTTTACATAGAATTATGTTATCTGCAAGTATTATTTTTTCAGCCTCTGTAATTCTTATACATTTTATTTTTCTTGTTATATTGTGAATTACTTCTAATTAACTATTAAATATATTTTTATGGTGGTTTTGACAACTTTGTAATGTTAGATTCAACAACATTTTCTTCTATTTTTATTTTGCCCAGGTATTAAAAAAATCATACATGAATGTTGAAATTGATCTGATAATTTTTATTCATGTATTTAAATGGTTACATTATTTTTCTCCTTTATTTTGTTAAAATGTGAACTTACACTGGTAATACTAAACCAACCTTACAGAGTAGAATAAATACAGATTGGTCATGCTATATTATGCTTGTTACTTATTATTGGTCTATGTTAACTAATATTTTTGCTTTGTATATTTATATCTTTTTTATAATTGACATTGGATGATAATTTACCTTATGGCTTTTTTAAATCAGATTTTGATATCAAGGTAATGTAAACCCACACTATAATACTCTTTTTAATTCATTTTGGCTTCTGTCATTTTGTGGAACACTTTGTATAAGATTGGAGTTGTAGAACTTACCAATAAAGTTATTTAGATCTCATCTTTTAAGGGAAGGTTTTATTTCATTTGTTTAATTTAAAAAACTAGAATTTTCTTCTTATGCCAGTAAGTATATATATATATGTAAGCATTTATTATTTTGTCTAAATTTAAAAAGATGTTTGTGTTATTTATAATATCCTATAAACATTTTAATTTACATAGAGTCTGTGGTTATTTCCTGTTTTTCTACTCTGGAATTAGTGGTTATTATTAGTTTTTTCCAAAGACCTACATTTTGCTTTGCTTATGATCCTATTGTTTTTTTCTTTAGTGGCTCACGCCTGTAATCCCAGCACTTTGGGAGGCCGAGGCGGGTGGATCACGAGGTCAAGAGATCGGGACCATCCTGGTCAACACGGTGAAACCCCGTCTCTACTAAAAATACAAAAAATCAGCTGGGCATGGTGGCGCGTGCCTGTCATCCTAGCTACTCAGGAGGCTGAGGCAGGGGAATTGCCTGAACCCGGGAGGCGGAGGTTGCGGTGAGCCGAGATGGCGCCATTGCACTCCAGCCTGGGTAACAAGAGCGAAACTCCGTCTCAAAAAAAAAAAAAAAAAAAAAAAAAAATTATTTCATTAACTCTTGTTCTTATTTTATTATTTCCTTTCTTCTATTTTCTTTAGATTTCTTTTTTCCTGAATTTTCTTCAGATGAATACTTACATTTTTACTTTTTACGCATTTTTTTCTAATAGAAACATCTAAAGCCATAAGTTATCCTCAAAATACTTCTTTAGATATATTCTGAAGATTTTAATATTTACTATTTTCTGTATAAAAATTTTTCTAATTTCAACTATGATTACTTTGGTCTATTGGTTATCATGATTTTAAATGTTTAAAACTATAATCAATTTCTAATTATCTTTTTGTGACTGATATTTTGTTTATTTACATTGTTTTGCAGAACATAATGTTATATTTCATTTTTCTGACATTTGGTGACCTTTATTATATGTTCAGTTTCTGGTAATGATCTGTGCATTTTTGAGAAATTATGAAGTCGTTGGGAGCAGTGTTTTTTGTTTATTAGGTTTGTAACTATGTTATTCAAATATTCTATATTCATACTGTATTTTATATCTATTACTGACATGTATTAAAGTTTTCTGCTATGATTGTAGATTTCTTTTGTAGAACTGTCAACTTTTTCATTATATATTTTGATGGTATGTTATTAGGTGCATATAAATTTAGAATTTTTCTTTTACTAAGTGACTTTCTTTACTCATGTTTTCTTACCCCTTTTGTGTGATATTAACATAGCTATACCAGTTTCTTTTGGTATTCATTTTCATGAGCTTCAAGTAAGGTCAAATCCTTCTCCCGTGGTCTGGACCTTCAGTTTCCCCAGTGAAGGTGTGTGTTTGGGATTGGATGATCCTCCTTTCCCACTTTCACACTTTGGGCACTCAAAGTGTTTGGGCTGTCTCTCGGGTCCTGCAGGAGCAATCATGTTTCTTCAAAGGGTCTGTGGATTCTCTTGGCTTCCCTGGTATGTTCCTGCAGTAGTTCTTGGAGCAAAAGTTCACAGTATGTATCTTCACACACTGCTCTGTTTGTCTGGGTGGGAGCTTTAAATTAGTCCTGCCCCCTATCCACCATTTTCCTACCCCCAATCTTTTTTTTTTTTTTAATTGTGAAGTAGTAGTCCATAGTGTAGATAACCACCTGTTTTTATTAATATTTTGTTTTGATAGATATTTGGATTAGTTACCCACTTTTAGCTGTAATTAATGAGTAAGACTGCTGTAAAATTTTTGCATATGCCTTTTTATGGACATATGTTTTTATTCTCTTGAATAAGAGTAGAATTGTTGGGTTACATGGTAAGCATGTATTTAATTTCATAAGGAATGATCAGTTTTCCACTGTGATTGTGTGATTTTACAGTCCTAGTAACAATTTATAATGTAGCCCTTTAAAATCAGGCCTCTGAGAGAGAATTGAGTTGTAATTTGCTAAGATACCTTGGTATGTATAGTAGTCCCCTCTTATCAATGGGGGATATGTTCTAAGACCCACAGTGGATGCCTAAAACCACAGATATTAATAGTACTGAACCCTATACGTACTATGTCTTTTTTCCTAAATATATATACTTATGATAATGTTTAATTTATAAATTAGGTACAGTAGGAGATTAACAGCAATAACTAATAATAAAATAGGGCAATTATAACCACATATTTTAAACATTATATGAATGTGGTCTCTCTCTTTTCAGTTGACTGTTGTGGGTAACTGAAACCATAGAAAGAGAAACCACAGATAACACAGAGGGGACTATGACATTGAATTATCATCTCTTCTAGATTCACAGGAATCTAGAATTGTACTAGCTTTGGGCTATCCTTGAGAGAATTGAGAAAATAGTCACTGAATTAATTTTTTCTAGTTTTTTTCCCCAAAGAACCCCACTTGAGAAAGGTTGTATAAGAGTTTAAATTGTTCCACCCATGTCCTTGGCAACATTTAGTGTTTTCAGTCTCTGATTTTAGCCATTTTGCTGGATGTGAGGAGGTATCATTGTGTGGTTTTAATCTGTATTTTCTTGATTCCTAATGATGTTGAGTGCTTTTTGTGTGTGCCATTTGTAGATACAGTCTTGCTATGTTGCCCAGGGTGGTCTTGAACATCTAGCCTCAGTTTTGGTAGATTTTATAAGATTTCCTCTGTAGATTATTATGTCATCTGTGAACAGAGTTTCGCTTCTTTTCTAATCTTAATGCCTTGTGTTTTGCTTTCCTTATTTACTTGATAGAACCTCTGGTACAGTGCTGAACAGAAGAATGAGAACAGTCATCCTTGTTTTGTTCCTGATTTTGGAAGGAAAGCAATTCAGCCTTTCGTCTTTGTAATGTTAGCTGTAGGCTTTTCGTAGATGCCTATCATGAAATTGGAAAGTTGTCTTCTATTTGTAATGTGCTGAGTGTTCTTTGGCAAAGTGTAATTTGTCAAATGCTTATACTGCATCTGTTAATGTGATCATAATTTTTTTTCTTTTTCAGTCTGTTAATATGATGAGTTATTATTGATTAATTTACAAATTGTAAACCAACCTGGCATTCCTGGGTAAGCACCACGTAGTCATAGTAGATTCTGATTTTGTTGGATTTGATTACTAGGCTTGGTTAAAACTTTTAGCATATATGTTCATGCTTTCTCCAGAAGCATTGTAATTTTACATTATGGTTAGGTTTTGTGTATGGTGTCATGTAGTGGTCAGAGTTCTTTTTTTGTCTACACAACAATACAATTGGGTTTTTTTTGTTTGTTTGTTGTTCATTTTACTTTTCAACTTTTAAGTTCAGGGGTACATGTATTGGCTTGTTATGGAGGTGAAACCCTGTCATGGGTGTTTATTGTACAGAATATTTTGTTACTCAGACCAATGCAGTTTTTTTAGCATTAATTGTTTTCTTTCCCCATTGGATTACTTTGATGTATTTATTGAAAAATGACCATATATCTGTGGTCTATTTCTGTTCTCTATATTCTGCTTTATTAGTCTAATGTGTTGATACTTATACTAATGTCATACCATTTTGAATACTGTAGTAAGTCTCAAAGTCAGCTTGGTAAGTCCTCTAAATTTATTTCATGTTTCTATTTCTATTTATTTAATGTTTCCTTTTCTTCTGAAATTTCATCAATTTGATTGTCAGTATGCTAATTCATTTATCAGGTGTATCCATTCTACTATTTACACCATGTTTTTTTTTTAACTTCATCTACATTTCTCAGGACTGTTATTTGTGCCTTTTTCCTTGTCTTTTTTCATATTGTCAATATCTAGTACTTTTATTTAGTTTTAAAAATTGTTTTCTAGAACCTCCAGAAAAAATTACTACTTTTTAAAAATTTTTTATTTGAGACGATCGCACTGTTGCCCAGGCTGGAGTATAGTGGCACAATCACAGCTCACTGCAGCCTTGACCTGCTGGGCGCAAGTGATTCTCTTGCCTCAGCCTCCCAAGTACCTGGGACCACAGATATGTGCCACTTTGCCAGGCTAATTTTGTAGAGACAGTCTCCCTATGTTGCCCAGGCTGGTCTTGATCTCCCAGCCTTAAATGATCCTTCCACATTGGCCTCCCAAAGTGCTGGGATTACAGGCATGAGCCACCATGCCTGGCTTCTCCTTTATTTTAATGTTTTTTTGGGGCTAATTTTTTGGATACATTTATTCTAATATACCTGCTTCTGCTTGATTTTGTAATCAGTGTGTCTTGTTTTGTTTTGTTTTTAAATGGCCTTCTCAAGTGTCTTAGGATTTTGGCCCTGAAACACATTTTTCCATGAAGGTATAAGTTATTGTGTAAAATGATGCTTTTGGGTGTAGAACAATGTCAGCCTCCTTGAGTTCATGGTGTTTGGAGATGGGAGAGACTCTGATGCCATAAAACCACTATCACTTTCTGCCTCATATATAGCTGCTTTGCCAGTTTTTCACCCTTTGCTCCCCTGAGTGAAGAGACACTAGCAGGCTCTATTAGTCTATTCTTGTGTTGCTATAAAGAAATACCTGAGTGTGGGTAACTTTAAAAGAAAAGAGATTTATTTTAGCTCACAGTTCTGCAGGCTGTACAGGAAGTGTGGTGCTGGCATTTGCTTTTGGTGAGGGTCTGAGGCAGCTTACTGTCTTGGTGGAAGGCAAAGAGGGAGCCAGTGCATCACATGACAAGGGCGGAGCAAGAGAAAAGGGGAGGTTCCAGACTTCTTTAAACAACCAGATTTCATGTGAACTAACTAGCAAAAACTCACTGATCACCCAGGGGAGAGTGTTAAACCCTTCATGAAAGACCTGCCCCCATGATCCAATCATCTCCTCCCAGGCCCCTCTTCCAACATTGGGAATCGCATTTCAACATGAGATTTGGAGCGGACAAACATCCAAACCATGTCATTCCTTAGCAAACTTGGTTGCTTGTTGGAATCAAATGAGGAGCTTTAAAAAAAATAGTGATATTGATTCTCATCCCCAGAGATTTAACTTAATTGTTGTAATTTTACAGCCTAGATCTAGTACTTTTTTTGTTTTACTACTTTAAAATATTTTCGTAATTTGTAGGAAGTTGCAAAAATATACCAAAAAAAAGTATACAGAAGTTGATGTATACCCTTCACTCACTTTCCCACAATGATTACATTTTATATAACCATAGTACAAGATCAAAGCCAGAAAGTTGACATTGGTACAATGTGTGTGCATAGTTCTGCATAGTTCTGTCATTTTATCACACGTGTAGTTTCATGTAACAACCACCACATTCAATACACAAAAAGTCTATTACCACAAGAATATCTCTCATGCTTCTCCTTTATAGTCACATCTCCTCTTCCCCCACCACAATCCCTGAATCTGTCACTAATCTGTTTTCCAACGCTGCAATTTTGTAATTTCAAGAATGTTCTATAAATAGAATCATAGAGATATGATTTTTGAGATTGGCTTGAAAACTCAGAATAATGCCATTGAGATCCAGCCAAGTATGAAATTTTGCTACTTTTTTGATATTGTTGAGTAACATTTTATAGTATGAATGTACTATAATTTGTTCAGCTATTAACCTGGTGAAGGACATTTTGATTGCTTCCAGGTTTTGGCTGTTGAAAATAAGGTAGACCATATGCATTTAATATAATTATTGGTAGGGCTCAATTCTCCATGTTATTTTTTGGGGTGTTTTTTGTTTGTTTATTTCTTTCCTCTGATTCTCATATCTCTGTTTTTGTTTTCCTGCCTTTTCATAGATTACTTGACATTTTTTAGAATCCCATTTTTTATATCTACAGTATTTTTGTAGTATTTTGAGTGTCTATAGATTTTTCAGTGGTTGCTCTGTGAATTGCACTTACCACGATCCACTGGTGTCACATTTTATCGCTTTGAATAAAGTATAGAAATCTTGCCTCCTTTTAAGTCCTTTTATCCTCCCCCATTTATAATTGTCTTAATAGATACAGATTAATACTTCTTTAGCCTGGGATTTCATCTTTTATTAGCTATTATTTTGTTGAATATTTTCTTTACTCTTCCCTACTGGGATTTTGATTAGGTAAATATTGGACCTTCTTATTCTATCTTTTACGTCTGTTAACCTCTGTTTTGTATTTTTTCATTGTTTTATCTGTGCTCTCATATAAGACCTCTGATCTACTTTTTTTCTCCAGTTTACCAGTTATCTCTTTGGCAGTGTCAATCTGTGTTCTTAACTTGTTCACTGAGTTTTGTAATTTTTAAAATTTTGATATTAGTTTAATTTTGTGAAGTTCTGTTTGGTTTTTTTCCAAATTTGTTGGTTATTTTTTCTTTACATATACTATTACTTATTTTATGTCTTTGTATTTAAACGTATGTATTTATTTTTTAAATCAATTTTTTTATTATACTTTAAATTCTGGGGGTACATGTGCAGAATGTAAAGGTTTGTTACTTAGGTATACACGTGCCATGGTGGCTTACTATACCCATCAACCTGTCATCTACATTAGATATTTCTCCTAATGCTATCTCTCCCCTAGTCCTGCCACCCGCCAATAGGCCCCAGTGTCTGATGTTCCCCTCCTTGTGTCTATGTGTTCTCATTGTTCAACTCCCACTTATGAGCGAGAACATGCGGTGTTTGGTTTTCTATTCTTGTGTTAGTTTGCTGAGAATGATGGTTTCTAGCTTTATCCATGTCCCTGCAAAGGACATGAACTCATCCTTTTTTGTGGCTACATAGTATTCCATGGTGTATATGTGCCACATTTTCTTTATCCAGTCTGTCATTGATGGGCATTTGGGTTGGTTCCAAGTCTTTGTTATTGTGTACAGTGCTGCAATAAACATATGTGTGCATGTGTCTTTATAGTAGGATGATTTATACTCCTTTGGGTATATACCCAGTAATGGGATTGCTGGGTCAAATGGTATTTCTATTTCTAGATCCTTGAGGAATCACCACACCCTCTTCCACAGTGGTTGAATTTACACTCCCACCAACAGTGTAAAAGTGTTCCTGTTTCTCCACATCCTCTCTGGCATCTGTTATTACCTGACTTTTTAATGATCGCCATTCTAACTGGCATGAGATGGTATCTCGGTGTGGTTTGGCTTTACTTTTTTTTTTTTTTTTTTTTTTTGAATCTCATTTTGTCACCCAGGCTGGAATGCAGTGGTATGATCTTGGCTCACCAAAACTTCTGCCTCCCAGGTTGAAGTGATTCTCCTGCCTCAGCCTCCTGAGTAGGTGGGATAACAGACATGCACCACCACACCCAGCTAATTTTTATATTTTTAGTAGAGATGGGGTTTCACCATGTTGGTCAGGCTGGTCATGAACTCCTGACCTTAGGTGATCTGCCCGTCTTGGCCTCCCAAAGTGCCACCATGGTGGGATGAGCCACTATGCCCAGCCTGATTTGCATTTCTGCAATGACCAGTGATGATGAGTTTTTTTTTTCCTGTTTGTTGGTTGCATGAATGTCTTCTTTTGAGAAGTGTCTGTTCATATCCTTTGCCCACTTTTTGATGGGGTTGTTTGTTTTTTTCTTGTAAATTAGTTTACATTCTTTGTAGATTCTGGCTGTTAGCCCTTTGTCAGATGGATAGATTGCTAAAATTTTCTTCCATTCTGTTGCCTGTTCACTCTGATGATAGTTTCTTTTGCTGTAAACACATGTATTTCTAAGTTTCTATTTGATAGTGCTGTAGTCTGAAGTTCTTAGGGATCTAATTTAGTTTGTGTGTCTCTTGGCTGCCACTAAGGTTGGATCGTTTCTTAATGTGTTTTCAAATTTTGTATTATGAGATCATTTTCTGTAGGCTTTTGTCTGGGGTTTAGTTCTCTGCTTGGGTTGAGAGCATGCCTCTAGAGTTTTGCCAGGAGTTCCTGATTGTATGACCAATCGGGAATCACATTTTATTTTGATGTCTTAGATTGAGATTAAGACTCTCTGTTGTTATTATTTTCCTGAGCGTATCAAAAATTGACAAGGTGTTTTTCTCTAGTCTGACCTTCTCCCTAATGGTATATCTCTCCATATTTACTTGGGACACCTTAGTTCTATTCTTTGTGCTGTAGACATCTCTATGGCTTCATCTTATTGTCTGAATTAAATCATAAGACCTTAGGCTATTGAGACAGACAAACCCCAGTCATAGCTAACATAACAGTTCCTAAAATGATTGCTCTGATTTGGCCTTAGGGGACTTAGGGAAGGTACTATTGCCAAAATATAAGCTAATAGTAGCTTATATTGGAGTGATGGATTGAAGATCCCTTCTTATCCTTTATTTTTTAAACTTCCTGGTTTTTTAATGAAAATATTAAAACTGTATTAAAATATTAAGAGGAAATAAGTATATTAGTGTCCTTAAAAGTTTTTAGATTTAAACACACTACAAGATGACAAAACAAAAATTTCAGAATTAGTTTTATTATATTTGTAGACTTTTATATGAAAATACAGAAAAGGATCTTTCTGATACTCAACGACACCTTGCTAAGAAAAAATATGAGCTACAGCTTACCCAGGAGAAAATTATGTGCTTGGATGAAAAAATTGGTGAGTTTTTTTCTCCTAATATTACTTTTATTTCTTCTTAAGTCTGTAGTCTGAAGTTCTTATGAATGAAAAAGAATAGAAAAATGGATTTTTCTTTGACAGCAAAATTTTTTAGACTTAGCGCTGTAAGTACTTAGTGATAAGTTAAAATTTGTCAATGAAGTAGTAGCTAAACTAAGCAGCAACAGTTTGTAAACGTATGATGATAACTTTTAAATTTGAAATATTTTGTGTACTATTGTAGCTTGTCCATAGCTGCTATAATGAAATATAGTACCTATAACTTTTGTTGGAAAGTATACATGTTTGGCTATGTCTATGGTATTACTGGGGTTTATAGTGAAAGTTACTTTTTTAAAGTCTCCTCTTTATGTTTCTTATTAGGATTATTATGAAAATATGGTCATAACTTAATCTTATAAGGTATGATTTTGGTCAGGGCTATAAAAGAACCTATTTTAAAGCAGAGGAAATATTGTTAACGCTTGCTATTATATAGTTCAAGAATGTTTGGTATAAACAACTAGGCAGGTGGTGATAGTATTTATCAAACCAGGAAATATTAAAACAAATATAAAAGCTAATATTGACGGAGAACTCTCATTTGGATATTTTAAGTCCAAATAAAGATCTAAGGTAAGCAGTTGAATATTTAAGTTTGTGTCTCAGAAGAGAAAGATACATATTTGGGACAAATCAGCATATAAATGATATTTTAAAACCATGAAATTACCTAGGGAAATGTAGAGAATGAGGAGAAGAGGATCCAGGACTGAGTAAGAAGAAGCCAAAGAAGTAGGAAGAAGATCCAGAAGTGAGTGTTATTTTGGAAGGCCAGAAAGCAAAGTGTTTTTTAAAGGGAGGGTGTGATCAATTGTCAGATACTTGTGAGAAGTGAAATAAATGAGACTAAAAATATTATTGATTGGATTTGGCACGTTGGAAGGTTTTGTAACACCAAAAAAAGTTTGAATGGAGTGTTGGTTGTAGAAGATAGAGTGGATTGAGGCATAAATGGGAAGTGAAGTGCAGACAGAAAAGAAGTCTCTCAAGTTTGGCTATTTAAGGGTAGGAAGAAAATAGGGCAATAGTTTCAGTGGGCTGTTAGGTTGAATTTTTTTTAAGCTAGGAGATACTAGAGCTGTTTTAGAGATGTACTGATTGTTTGATTGCCAATGGGAGTGAACTCAGATATCAGGACACACAAAACATGTGGGTTGCCTTAAAGGCAATACTGCCTGCAAGAAGAGACATGGTGTATTCTCCAGTACTATATAGATCATGGCCTTGGCATATGAAAATATGGTATTACCTCCCTTAGCACTGCTCCTGGATGGCCCTCACAAGTATTAACCTTGAAGGGATTAACCAACAAGTCTAGTCTAACAGAGCTTTCCTTGTAGAGCTCTAGATCAGTGGTTCTCAAACTGTTATCTGTGTCAGAATCACCTTGAGAGCTAATAAAGATCATTGGAGCCAGCCTCCTTGAAGTATGCGAGGACCAGAGCTTTTGTGTCCCTATCAGTTTCTGTAGGTAAATCTAATACCTTAGAACCCCTAATCTAGATGAGTGGTTCTTACTCCTCATTATGCATTAGAATCACTGGGGAAAGAAGAGGTTTTTAAAACATAAATTGCTGTGCCTACCCCTAGAATTTCTGATTCAGTAGGTCTGGAGTGGAGGTCTAAGAATGTACATTTCCCAGGTGATGCTGATAGTGCTGGTTGAGAAACCACAATTTGAAAACTATTCTTCTATACGAATTATTCAGGCCTTCAGTATTGAGATTGACTTGCAAGAGTCCTCACAAATTGAATCATAATTCCTGGGATGATTTTTTTCCTAGGAGTTTTTATAACACTACTTTAGAAATTTCAGAATATTAGAAGACATTTGATTTTAAAGATGACTTAATTGAATATTTTATTAAGATGTGTTACTTACCAACTTTAGGCTAGAGGGAGGGGAGGGGAAACTAGAGGGAAGAAGTGCCACAGATTGTTTCACTATTCCACTTATTTCACCCACTCTTCCCCTACCAAACATATAAATCTATTTTGAGAGCAATATAGAGCTTTCCTTTTTACTATTCTGATTCAGTGGTAATGTGCTTTTGTGTTTATGCATCATTTTGAGTGTTGTGATTCATTGTAGTTTTTAATTTAAAAAATTTTTAAATTTGGGATATAGTACTCATTTTTAGTAATTAAATATAATATATATTAGAAGTAAGGAGACTTCAAAAAGTATGATAATCTGCTTGAAATAGAAAAAAGATTTTATCTTGATCAAAATAACACTTTTATGATTACATATTTAGATAATTTTACAAGGCAAAATATTGCACAGCGAGAAGAAATCAGCATTCTTGGTGCAACCCTCAATGATCTGGCTAAAGAAAAGGAATGCCTGCAAGCATGTTTGGATAAAAAGTCTGAGAATATTGCATCCCTTGGAGAGAGTTTGGCAATGAAAGTATGTTCTGAGAACTGTGGTTTATAAGAATGTTTAAATAAAATGATAAATATTAAACTATGGTTTAAAAGAACTAGAATCTGAATAAAATATTCAGATTTTCTCAAATTCTTTTCTAGAGAGTTGAAAGTTCAAAATCTGACTTTGAAATATTTTAAGATAGTCTTAGGATGTATGTGTACAAATCCCATAGCTAATATTTTAAATTGATTTTTCTGTTATGAATTAGTAATTAAGATTAACTGACAAAAACTCATTCAAATATCAAAATATAAAGCATGATAATAAAGTAGTGAGACTAATTTCTTTTTAAAAGCATATTTTCAGGTAGTTACTTTGGGAGATAATATGCCCGTTTCATTAAAACTGCCTTTTGTAATTGTGTTTAGACCTAGGAGCACATTTTTACATCATCCTCAGGCTTTGAGAATAGATCTTGTAGGGCTGGTGAATAAAGCTAGATGATAACCTCCATCCCACATTTTTTTTTTTGTTTTAGAAAAAAGATGTTGCCAACAAGGTAGAGAGATATTGATATTATTTTCTAGCTTATAAATTGATTCTGAAAGCATTTCCTAAGCTGTTTTCACAAATGTCTTAAGCAAAAGCAGCATCATTGGAATAAGGGCTTTTCCTGCTCTAAGGCAACTAATTTGTTAAGTTATGTCTCCACCCATCCATTCATTCTTTAAACAAACATTTGTTGACATGTACCAGGTGTTATGTTAGAAGCTGAGGTTGAGGCCGGGCGTGGCGGCTCATGCCTCTAATCCCAGCACTTTGGGAAGCGGGAGGATCACTTGAGCTCAGGAGTTCAAGACCAGTCTGAGCAATATAGTGAAACCCTGTCTCTACGAAAAATACAAAAATTAACTGAACATGGTGGCACACGCCAGTAGTCCAAGCTACTTGGGAGGCTGAGGCAGGAGTATTGTTTGAGCCTGGGAGGTGGAGGTTGCAGTGAGCCGAGATTGTGCCACCCTACTCCAGCCTGCATGACAGAGCAAGACTTTGTCTCAAAAAAAAAAAAAAAAAGGGGGGGGTGGTCGAATGATCTGCCTTCTCAAAGCCTCTGGTGTAATAAGGAGAGAGATAAAGATACTATTATGATAGAATGTATTAAGTTGGAGTTTGGCAAAAACACACCTGATTCACCCTGGGAATTGGGTTAAGGGAGGAGGAAGGTCTGGAAAACCTTCCATTAAGTGATGGTGCCTGGACTACCCTGAAAAATGACTAATCAGTAGTCAGGAGAATATTTAGGAGAAGAAGACAGTGAGAAAGGGTGATCCAGACAGGCTGAACAGCTTAAGTGAGAGTCCAGTGGCTTTCATGAGAGAATTTCATGAGACTTCCTGATAGTTTAGCATGCCCAGAGAACAGGTTGTAGAGAGATAGATGTAGGAGGGCAAAGAAAAGATGGGATAGGCAGACAGTCCTTTCTCTGCTGTGATGCTCATTGCATTCTCTCTCTCTCTCTCTCTCTCTCTCTCTCTCTGTGTGTGTGTGTGTATTTTCCATCTCCTCATATATCTATATCTACATATATAGATGATAACATATATAGATATATGAAGAAATGGGATAGATAAGTAAAAAATAATGAAAGCACATGTGATGTTGAATGTGAGCTCTATCATTATGGATATAGAGGGTCACTGAAATATGATGATGAAATATTACAATTAGGTCTTTATAACAAATATTCTGGCATTTGTAAATTCATATAAAAGATGGATTATAGAGAAATTAGAATAGTGACAGGGACACTAGTTAAGAGAACAGTGTTGAGACCTATATTAGGATAGTAGGGGTATCAATGAGAGAAATAGATCTATTAAGGAAGTAAAATTGACAAGGTGGTGTTTCTGGCTTAAGAATCACATGGATAGTTCCTATGTATGAAGGAAGAAACAGAAACTAGAACAGGCTTAGAAAGGAAAGTTATTGACTGGGTGCCATGGCTCACACCTGTAATCTCAGCACTTTGGGAGGCCAACGTGGGTGGATCATGAGGTCAAGAGATCAAGACCATCCTGGCCAACATGGTGAAACCCTGTCTCTACTAAAAATACAAAAATTATCCGGGCGTGGTAGTGCACGCCTGTAGCCCCAACTACTAGGGAGTCTGAGGCAGGAGAATTGCTTGAACCTGGGAGGTGGAGGTTGCAGTGAGCCACGATTGGGTCACTGCACTCCAGCCGACATTGGGTCACTGCACTCCAGCGTGGTGACAGAGCAAGACTCTGTCTAAAAAAAAAAAAAAGGGGAAAGTTACTGGCAAGTTTGAATTGTCTTTGGGATATGTAGATGAAATATTCAAAGGCTCTTGGATTTTTAGGTTTGGAGGAAAATTGAATTAAAGTTAATAGATGATTTGGGAATCACGAACATAACAGGTCATCAAAGGGTGTGAGATAGTAAATACTTGTGGAAAATGCTGACTCATTATTTTTGAAATTTTAGGGTTTTTTAGGTGGAATTTTGCTTCTCATTATGTTTAAAACATTTTCAAAACACTAACATTTAGAAAAAAATTCTTCACATCTTTCAAAATCTCCTTTTCTTGTGCTGTATCTAATATTTCACATTTTTTCCATTCTGCTGACTCTACCAGTGTTTTCTTTCCTTCACAAGGAATACTGAGTTACAAGTCTACTTCAAAATCAAGAACTTTGTATAAGATTTTATGAAAGTAAGCACATCCATCCTCTGTATGGAAAGTAACTTGTAAGGCAGTGTTAGGCAATCAAAAGAGGAAATGTTTTCTACCGTGATATTTCAGAGCTAAACTAACAACGGTCACTCATTGAAAACTGTTTATATGGAGATTACAGAAATAAATTAGTGTGGAAAAGTCTACATTATAGTTAATAAAGTGATTTTTTTTCTGGTATTCACGGTTTAAAAAATGTTTTACTACTCACTACCAATTAAAATTAGAAAACTCAAGAGCAAATTCATAGATTTTTGGGTAAGAAAAGCCAGAATTATTTGAATAAAGTTATAGTTTGTTTATTTTTTCTAAATATACTTAGCACCATCCTGTCCAGACTGAATTTTGACAGTTAACGTGAATCTACATCCCTAGTTGGACAACATATGAGGTTAAACGAGGAATATTAATTATTATTTGAAAAATTGCTAAACATTGAAGTCGTACAGGGAATATATCTTAGAACATACTGAGATTGTACAAGGAATGATGGTACATTTGAGAAATGGTGGTATAGGGTCATATTAAGAGAAAAATAGGCTAAGAAGATATATTATTGGATTCAATCCAGAAATTTTGTTGCTTTGGATACTTTACGATGTTTCTAGTGAATCTTTTTCTTTAAGATGCACTTCTGTTGATAAAAGTAAGCCCTTTTTAGGCTTATGAAACATATTTTAAGATTAATTGAGTGAGGAACTTTCAAAAGCACTAGTTCAACTAGTTTTTCAGAATTTATTAGAAATGTATTAAATTATATTTCAGAAACATGTAAACCTTCCATTTTAAGCAATATTTTGTCTTTTAGTTCTTCCTTTGTTGGTCTGTCCTTCTTGAAGAGGTTTAACTTTTTTTTTTTTTTTAATGGATATTTTAACAACACACCAATACTGCCAGTTGTGGAATTTGTACCATTCTATGAAAAAGCAAAATGGGAAACTGTAACTAAAAATACCCCAGAGAAGAGCACATGAATAAAGGAAGATAGCATGCACACACACAAGTGTGTGCAAAACTAACACTAAAGAGAGGAACAGAGTTGGTTGGAAAATATAGGTTTGAATTTTAAAAAATCTTTTTACTTGGTTACTTAAGATTTGAAAATTCAGAGGGCAAGGTGAAATCCAGTTATTACTTAGTGAAATAATTTTCTTACTTTTTTAGGGATAATGTTAGCTCTAAGTATCTGTTTATAGTTGGACTAGTTCAGGCTCAATGGCAGTTTTAAAAAGAGGTGTAAGAATGGTATTAGGGCTTTAAGATATTCAAACCCATTTCTGCCTTGACTGACTCCACTAATTCTACTCCCTCACCTTGCCTTTGAAAAAGGAGAATATAGTTTATTTTTCTTATCTTTTCTCTAGGCCTAATACTTACCTCCTTATTAGCTCATACCTAAATATCAGTAGTATACTTTTAAAAATAATTGGATTGGAACAGCTTTTTGAAGAGACTGTTGCTGGCTAATATAAATAATATACTTAATCAAAATTATTCTTAAAAACTAAATTTAGTTATACATGATTGGCTTCTCTGGGTTTTATAACATAAAGAATGTGAGCAAGCAAACCAGTTCTAATCCCAGCATAGAATACCAGTACTCCAATGCCAAACCATTAGTTTGCCTCCAAAAACAGGTGGTTATGGGGTTCTTGTGTTGCTAGGTGACTGCACAAAATATCTTTTAACAAAGAATTTGATTACTGATCTCATATAATTACACCTAAGTATACCCTTTACTTTAATGAACATAATCTATTTTTACCCAGTGCAAATATTCGCATTGATATACTAGGCTTTAAAGTGTGGAAAAGAACAGGGCATACATATTTAAAACAAAATGGAAACCTAAAGGGAAGGGGAAATTATTTTTTTGTTCATTCAGTTTTAACAGAAATAACAGCTTAAGATAATTTTTTATTCAATACTTATATTACTTTTCAAGGAAAAGACCATTTCAGGCATGAAGAATATCATTGCTGAGATGGAACAGGCATCAAGGTAAATCAGTCATTCAACAAATATTTGAGCACTTACATGGGGGCCAAGTACCATGTTGGGTCCAAAGATAATAAGAAACAAGGGGCTTAGTGATACATGTAAGGTGCTAACTCTCTCGTCAAAGTGGGGGCCTAAGTCTGTCTAGGGAACTAAAAGAGGGGATGGTGTTTGCCAAGTAAAATAAGGGGAAGGGAAGGGCATTCAAAGTAGAAAGAATAGCAAAGAACCACAGATCATGTTCACAAGCATCTTGATCTACAAGTAGGTGAGTGTTGTTGAAACCTAGACAGTGAGGAGGGAAGTGAAGGGAGGAGGCTAAATAGGCAGGCAGAGGCTTGTGTTATAGACAAATGAGTATTGGTTATATCCTTTGGGCATTAAGAAATCATTAAAGAATTCTGAGGAGATTTTTGTGTCAGAAGGATAACCAAGCAGAAGAGTTGATGATAAATTTGGGGTTTAAGAGTTGTGGGATAGAAGGAGTGAGGTGCTTTTATGTGAAGGAAAGACACAAGGAAAATGCCAAGTTTCTGGCCAGGGACAAATACTGAACATGTAGAAAGTATAAGGAGAAAAGGTGATTTTACCTCTGAATTTGAAGAACCTTTGGGACCTTATTGTAGACATGTCTAGTAAGCAGTGAAATATGTCTGGGGTGTAATAGGAGCTAAGGCTGCAGATAATTATTTTGGAGTCATTGGGTATAGACGGGGTTGGGAACTGTGGCTATGAATATTGTTTATCTAAGAGAAGGGCTAGAGGGAGAAGAATTGGGAGCCTAGGGCTTGAGCCCTGGAAACCATTAATTTTTAACCGTACAGAGGAAGAGGAATCTGTAAAGGAGACTAAACCCTAACAAAAAGAGGTAGGATGAAAGCTTTCCTAATACTTGATGTCAGAAGTTTTGAAATACTTGGCAGATCATTGACTATTATGTATATTTGTATCCTTTTCATAGTGAAATAATGGCAACATAGAGTAACTCTAATGCACTGTCTTTCCAGTATTTATTCCTATAAATTCAAATGTGTTTAAAATCTCTCCAAATGTTTTCATACTAACTGTCCATCTTATGTCTTGTGAGAATTGGTTGCTCTGTTTCAGTAAAATGTCTTTCCTTATGTACTCTTTGATTTGTGAAATAGACAGTCTACTGAGGCCCTAATTATGTGTGAACAAGACATTTCCAGAATGCGTCGGCAATTGGATGAGACAAATGATGAACTGGCCCAGATCGCCAGGGAAAGAGATATCTTGGCTCATGACAATGACAATCTCCAAGAACAGTTTGCTAAAGCTAAACAAGAAAACCAGGTACACTTGTTCCTAGAATCATTTTCTCCAAGGAAAAAAATATGAATTTCTTCTGAGGAATAGCCCTCATTTCATTTTATAGAATAGCTCAGACACTGGAACTAGCCTTTTTTTTTTTTTTCTTTTTTTTTTTTTTTTTAATATAACAAAATAGGCCACATAATTTTCAAATGGAATTCTTAGGCATAAAGGATTAAATATTAAAGAAAAGAGAGAAAAGGGCTATATTTGTATTAAACCTTAGTGCTTCTTTACTAAAGGATAAATATTTGAATAAATCAACAAACGAGAATAAAAAGCTTGATAAACCTTAAAAGAATAGTTTTTTTTCAATGGACTACATATTATTCTGTTTTAAGTATGACTGTATGGACTGTGCCTTGTGTTTTGGTCCTCATTAGCACTGTGATTGTTTTTAGGAAAATTCCTCTTATAATTACTCTTTCTCCCTAAGGCAATATATTTAAATCTAACCCACAGTTCTCATTTCCAATAATATTTATTTTAACTTGAACATTTAAAAATTCTATTTGGAAAATTCCTTCCCTTCTCAAAATTTTTTAGTCCAAATGGTTTTCCCCACTTTGATATCACTTACAGTGTGTTTAGTTTGCATCATGAAAGTCTATATTCTTTAACTGTTAAAGATTATTAATTTACTTAAACAGCTATAAAGATGTAATGTTTGTTAATCATAAAAAATTATCTGGGATGTTAAAGTACTTTGTTTAAAAGTTAATTAATAATGGAATCCTGGAATAGAAAAAGGACATTATGTAAAAATGAAGGAAATTTGAATAAAGTGTGGACTTTAGATAATAATGTATCACTATTGGTTTATTAATTGTGATATATATGCCATACTAATGTAAAATGTTAATAATAGAAGTGCTCTGTGTACTTCGTTTACAACTTTTCTGTAAATCTAAAACTATTCTGAAATAAAGCTTATTTAAAAAATTAATGAATAGCAATAAAAAACAAAAGATGAGAATTTATAAGGTCTGCATTTGTGTACTCTTTACAGCTAGAGCATATGGGCTAAAGGTGGATATATCTTACTTATGAAGACCTAGAAATTTAGTTTCTGTTTTAGAAATAGAAGCTTATTTTAGAAAGTCTTTTTTTGTAAACAAAAAGTTAAGAAAGTTTTAAAAAGCCCCCAAGTTTTTAACACCCAGTTTGTCACTGTTACATTTGACATGGTTTTTTTATTGCTATTCAGTGCACTTAAAATTTTTAACACTATTTTTATACACACTTTCTAATGTAGTAGGATAAAATCACATATCACTTTATATGATGCTTTTTTCTATGTGAAGTGGCAGTAGAGTTGAATAAGATTCACCTAGGCTGAATCTCGCTGTCTGCTGTGTGATCATGTAAACCAACCTCTGAATCTCAGTGTAACATCTGTAAAAATGGATAGTAAATGAGACCATACATGGAAAACACTTACATACTGTCCAATATATCACTCTATAAATATTTTATAGCTATTATTAGCTTACTGTAATATTGTAAGCACTTTCCTGCCTTGTTCAAACTTTGTAATCATTTTTTTTTTACAAACAGAAGAAAACTGTTGTCATAACAGTTTACATATGTTCAAGAGTAGTTTTTTTCCTTCGTTATGGTCATAGACCCAAGGTAGAAGAGAGGTCTCTCTCTGTGGACCATAGGTTAAGAACTAGTATTGCAGAAGACTAGAAAGTGGAAACTTTAAAAAATTTTATCCTTGATACCACAATTTTTAACAAAATTGGGATAATGAGGTATTTTTGTGTTTTAGCATGATTTTTTCACTTAGGTGAACATTTTCCTGTATTATTAAAAATCATTCCAAATGTTTCTCATAAATAATGTAATATTTCATTATGCGGTTATGCCACTATGTAGATATACTATTATTTAGTGCATGATTCACTTAATGGGAATAAATATTGTCAGTGTAGCAAAAATGCCTTAATGACAGTATCTCATTAAATTTTATTAGATTTCATTTCAGACTGAATCATAGCATATGAGGTTTCTTTTTAATTATTATTATTATTTTTTTTGTAAAGATGGGTTCCCACTATGTTGCTCAGGCTGGTCTCAAATTCTTAGGCTCAAGTGATCATCCCAAAGTGCCAGGTGGCCAGGAATGAGCCACCACACCCAGCTGAGGTTTCTAATTTAAATTAAAAAAAAAAAAAAGTAAATGGACATTTTCAAATATATTGAATCCCTATGTGCCATCTCCCACCCTCAACAATAGTTAACATTTTTGTCTTTCTTGTTTTTATGAGCATTTAAAAATTGTCTCTTGATACACCAGATACATGATCACAGATTTGCTCTCTGCAAATCTACATTTACTCCAACAGTACATGGAAACGCCCATTCTTTGCCATAGCTGAATAGCTTTAAATCTTTATGAATTTGATACACAGAATAGTAATTCATTGTTTTAAGTAGCATATCTTTGATTGCTAGTTTAGTTTTTTTCAGGTCTTACCTACTTATGCCTCCTTTTTTGAATTGCCTGTTTGGGTCATTTGCCCACTTGCTGTTGGGCTCATGTGTTTTCTGTTTTTATATGAGTTTACATATTAGGTATGTTAATTTTATTTGTTCCAAGTATTTAAAAATTTATGGTATTTTTGAGATATAGAATTTTTTTCATAGTTAAATATACCTATCTTTTTTTCATAGGCACTGTCCAAAAAATTGAATGACACTCATAATGAACTTAATGACATAAAACAGAAGGTTCAAGATACTAATTTGGAGGTTAACAAGCTGAAGAATATATTAAAGTCTGAAGTATGTATTTTTTTTCTTTTTGCTCATGATACAGTTTTTACTAGAGTTTAGAATTGAGTATACTCAGAGGGACAGGTGAATCAGATTCTTCTTTAATACATAGTATAGTTTAGTTGTGACAATTGTGGATTAACTACATATTTAGAATGTTCCAAAAGATGCCTTAAGAATATACCCTTTTTGTTGCCACTCTAGACAAGTAGAATCTTCCTGACTGAATGATAGACAAAGGGCCAGAATCAACTTGACCTCACTTATAATTAATTGAAAGTGGTGGGGTTTTCCATTACAAACCTCTGACAAAAGAGGTTCCACCTTATTATGTATCAGATCCGAATTGATTACCCTGTTATGGGGCCATCTATTTTTTAGGACCACAAGACAGATGGTTCTCCTCACACTTCTCTGTTAGCAGTCATTTGACCAGGCAGTTGTATGTGAGATCAGATGACTCCAAATAAATGTGGCGCACGTGTGTCAACTCAGGAATAAACAAGCAGCTTGACTGAGGATTTTAGATAACGTCTATTAGGTAAAATATTTCTGACATTGAAGGAGGATGCATTAATGGTTTGAGTGGTATGTAGGTAACACCATACCTATTATAATAATCAATCCACCTATGCTCTTTTATTTATCATCTTATATCAGTCCACAAATATATCTTGAACATTTATTTATCGTATGCATAGCACTCTTAAGGATTTTGACACAGAAGAGATTCTAAGGATTCCTAAATTGCAAACCTTGCTTTTAGGCAGCAAGCAGCCTGTGTAGGAAAAGCATGTGGTTTCCTACACTTCTTGATTTTAAGGTTCCAGCAATGTAATACCATAAATGAACAGAAGGCTTTTTATTTATGCAGGCTACTCAACCTCTCTGATTCTTCCCATCTGTAATTGGGAACAACACCCAAGTAAGTGAGATAATTTAAAACACCTAGCACAGTGAGCCATCTGAATCTATTCTGGAATAGGGCAGAAATAAATAAATGAATATCTAGAGCAACATTTTTTTTTTGAGACAGGCTTACTGTGTTGCCAGGTTGGAGTGCAGTGGTACAATCTCATCTCACTGCAACCTTTGCCTCCCAGGTTCAAGGTTCAAGTGGTTCTCCTGTCTCCTGAGCAGCTGGGATTACAGGTGCATGCCACCATGCCTGGCTAATTTTTGTATTGTTAGTAGAGACTGGGGTTTCACCATGTTGCCCAGGCTGATCTCAAACACCTGACCTCAAGTGATCTGCCTGCCTTGGCCTCCAAAAGTGCTGGGATTACAGGCGTGAGCCACCGTACCCAGCCCAGAGCAACATTTAACATAGTAAGCTTTTAGCCAGTGTTACACACTTTCCTTTATTTCCCTAGTCTGTTAGTCACATTACCTGAAATTCCGCCTTTAGGGATTAAAACTTTTAGATTCTAGAATTATATTTTCAGACATCACCCATCATGCTTCTTAGGCTCAAGTGATCCTCTCACCCTGGCCTTCCAAAGTGCTGGGGATTTTAGCATCCTAGTATGAGTTTGTTTATGAGATTGCATAACACTGGATGAATGCAGGCCCTGAGAGAATGCACCACGGATCCATTTTAATAGGGATAGACCATCAAGAAGTGTGGAGTACTTCATTCATTCACGTATTCATGCAGTGTGCTAGGTGCTGGAGTGCCAAAGATGAAAAACAGAGAGGAAACAGAATGGCTCCCAGGCAGTGGGAACAACATGAGCAGAGGTGTAGGGGAAAAAATAGGTCCCGTAGGTAGAGTAGAGTGTACAAGTAGATGACAGAGGTGAGAAGGGCTTTCTTTGAACCCTATTTTCAGAAGCTTTTGTTAGAACTAAAGCATGGAAGTTATTTAAGGATTGCCTTTTAGGAAGTTTATTTTGGAGATGTCAAGAATAAGCCAGAAGGGTAACAGAATCAGAAGTGGAGATAGCAGCTAGAAGAGGTTGTAACCATAATTTAGAAAAGAAATGCAAAGGATTCCAGCTGAGGCCTATGGAGTGTTGCAGTGAGCCTGTGGGTGGCCAGAGGGAGCTGTGGAGGCACCCTACAGAAGGGGAGGCACCTTACAGAAGTGAAGAGATCCCGAAAGCAGGAAATAGAGAATACCAAAGAACAGTTTCACTTTCTTTATGGTGTTGCCTCTCAGGCTCAACACTGCTCTGGCCTCTATGGGAGGATATGAAAAGTGGTAAAATAGGTTTCTGTTTGCCAAGAAGGAGGGAGCACTGGGTGGTTGGAGTACAGGAGAGACATTCTAAGGAATCCTTTTTCACTTTGAACAGTGTACTCCCTGGTCACGAAACTAAATTTAACATAAAAAGGGGAGGCTTTACATCCACACCTAACACCACAAAGCCATAAGACAGTTTTAATTGAATGACATGGACAGTAAGTACCACAAAAAGTTAAAGAGGGTAAAGATTGATGAGAGTAAAATTCAGTTTAAGTATATTGTACAAGTACCTTCCAAGTACATTCTCTGTACACAACTATTATTTTTAGTACAATCATGGAAAACACATATCAGGTTCCTACTGACACATTTGGAGTATCTGAATCTTGAACGATAGTTTGGTATATCGTTGACTAACTCAGACTTGACAAAGATCTTTCACATTAGAGGCCACAAGGTGGCAATATTAGCTGAATTTCCACCAGTAATCATAATCGAGAGACGGTTTGTCTGATTTGAAGGAGTATTGGTGAGACATTATTCATTACAATTTGGTCATGTTATTTAGCTCAGGATTTCTGCTAGGGAAGTGCACTATTTATTAACAGGAGAGAAAGAGATCTAGTACCTTTTAAAAAATTAATTACCAAAATTCCAGCTAATTTTTTAGAATTAATTTACCAAACCATAATAAAATGTTTTTTTAAAAATAGTCTAATAATGATTACTCAGTATATTATATTGTTTGTGGAGCTGAATTTTTTCCCCTCCTTATTTCCTTACTAGAAATTAGACCCTACTTCAGTTAATCTGCTCATGATAGAATTTTGAAAGTTTAAAATATCTGGTTCTTACTTATTTAGTATATTTAGGGTAAACTGATACTTTAGATACTTTATAAACTGATACTTTAGTATATTTAGTATAAACTGGCACTTTAGTATAAACTGATACATTTAATATAAACTTATTTAGTATAAACTGAGTTTATACATGAATGCATATTTGTGACTAGTGTTTATTGGCATAGGTTTGATAGTTTACTTCTGAGCAATTTCAGGAAAGTTACTAGACTGGCAGGGAAAGTTACTAGACTAGCAGGTAAAAGATAATCATAGAACAGTTCATGATCAAGATAATTAAGGCTGCGGCTATGAATAAAAGGCAGAAACCAGACAAGAAATTATCAGAAGTTGACACTTAAAATATGCAAGTACTCAGAAGCTCTATAGCCAGCACAACGCAGTAAATTGGTCAGGCAGAAGGGAATACACCATTACAAAAGGTCAGAGGTTCAGAAGCCAGCCCAGCAAGTAGTCAATAAGCAGACATATGGGAAAAGCAGGCTGTGGAGGACTTTGAACAAAATGAAATATAAAAACAAATTCATTCGGGCCTTGAAGAAAAGAGAAATTTACTTAAATTTACTGTTTACTAGTGTTCACTGAGTGTTACTCAGGAGCCAGGGCAGATCTTGATTGCTCTGTCTTTGTTACTTACAGGATGACCTGTTTTCTAAACTAAGATTATAGATACATTTCCTCAGGGTTCTATTATAAATGCTTCTCATGGCAAGTAAAATCCCAATGACCTGGAAAATAATGTTTAATTTTTATCATATGTAGAACATTTTAAACGTTTTAAAATAATAGCTAAAGTTTGCTTTTCAGGAATCTGAAAACCGGCAAATGATGGAACAACTTCGAAAAGCCAATGAAGATGCTGAAAACTGGGAAAGTAAAGCCCGTCAATCAGAGGCAGATAACAATACCCTAAAATTGGAACTTATCACTGCTGAGGCAGAGGGTAACAGATTAAAAGAAAAAGTAGATTCCCTCAACAGAGAGGTTGAGCAAGTAAGTTTGGGAAAATATGCTTATAATACATTCTGCATCATATTTAAAAGAGTTTTGTTTGGCCTTCCATCAATTAAATTAAATGTATGAACAAACACTTATTTAAATACACTGAATTGTAGCATACTAACCATTCTCCTTATACTTTGATTCTTCTATAATTTCTTATCTACTCTACATCCAGAACAATCCTTAGCATTTGTTAAAATTAGAAACTATTTCAAAGGTACCAAAAAAAGTGGTTAAAAAAAAAAAAAAAGGTAACAAAACAGATAAACATATAAACATATCCCCACCTCCCACATGTAAGGATACTAACATTTTGCCATATTGGCTTCAAATGTCTCCTTGTTTAAAGAAATAAAATATTACAGATACAACTTCTCTTACCCTTTTCCCTCCTACTTCCCTAATTGCTGGTGTGCATAACTTTCCTGTCAGTGTGTCTAACTCCTTTGCATGTGTTTATAGTTTTTTTACAATCCCATTACCCACAAATAACGTATAATGTTGTTTTGTATGTTTTGGTTTTTGTTTAGGTGATAACAAACATGCTTGGAGATATTCATTTGCAACTTTCCCTCTTTGCTCAATATTATAATTTTGACACATCTGTTTTGATATGTATAATGTACTGCTTTACTCAAACAGTTGCTTACATACATTGTATATATATTTCCTTGTTTAAATTCATTCCCATATTGAAGGAAATTTAAATTTTTTTTCACTTTTTTCTGTGATAAAACACTGCAACAAACCTTTAACATTTCTCCTTGACTATGTGTTTCCCTAGGTTTATGCCTGGACATTAATTTTAAAAAGCTATATGTCTGGAATAGATCCAAGATATGGGCAATTTCAACTCTTCTAAGTATTGTCAAATTGCTCTCTAAAGTGTCATTCTCCCATTAGAAGTCATGAGTTATTTTCTCACACAGGAATCAATATTTGCTGTTGTCAGACAATTATTTCCATGCTTTTTTCTTGTGCTTCCTTGATTACAAGTGAAATTGAGGATCTTTTAATGTTTCTTAGCCATGTAGGATTCTTCCTTTATCAGTGTTTTCTTGAATTTCTCTTGAATGAAAGTTTTGTAAACTTTGCCCATTTTTCAATTGGGTAGCTTATCTTTTTCATATTGATTTTTAAAGGTATTCTCTATATATTCTTGATAATAATCCTTTTAAAGATATTACAATTATCTTGTTCTTGGCTGTGGCTTGTTTTTTCACTTTCCTTGCAATATAAACAGACATGTTAAATTCTGATGTACTCAGAATTATTATCAATCTTTTCCTATATAGTTTGTACTTCTATGTCTTCTCTAGGAAATCCTTTACAATCCCAAGAGCAGAGAGATATTTTCCTATATTTTCATTTAAAAGTTCTTCTAAATGTTTGAAAGTATGTGAAATCTTGCCCTTTACATTTAGGACTTTAACCTACTTTAGATTGATTTTGTGTAATTTGAAGTAGACATATGATTTTTATTTTTGTGAATAGATATCCATCATCCTTTCTTCTCTGAAGTATAAGTTAAGCCTACTTTGTCATAGAAATAAGTTCCCATACATTCTATTCCATTGGTCTATACCCTTGCCAGTAATACACTCTTATAGCTACTATAATTTTATGTTGAGTCTTGATATCTAGGAGAATTAATGTTCCCTCAAATTGTTTTGACTGTACTTAGTCCTTATTAAACTATCTCAAATAAATTTTTGAATAAATGTATCACATTTCATGATTTTATGTCTTTTTTCTTTTTTATGCATTTAAGACTGGAAATTTCTATTTTTTTGGATGCAGCCACAAGTTTTGAGGTAATGCTTTCATTTCCATTCAGCTTTTAATATCATCTAGTTTCATTATGATTTATTTTTAATTACTAAAGTTTTTTGTTTGTTTGAGACACAGTCTCACTCTGTTCCCAGGCTAGAGTACGGTGGTACAATTATAGCTCACCACAGCCTCCAGTTCCTGGGCACAAGTGATCCACCTGTCTCAACCTCCAAGTGGCTAACACTACAAGTGTAAGCCACCACACCCAGCTAACTTTTAATTTTTTTTTTTGTAGCAGTGGAGTCTTACTATATTGCCCAGGCTGGTCTTGAACTCCTGGCCTCAAGTAATCCTCCCACCTCAACCTCTCAAAGTGCTGGGATTAGAGGCATAAGCCACCACACTTGGCTTGAAGTTTTAAGAAACTTTCCAATGTACAGGGGACTTGAGGTTATTAGTCTATTTGTACTTTGTTGTGTCTCTTATTGTCTAATATTTCTAACATTGTGATCAGATAAAATGGCTTGTGACATTAATTCTTTGCTATCTGCTAAGAATTGCTTAGTAGCAGAGTATGTAATCAATATTTGATAATATCCTACATGAGCTTGAAAAGCATCTGCTCACTTCTTGGTGGAAGCATATATATGTGTTATATAGTATATATATTTACATATTAGGTTATGCTTTTTAATAGTCAGTCAAGTCTTATAAATCCCTACTAAATTTGTATTCTTGATCTCTTATTGTTGAAAGACATGTTAAGATCTTCCTCTGTAACTGTGGATTTGTTTACTTTCCTCTGAATGATTTTCTCACAGTTCTGGAGACTGGAAGTCTAAGATCGCAGTGCCAGAAGGTATGGTTTCTTCTGGGGCCTGTGTTCTTGGTCTGCAAACATCTGCCTTCTTGCTCCATCCTCACATGGTTTTTCTTCTGTGCATGCACATTCCTGGTGCTTCTCCCTATTCTTATAAGGACACCAGTCATTTTGGATTAGGACCCTACCCTTATAACTCCATTTAACCCTTATTATCTCTTTAAAGGTCCTGCCTCCAAATACAGCCACACTGGGAGGTTAGGGTTCAACATGCGTATTTGGAGGGGACACAGTTTAGTCTATAACAGGTTGTTTCTAGTTTTTGGCCATTAGGATTATAATTTTTGTGAACATTGTGTTCAAGTCTTTGTGTGCATGTAAGTTTTCATTTTTCTTGGGTGAATAACTAGGAGTGGAATTGCTGGATTATATGGTAAGTATGTTTAACTTTGTAAAAACCTGACAAATGGAATAAATAATATCTAGTATTTGATAGTACAACAGGGTGACTATAGTCAACAGTAATTTATTGTACATTTAAAAATAACCAAAAGAGGATAATTGTATTGTCTGTAACACAAACAAAAAATGCTAAAGGCGATGGAGATAAACAAAAAAACAAAATGGTTGTATCACTTTACACTCCCTCTTATACTGGGTGATAGTTGTAGTTGCTCTAAATCTTCTTTTCCCACACTTTGTGTTGTTATTAAATGAGTAAGGTTATCTCACATTAGTATGTTAGTTTACCTTTCCCTCATGACCAACAATGTTGAACACCTTTTCATTTGCTTATCGGTCATTAATCTGTCTTCTTTTGTGAAGTATCTGTTCAAATCTGTTGTCATCTTTTTATTGGCATGTTTATCTTCTTGTTACTAAGTTGTAGACAATTTTCAAACACTTTGGATTTTGGATACTTTCTCCCAGTCATTATCTTACCTTTCAGTTTTCTTTTTTCTTTCTTTCTTTTTTTTTTTATTGTCAAAGCTCTTTATTTTTTTTTCACATTAAACATGAATTTATTCTTATAAATATTAAATACCAAAATACCAAATATTAAATACCAAAATTTATTTTTGAAAAAAGGCGTCTTTTTTTTTTTTTATTACATTTTAGGTTTTGGAGTATATGTGAAGAACATGCAAGATTGCTGCATAGGTACACACATGGCAGTGTGATTTGCTGCCTTCCTCCCCTTCACCTATATCTGGCATTTCTCTCCAAGCCATGTCTCCCCAACTCTCTACCCCTCGCTGTCCCTCCCCTGTTTCCCCCCAACAGACCCCAGTGTGTGATGCTCCCCTCCCTGTGTCCATGTGTTCTCATTGTTCAACACCCACCTATGAATGAGAACATGTGGTGTTTGATTTTCTGTTCTTGTGTCAGTTTGCTGAGAATGATGGTTTCCAGGTTCATCCATGTCCCTACAAAGGACACGAACTCATCATTTTTGATGGCTGCATAATATTCCATGGTGTATATGTGCCACACTTTCCCTGTCCAGTCTATCATCGATGGGCATTTGGGTTGGTTCCAGGTCTTTGCTATTGTAAACTGTGCTACAATGAACATTCATGTGCATGGTAAAATAATTCTAAGAGCAGAAGTCTTACATTTTTTATTAAGTCCAGTTTACTCATTTTCTTTTATAGTGATAAATCTTTGCATGCACCAAGATGCATAGACTTTCTTTTAGGAATTGTATACTTTTAGATTTTATATTTAGGCCTGTGCTACAATTGAAAAAATACTTGTGTATGATATAAGATAAGGTCAAGATTCATTTTTTCACATATGGATATGAAGTTACCCAGCACCATTTATTGAAAAGACTTATTTCATCAATGAATTATCTAAGAATTTTTTCCAAAAATCAAATGATCATATATGTATGGTTATGTTTCTGTACTCTCTTCTGAGTATATTCTTAGCCAGTAACCCAGTGACTTGATTAATGTATCTTTATGGTAGATCTTGAAATGGGTTAGTGTAAGTTCTCCAAATGTGTTCTTTCTGCAAATGTTTGGCGGCTGTGGGTCCTCTGTATTCCCCCATAAATTTAGAATGAACATGTCATTTTCTACAGAAAAAAAAACGTACTTGGAGTTTGATTAGTATAATTTTGAAAATACAGATCAGTCTGGAAAGAGTTGAGATTTTAACAATATTGAGTCTTTCCCATCCATAAACATGGTGTATTCACCCATTTATTTATTTAGGTATAGGTCTTTTATTTCTCTCAACAATGTTTTGTACTTTTCAGTGTGCAGATATTAAATATATTTTGTTAAATATATGCCATATTATTTCACAGGGGTTTTTTTTTTATGACCATTGTAGAATATCTCATGGGTTTTTACAATGCCATTGTGAAAATACTTTATTCTTGAATTTTACATTACAGGTTTTGACAGCCTATACACAAAAATAGAATAGAATTTTGTGACCTTTTATTCTGTAACATTGCTTAAATTCAATTTTTCAGTCCTAGTAGGTTTTTGTAGATTTTAAAAGGATTTTCTACATATGCAATTATGACTTAAATGTATAAAGATAGTTTTACTTCTCTTTTATTCTTCTCAGAATGCCCTTTACTTCTGCCTAGTACTTCAAATACCAGTATTGAATAAAAGTGTTGAGAGTGGATATTTTTGCCTCATTTATAGCCATAAGGAAATAGGACTCAGTGTTTCATCTTTGAATATGGTATTAGCTGCAGGTTTTTTGGTAGCAGCTTTTTAATTTTTTCTTTCTTTTTTTTTTTTTTTTTGAGATGGGTTCTCACTCTGTCACCCAGGCTGGAGTTCAGTGGCATGATCTCGGCTCACTGCAGCCTCCACCTCCTGGGTTCAAGGGATTCCCCCACTTCCACCTCCTGAATAGCTGGGATTACAAGGGTATGCCACGATGCTGGGCTAATTTTTGCATTTTTAGTAGAGATGGGGTTTCATCATGTTGGCCAGGCTTGTAGGAGCATTTTCTCAGGTTGAAACATTCCCTTTTCTTACATGTTTACTTAGAGGTGTGTGTGTGTGTGTGTGTGTGTGTGTGTGTGTGTGTGTGTGTGTGTTTCCCCAAGATAGAGTCTTGCTCTGTCACCCAGGCTGGAGTGCAGTGGCACGATCTTGGCTCACTGTGACCTTTGCCTCCTGGGTTCAAACAATTCTCCTGCCTCAGCCTTCCAAGTAGCTGGGGTTACAGCCCCCCGCCACCATGCCCAGCTAATTTTTTGTATTTTTAGTAGAGATGGGGTTTCACCATGTTGGCCAGGCTGGTCTTGAACTCCTGACCTCAGGTAGTCCACACAACTCAGCCTCCCAAAGTGCTGAGATTACAGATGTGAGCCATCGTGCCTGGCCTAGGTTTACTTAGAGTTTGTGTCATGAATGGATATAAAATTCTATCAAATGCTTCTTCTGAGCTATTGAGATGGTCATATCACTTTTATTTTTCAGTTTGTTAAACTGGTTAATATATTGCTTAAAAAACATATTCCTATAATAACTCTAGTAGGTCATGGTGGTTTTCCTAGTAGGTCATGGTAGTTTTGTTTTTTGTTGAGACAGGTTCTAGCTCTGTTGCCCAGGCTGGAGTGCAGTGGTGCAAGGTCACGATGTATTTTTAAAAATACATTATTAGATTGCTAATATATACATATATATATATTTATATATGTATATAAATATATATATAAATATATGTATATAATATATATTTAAAAATATATAACAAAGATTTAGAAATATATATATTAGCAATCTAATAATATATTTTAAAAAATATATTATTAGATTGCATATATATAAAAAAATTTTTCTTTATTATATTTATTTAATTTTTTTTTTTTTTTTTTTTTTGAGATGGAGTCTCACTCTGTCACCCAGGCTGGAGTGCACTGGTGTGATTCTGGCTCCCTGCAGCCTCCATCTCCTGGGTTCAAGCAATTCTCCTGCCTTAGCCTCCCGAGTAGCTGGGAGTAGCCACCATACCCAGCTAATTTTTGTATTTTTAATAGAGACAGGATTTCACCATGTTGGTCAGGCTGGTCTCGAACTCCTGACCTTGTAATCTGCCCGCCTGGGCCTCCCAAAGTGCTGGAATTACACACCTGAGCCACCACACCTGGCCTAGATTGCTAATATTTTTAAATAAATAGATTGCTAATTTTTTTTGAGAATTATTGCTTCTATATGAAGTATATAGTTGTCTTATAAGGTGATTGTCAGATCTGCACATGTACCCTAGAACTTAAAGTATAATATAAAAAAATTTTTTAAAGCATAATTAAAAACAATTTTTTTTAAATTATACTTTAAGTTCTAGGGTACATGTGCAGATCTTGCAGGATTGTTACATTGGTATACACATGCTGTGATCGTTTGCTGCCTCCATCCCCCTGTCACCTACATTAGGTATTTCTCCTAATGCTATCCCTCTCCAATCTCCCCACCCCTTGCTATCCCTCCCTTAGACCCCTACCCACCAACAGTCCCAGTGTGATGTTCCCCTCCCTGTGTCCATGTGTTCTCATTGTTCAATATCCATTTATGAGTGAGAACATGCAGTGTTTGGTTTTCTTTTCTGTGTCAGCTTGCTGAGAATGAAGGTTTCTACCTTTATCCATGTTCCTGCAAAGGACATGAACTCATCATTTTTTATGGCTGCATAGTATTCTATGATGTATATGTGCCACATTTTCCTTGTCCAGTCTATCATTGATGGGCATTTGTGTTGGTTCCAAATCTTTGCTATTGTAAACAGTGCCACAATGAACATACATGTGCATGTGTCTTTATAATAGAAAGATTTATAATCCTTTCGGTATATACTCAGTAATGGGATTGCTGGGTCAAATGGTATTTCTATTTCTAGATCCTTGAGGAATCGCCACACTGTCTTCCACAATGGTTGCACTAATTTACACCCCCACCAACAGTGTAAAAGCGTTCCTATTTCTCCACATCCTCTCCAGCATCTGTTGTCTCCAGGTTTTTTAGTGATCGCCATTCTGACTGGCATGAGATGGTATCTTAATGTGGTTTGATTTGCATTTCTCTAATGACCAATGGTGATGAGCATTTTTCCATATTGTTGGCCTCATATATGTCTTCTTTTGAAAAGTGTCTGTTCATATCCTTCACCCACTTTTTGATGGGTTTGTGTTTTTTTTTCTTATCAATTTTGGCTTTTGATACCATTGCTTTTGGAGTTTTAGACATGAAGTCCTTGCCTATGCCTATGCCCTGAGCGGTATTACCTAGGTTTTCTTCTAGGGTTTTTATGGGCTTAGGTCTTATGTTTAATCCATCTGGAGTTAATTTTTATATAAGGTGTAAGGAAGGGATCCAGTTTCAGCTTTCTGCACGTGGCTAGCCAGTTTTCCCAACACCATTTATTAAACAGGAAATCGTTTCCCCATTGCTTGTTTTTGTCAGGTTTGTCAGAGATCAGATGGTTGTAGATGTGTGGCATTACTTCCAAGGCCTCTGTTCTGTTCCATTGTTCTATATCTCTGTTTTGGTACCAGTACCATGCTGTTTTGATTACTGTAGCCTTGTAGTATAGTTTGAAGTCAGGTAATGTGATGCCTCCAGCTTTGTTCTTTTTGCTTAGGATTGTCTTGGCTATGCGGTCTCTTTTTTGGTTCCATATGAAGTTTAAGGTGTTTTTTTCCAGTTCTGTGAATAAGGTCATTGGTAGCTTGATGGGGATAGCATTGAATCTATAAATTACTTTGGGAAGTATGGCCATTTTCAAGATATTGATTCTTCTGTTTGTGTCCTCTCGTATTTCGTTGAGCGGTGGTTTGTAGTTCTCCTTAAAGAGGTCCTTCATATCCCTTGTTAGTTGTATTCCTAGGTATTTTATTCTTTTTGTAGCAGTTGTGAATGGGAGTTTGCTCATGATTTGGCTCTCTGTTGGTCTGTTACTGGTGTATAGGAATGCTTGTGAGTTTTGCACAGTGATTTTGTATACTGAGATTTTGCCGAAGTTGCTTATCATCTTAAGGAGATTTTGGGCTGAGATGATGGGGTCTTCTAAATATACAATCATGTCATCTGCAAATAGAGACAATTTGACTTCCTCTTTTCCTAATTGAATACCCTTTATTTCATTTTCTTGCCTGATTGCTCTGGCTAGAACTTCCAATACTATGTTGAATAGGAATGGTGAGAGAGGGCACCCTTGTCTAGTGCCAGTTTTCAAAGTGAATGCTTCCAGTTTTTGCCTATTCAGTATGATATTGACTGTGGGTTTGTCGTAGATAGCTTTTATTATTTTGAGATACATTTCATCGATACCTAGTTTATTGAGAGTTTTTAGCATAAAGGACTGTTGAATTTTGTCAATGGCCTTCTCTGCATCTAGTGATTGTCAGATTTTTAAAAATCAGCTTAATGCTGGCCTCATAGAATGAGTTTGGAGTTATTCCCTTCTCTGTGTTTTATATTAGTTTGTATGTTAATATTATATTTTAAAATATTGACAGAATTCACAAGTAAAGCCCTATGTATCTGGAATTTTTGTGGGAAAATTTTAATTAAGAATTAAAAACTCTTAATTAAAGTATAGAGCTATTTGGATTTCTGATTTCTTAAGTCATTTTGGTAATTTGTGTTTTGCTAGGATTTGTTCATTTCATCTAAGTTGTCAAATTTGTAGGCAAATTTGTTCTTACTTTGTAGATATATTCTTTTTGCATACTTGTTATTGGTAATTTGTAGCATTTCTCTATTCTCTTCATCAGTCTAACTGGAAGTTTATAATTTATGTTTATCTTTCCAAAGAAGGAGTATTAATATCATTGATTTTTCTGTATCAGTTATGTAGGATACAGTGCTTTCGCTGTATCCTACATATTTTTGTGTTACTATATTTTGTAACAACTTTATTGATAATAATTAACATGCCATACAGTTTATCTACTTAAAGTGTACAATAGTGTTTAGTATGTTCTTGGAGTTGTGCAATGAACACCACAATACATTTTTGAAAACATTTTCAAAGATCAGATGGTTATAGATGCATGACATTGCTTCCAGGACCTCTGTTCTGTTCCATTGGTCTATATCTCTGTTTTGGCACCAGTATCATGCCGTTTTGATTACTGTAGCCTTGTAGTGTAATTTGAAGTCTGGTAGCATGATGCCTCCAGCTTTGTTCCTTTTGCTTAGGATTGTCTTGGCTATGCAGGCTCTCTTTTGGCTCCATATGAAGTTTAAAGTTTTTTTTTTTTTTTTTTTATTCTTAAGTTCTGTGAAGAAGATCAATGGTAGCTTGAGGGGATAGCATTGAATCTGTAAATTACTTTGGACAGTATGGCCATTTTCATGATATTGATTCTTCCTAACCATGAGCGTGCCATATTTTTCCATCTGTTTGTGTCCTCTCTTATTTCCTTGGGCAGTGGTTTGTAGTTCTTCTTGAAGAGGTCTTTTACAACCTTTGTTAGTTGTATTCCTAGGTATTTTATTCTCTTTGTAGCAGTTGTGAATTGCTCTTGATTTGGTTCTCTGTTTGTCTGTTATTGATTTATAGGAGTGCTTGTGAATTTTGCACGTTGATTTTGTGTACTGAGACTCTGCTGAAGTTGCTTACCACCTTAAGGAGGTTTTGGCCTGAGATGATGGGGTCCTCTAAATATATGATCATGTCATCTGCAAATAGAGACAATTTGACTTTCTTTTTCTTGCCTAATTGCTCTGGCTAGAACTTCCAATACTATATTGAATAGTAGTTGTGATAGAGGACATCCTTGTCTAGTGCCAGTTTTCAAAGGGAATCCTTCCAATTTTTGCCTGTTCAATATGATATTGGCTATGGGCTTGTTGTAAATAGCTTTTATTATTTGAGATACATTCCATGAATACATAGTTTATTGAGGGATTTTAGCATAAAGCGCTGTTGAATTTTGTTCAAAGCCTTCTCTGCATCTATTGAGATAATCATGTGGTTTTTGTTTTTGGTTCTGTTTATGTGATGGATTACATTTATAGATTTGTGTATGTTGAACCAGGCTTGCATCCTTGGGATGAAGCCTACTTGAATGTGAATGGATAAGCTTTTTGATGTGCTGTTGCATTCGGTTTGCCAATATTTTATTGAAGATGTTTGCATCGATGTTCATCATGAGTATTGGCCTGAAGTTTTCTTTTTTATATATGTCTCTGGTAAAACTGACAAAAACAAGCAATGGGGAAAGGATTCCCTGTTCAATAAATGGTGTTGGGAAAACTGGCTAGCCATGTGTAGAAAGCTGAAACTGGACCCCTTCCTTACCCCTTACACTAAAATTAACTCCAAATGGATTAAAGATTTAAACATAAGACCTAACCCCATAAAAACCCTAGAAGAAAACCTAGGCAGTACCATTCAGGACATAGGCATAGGCAAGGACTTCATGATGAAAACACCAAAAGCAATGGCAACAAAAGCCAAAATAAATAAATGGGATCTAATTAAACTTAAGAGTTTCTGCAAAGCAAAAGAAACAAATCATTAGAGTGAACTGGCAACCAACAGAATGAGAAAAAATTTTTGTAATCTACCCATCAGACAAAGGCCTACTATCCAGAATCTACAAAGAACTAAAGCAGATTTACAAGAAAAAAACACACAACCCCATCAAAAAGTGGGTGAAGGATATGAACACTTTTCAAAAGAAGACATTTATGCAGCTAACAAACATGAAAAATGCTTATCATCACTAGTCATTAGAGAAATGCAAATCAAAACAGCATTGAGATACCATCTCACACCAGTTAGAATGATGTTCATTAAAAAATCTGGAGACAACAGATGCTGGAGAGGACGTGGAGAAAAAGGAACACTCCATACTGTTGGTGGGAGTGTAAATTATTTCAACCATTGTGGAAGACAGTGTGGCCATTCCTCAAGGATCTAAAACAGAAATACCATTTGATCCAACAATCCCATTACTGGGTATATACCCAAAGGATTATAAATCTTTATATTATAAAGACACATGCACACATATGTTTATTGCAGTGCTGTTTACAATAACAAATACCTGGAACAACCCAAATGCCCATCAGTGATAGACTGGACAAAGAAAATGTGGCACATATACACCATGGAATACTATGCAGCCATTAAAAATGATGAGTTCGTGTCTTTGTAGGGACATGGATGAATCTGGAAACCGTTATTCTCAGCAAACTGACACAAGAACAGAAAACCAAACACCGCATATTCTCACTCATAGGCGGGTGTTGAATAATGAGGACATATGGGCATAGGGAGGGGAATATCACACACTGGGGTAGGTTAGGGGGTGGGGGCCTAGGGGAGGGACAGTGTGGGGGCGGGGAGGCTGGGGAGGGAAAACATTGGGAGAAATGCCTAATGTAGTCAATGGGGGACAGAGACTGCAAACCACCATGGCATGTGTGTACCTATGCAAAAACCCTGCAGGATGTGCACATGTACCCCAGAGCTTAAAATACAATAAAAAATTTTTTTTCATCACTTTGAAAAGAATCACTGTTCCCTTTATCACCACCAAATCGTCCATTTAGATTTTGATGCATTTTTAGTTCATTTTCTTTCACATGGTGTGAAGTAAGGGTACAAATTCACTCTTTTGCATGTGTCTATCCAGTTATTTTAGTAACGTTTGTTGAAAAGACTATTTCTCCCCCGGCCCCCACCCTCCCTTTGAATGGTCTTGGCACTATCGAAAATCAATGGATCATAGAAACATGGGCTTCTTCTAGACTCTTAATTCTATTTCATTGATCTATATGTCTATCCTTATGTCAGTACTACACTGACATAATTACTATTGCTTTCTAGTAAGTTTTGAAATGGGAAAGTGAAAGTTCCCCTGCTTTGTTTTCATTTCTCAAGATTGTTTGGCTATTCTGAGTCTCTTGAATTTTCATATAAACTTTAGGATCAACTTGTCAGTTTCTACAAAGAAGCCATCTGGGATTCGGATAAAGACTATGCTGAACTGGTAGATCAATTTGGGAAATATAGTTGTCTTAACAATATTAATTCTTCTGATCCATGAACACAAGGTGTAGTTTCATTCATTAGATCTTTAATTTCTTTCAACAATATTTTGTTGTTTTCAGAGTGTGAGTTAGGTCTTCTTGTGTTAATTTTATTCTTAAGTATTTTATTATTTTTAATGCAACTGTAAATGGAATTGTTTTCTTATTTTTATTTTCAGATTATCCATTGCAAGTGTTTAAAGTTACAATGATTTTTGTATACTAATCTGATATCCTGTAACCTTGCTTAATTTATTTATTAATTCTAAACAATTTTAGCAAATGCTTTAGGGTTTTCTATATCCAAGATCATGTAATCTGTGAATAGAGATAGTTTTTAATTTTTCTTTTCCAATCTGGGTGGCTTTTATTTTATTTTCTTGCCTAATTACCCTGGCTAGAACTTCTAGTACAGTGTTGAATAGAAAGGACCAGAAGGAGCATTTTTATCTTGTTCCTGATTTTAGGGGGAAAACATTTCATCTCTTACCATCAAGTATCAGGTTAGCTGTTAGTTTTTTAAGAGATAACCTTTATGAGGTTGAAGAAATTACCTTCTATTCCTACATTGGAGAGTGTATTTATCAAAAAGGATGTTGAATTTTGTCAAATGCTTTTTCTGTGTCTATTGAGATGATTAGGTAGTTTTTCTTTATTTTATAGATATGGTATATTACCTTAATTGACCTTCATATGCCAAGTCAACTGCATTTTTAGATAAATCCCACTTGGTCATGGTATATAATTATTTTTTTATGTTGCTGGATTTGGTTTTCTAGTTTGTTTGTGAAGGATTTTGTGTCTGTATTTTTAGGAGTGTCTGTAATTTTCTTTTCAAATAACATGTCTGTTTTTGATATCTGAGTGAGACGACGGGCCTCATAGAATGAGTTAGGAAATGTTTCCTCCTCTTCTATTTCTCAAAAGAGTTTGTGTATAATTGGCATTGATTCTTTTTTAAAGGTTTGGTAAAATTTACCAGTAAAGCCATCTGGTAGAGAAGTTTTATGGGAAGTTTTTTTGTTTTTGTTTTTGTTTGAGATGGAGTCTCACTGTCACTAGGCTGGAGTGCAGTGGTACAATCTCAGGTCACTGTAACTTCTGCCTCCCTGGTTCATGATTCTTCTGCCTTAGCCTCCCAAGTAGCTGGGACTACAGGTGCATGCCACCACACCCAGCTAATTTTTGTATTTTTAGTAGAGACAGGGTTTCACTTGGCCAGGATGGTCTAGATCTCTTGACCTTGTTGGTCTAGCTCTCTTGACCTTGTGATTCACCCGCCTCAGCCTCCTAAAGTGCTTGGATTATAGCTGTGAGCCACTAGGCCTGGCCAGGAAGTTTTAAAATTACTTTATGGGAAGTGTTAAAATTACTAATCACTTTCTTTGTTGTTAATACAGATAATCTATATGTCATGAGACAGTTTTGCTTGTTTGTGCTTTCTAGGTATTTGTTCATTTAAGATACTTAAGTTATTGTCATACAGTTGTTTATAGTATATTTTTATGATCTTTTTATTTCAGTAAGGTCACACTACTAATGCAGTATGTAAGCATTGCGTTACTACTTTATTTCATTTCTCATTCTATTAATTGACTTTTTTCTAGATCAGCCTAGCTACAGACTTGTCAATTTAGTTGATCTTTTAAAAAACTAACTTGGTTATATTGACTATTGTTATTTTTTTTCAGTAATTGCTTTTCTTTCTTTTTTTATTTTTGGTAATTGGAGACAGGGTCTTGGTCTGTTGCCCAGGCTGGAATGCAGTGGGCAGTCATGGCTCACTGCAGCCTTGACCTCCTGGGCTCAAGTGATCTTCTCACCTCAGCCTTTCAAAGTGTTGGGATTACAGGTGTGAACTACTATGCCTGGCTATTTCGTTAATTTCCTTCTCTCTCTCTCTCTCTCTCTTTCTCTTTCTCTCTTTCTGGCAGTAGGAACTCTGCCTGGCTTTATTCCCCTGACAGTTCTATTAAGGTATAATTAAGGGATAATCTACCAAATAAAAAACTGTATGTATTTGCAGTGTACAATATGATATTTTAATATATGTATAAATTGTGAAATGATTAAATTAAGCTAATTAACATATCCAGCATTTCATGTGCTTGTCATTATTTTGTGGTAAGAACATTTAAGATCTACCCTCTTACTAATTTTTAAATGTACAGTACATTATTATTAACTATTATCCCCAACATTTATTCTTTCTGTCTAACTAATTTTCTCTCACCTCACCTTGCCCTATCAGCTCCAGGTAATCACCATTCTACTCTCTGCTTCTATGAGTTCAACTTTTTTAGATTAATAAGTGAGATCAAACAGTGTTTGTCTTACTGTGCCTGGCTATTTCACTTAGCATAATGAAACTATAGGGTCATCCATGTGGTCACAAATGGCAGGACTTCCTTATTTTTAAGGCTGAATAGCATTTCATTTTATATCTATATGCCACAAGTTTGCTATCCATTCAGCCATTGATGAACACTTAGGTTGATTCCGTATCTTGGCAATTTAAAAATAGGCAAAGAGCCTGAATAGACATTTCTTAAAAGAAGTCATACTCAAAATAATGCAGTGAACATGGGAATGCAGATATCTTTTTTATATACTGATTTTATTTCCTTTGAATGTACACGCAGAAGTGGGATTGCTGTATTATGTAGTAGTTCTGTTTTTAATTTTAAAAGACACTTTTATACTGTTTTCCATAATGGCTATACTAATTTACTTTCTTACCAATGGTGTACAAGGGGTTCCTTTTCTCCATATCCTTACCAACATTTATCTTTCATCATTCTTGTAATAGCCATTCTAACAGGCGTGAGGTGGTTTTACTTTGCATTTCTCTAATAATTAGCAATGTTTCCCTAATGATTACCAATGTCGAGTGTTTTTTCACATACCTGACGGCCAGTTGTATGACTTCTTTTGAGAACTGTCTGTTTAGGCTCTTTGCCCATTTTAAATTGGGTTATTTGTTTTCTTGCTATTGAGTTCCTTGTATATTTTGAATAGTAAGCCCTTATCAGATGTATCGTTTACAATTTTTTTTCTCATTTTATAGATTTTCTCTTCACACTTTTCCTTTGTTGTGCAGAAGATTTTTACTTTGATCCAACCCCATTTCTCTATTTTCTCTTTTGAAGCCTATCCTTTTGGCATCATATCCAAAAAAATCACCAACCTGGTCAATGTCAAGAAGCATTTCCTCTCCATTTTCTTCTAACAGTTTTACCATTTCAGATCTTAAATTTAAGTCTTTAATCCATTATGAGTTGATTTTTATATATGGTGAGATAAGGGTCCAATCTCATTCTTCTCCATAGGCAGCGTTCCCAGTATCATTTGCAGAGACTGCCCTTTCTCCCCTGCATGTTCTTGGCACCTTTGTCAAAGGTCAATTGACTGTAAATGAATGGATTTATTTCTGGGCTCTCTATTCTGTTCCATTCGTCTCCATGTCTGTTTTTTATGCCACTACCATTCTGTTTTGATTATTATTGTTTTGTACTACATTTTAAATCAGGTAGTGTGATACCTCCAACTTTATTCTTTTTGCTCAAGATTTCTTTGTCTATTAAGGATGTATTCTGGTTCCAAATGAATTTTAGGATTGTTTTTTTGATTTCGGTAAAAATGGTCTTGGAATTTTGATAGGGATTACATTGAATCTGTAGATTGCTTTGGATAGTATGAACATGAACAATATTAATTCTTTTGATCTGTAAGCATGAAACATGTTTCCATTTATTTGTATCTTCTTCAATTTTTTATCAATGTTTTATAGTTTACAGTGAACAAGTATCATCTTTTTTCTTATGCTATTATAAATAGGATTGTTTTATTGATTCCCATTCTGTCAGTAAACATTACCAATCTTTGTATGTTGATTTTGTATCCTAAAATTTACTGAATTTATTAGTTCTAACTGTTTTTTGTTGGAGATTTTCACCACTGAGTAATGACGTTAGCTGTGGGCTTGTCATATATGGTCTTTATCGTGTTGAGGCACATACTTTCTATACCTAGTTTCTTTAGAGCTTTTTCAAGTTTATTATGAAAGAATGTTGATGTTTGTCAAATGTATTTTCTACATGTGTTGAGATTATCATATGATTTTTATCCTTCATTCTGTTGATGTGGCCTTTCACATGGATTGATTTACATATGTTGAATTATCCTTGCATCTCAGGGATAAATCCTACTTGATTATTGTCCAACATTGACTCTTGCTCTGTCATCCAGGCTGGAGTGCAGTGATGAGATCTCAGCTCACTGCAACCTCCACTTCCTGTGTTCAATCAATTCTCCTGCCTCAGCCTCTCAAGTAGCTAGGATTATAGGCGCCCGCCACCACATCCAGCTAATTTTTGTATTTTTAGTAGAGATGGGGTTTCACCATGTTGGCCAGGCTGGTCTTGAACTCCTGATAATGTGTCCACTTGCCTTGGCCTCCCTAAGTGCTGGGGTTACAGGCATGAGCTACTGTGCCCAGCTGGTGTATGATCCTTTTAACGTGTTGTTTAATTTTGTTTGCTAGTTGTTTTTTTTTTTTTTTTGCAAATTTTTGAATTTGTATTTAGAAAGAATATTGACGTGTATTTTCTTGTAGAAAACATCGTCTTGCTTTGGTATCATGATAATGCTGACCTGTAAAATGAATTTGGAAGTCTTCCCTTCTTTTCAATTTTTTTGAAGAATTTGAGGATTGATGGTAATTCTTTAAATGTATAGTAGAATTCACCCATTAATCCATCTGGTCTTGAGATTTTCTTTGATGTAAGATTTTTCAAAAAAATAACTATCAGGAATACACTTTGTTATTTATTTATTTAATTTATGAGACAAGGTCTGGTTCCGTCACCCAGGCCAGAGTGCAGTGGCACCATTGAGGCTCACTGCAATCTCCACCTCTCAGGCTCAAACCATTTTCCCACCTTAGCCTCCCAGGTAGCTGGGACTACAAGGGTGTGCCACCATGCTCAGCTAATTTTTGATGGCCATGTTGCCAAGGCTGGTCTTCAACTCCTGAGCTCAAAAGATCCACCTGCCTCAGCCTCCCAAAGTGTTGGGATTACATGTATGAGCCACTGTACCTGGCCAGATTTATCTTACTGATTTAATCTCCTTACTTGCTTTGGTCTCTTCAGACTTAAAAAATTTTTTTATGATTCAGTCTTGGTAGGTTGTATATTTCTAGGAATTATCCATTTCTTTTAGGATATCCAATTTGTCAGCATATAATTATTCATAATAGTCACTTATGATCCTTTGCATTTCTTATGGTGTCTCTTCTTTCATTTATAATTGTATTTATTTGAGACTTCTTTTCTTCTTAGTCTAGTTAAAGTTTTGTCAGTTTTGTTTATCTTTTCAGAAATCAACTCTTATTTTCATTGATATTTTCTATGATTTTTCTAGTCTTTGTTATTATAATTTCTGCTCTAAACTTTATATTTTCATTTTTCTTCCTTCCGCTTGCTTTAGATTTTGTTTGCATTTCTTTTTTAGTGTCTTAAGAAGTTAGGTTTTTGATTTGAGATTTTTCTTCTTTTTAAAGATAGATACTTACCTGTATCAGTTTTCTTCCAAGCACTGCTTTACAGGCATCTCATAAGTTTAGATATGTTGTATGTTCATTTTAAGTTATCTCAAAGTATTTTCCAATTTTCCTTTTGATTTCTTCTTTGTCCCATGGTTACTTCAGACCATACTTTTTATTTCTACCTATTTGTGAGTTTCCCTTTCTGTACTTATTTATAATTTTATTCCATTATTATGGTTGGAAAACATACTTTATATTTTTACAGTTTTAAAAACATTTCTTGATTTTGTGTTATAGCCCAATGTAGTGTCTATTCTAGAGAATGTTTCATGTATGCTTGAAAAAAAAATGTGTATTCTACTTTGTTTGATGAAGTGATTTATAGATGTTTGCTAGGTCTAATTGGTTTATAATATTGTTTAAGTCTTCTATTTACCTGTTCTCTTCTGCCTATTTTGGTAACATTATTGTAAGTGAGGTGTTGAAATCTGAATATTAGCTTTGAATTTTATCATTTTCCCTTCATTTCCGTCAGTTTTTTGTTCATTTACTTAGTGCTTTGTTACTGAGTTGATATATACATATATTGTTATGCACTCCTGATGGATTGACCCTTTATCATGGTAAAATGCCCTTCTTTATCTTTAGCAACATTTTTTAAAAGTCTGTTTTCTCTGATATTATCACAACTACTTCAGCCTTCCTATGTTGTTCTTTGCATGATACATTTTTTATCCTGTTAGTGTCAACCTATTTGACTTTGAAAACTAAAGTTTGTCTCTTGTAGACAGCACATAGTTGAACCTTGTTTATTTACTTAGTCTTTCACTTTCTGTGATTAAATTGCTTCATCAGTTTTCATTTAATATTGTTGATATACAGTCATGTGTCTCTTAATGATGAGAATATATTCTGAGAAATGTGACATTAGGCAGTTTTGTCATATGAACATCATAGAGTGTACTTCTGGAAACCTAGATGGTATAATAGGAAACCTAGATGGTATATTAAAGGTATGGAAGAGCTTCTTGTGCCTAGGCTGCAAACCTGCACAGCAGGTAACTGTACTGAATACATAGGCAATAGTAATACAATGATAAGTGTTTGTGTATGTAAACATAGAAAAGGTACAGTAAAAGTATGATGTAATCTATGGGCCCACCATCACGTGTGCTGATTCATCATTGACCAAAACGCTATATGTGTCACAAGACTGTAGTTGGATTTACATCTGCCATTTTACTTTTCTCTATACGACTTATGCCGTTTTCTCTGTTCTTCATTTACTGTTTTCTTTTGCAGTAAGTGTATATTGTCTAATAAAACACTAGAAAAATTCTTTTGGCCAGGCACGGTGGCTCACATCTGTAATCCCAGCACTTTGGGAGGCTAAGATGGGTGAATCACAAGGTCAAGAGTTCAAGACCAGCCTGGCCAGCATGGTGAAACCCCGTCTCTACTAAAAATACAAAAATTAGCTGGGCATGGTGGCATGCACCTGTAGTCCAGGCTACTTGGGAGGCTGAGGCAGGAGAATTGCTTGAATCCAGGAGGCGGAGGTTGTGGTGAGCTGAGATCATGCCACTGCACTCCAGCCTGTGCAACAGAGTGAGACTCTATCTCAAAAAAAAAAAAAAAAGAAAAGTGATTTTTTTTTTATCCCTGCATTTTGTGAATTATTTTTGTTTGCCATATGCATTTAACTTACCAGAATCTAATTCCGATGAAGTATGGAACTATTACACTTACATAGTTCTATTCACTTTTCCTCCATCTTGTTTTATTACTGCTATACATTTTACAAGGTGAGTATCCCTTATCCAGAATGCTTGGGACCAGGAGTATTTCAGATTTTGGATTTTTTTCTGATTATGGAATATTTGAATTTTACTTACTATTTGGGCATTTCCAAATACATATGAAAATCTGAAATTTGAAATGCTTTAAAGAGCATTTCCTTTTCATATCATATCAGTACTCAAAAAGTTTCCAATTTTGGATTATTTTGGATTTTCATATTAGGATGCTCAACCTGTACTTCTGTATACTACACAACAATGCATTGTTGTTATTCTAACTTTATACAATTGTGTATCTTTTTAAAAAGCTGAGAGGAAAAATGAGGGCAACTATATATTTATAGATTTTTATTATGTTAGCCTTCCCCTGCCCTCTTGTTTCTGAGAGTCTTCATTGTTACTTTGGCTTTGCATTAGTCTCTTTTCATTTCCTTAGTACACTAAAGCTTTGCTGTCACCCACATTCTTTGTGCTTTTATTGGTAAATATATTTTATATGCTATGGGACCAATAGTATAATTATATTTGTATCATCTTATATAATATTATATAATTGATTTTAAAATCAGTTCAGATGGAAAAGAGATATGCATTTATAGTCTTTTATAATTACATAATTATTTTTATTATTGCTCTTTGCTTTTTGTGTGTGGCTTTGAATTATCATCTGTGATCAGTTACTTTCAGTTTGAAGAACTTGCTCTAGTGTTTCTTATATGGCGGATCTGCTAACAAGGTATGCTCTCACTTTTTGTTTCTCTAGGAATGTATTTTTCCTTCATTCTGAAAGGTAGCTTTCCTGGGTGTAGGCTTCCCGGTTGACAAGAATTCTTGGTATATTGGGTTGTTTTATTTTTTGAGCTCTTTGAACATGTTAGATCACTGCTTTCTGGATTCCATCATTTTCCTCTTGGAAGTCAGCTGTTAATATTATTGGAGTTCCTGTACAATTGACAAGGCATTTTCCCTTGCTTCTTTCAAGATATTTTTCTTGCTTTCAGCATTTTTTATAATTATATATCTGATTGTAGCTCTCTTAGCCTTTATCCTACTTATTTATTTAGGATCCTAAATGTGAAGATTAGAATTTTCCGTGAAATTTCCAGCCACTATTTTTTCGATTATTTCTTCTACCCCTTTCTCTTGATATATCTCTCCTTCTAGTACTATCATTATATGTAAGTTGGTGTCCTACATTTTTCTGAGGTTTGTTAATTTTTCTTCATTCTGCTTTTCTTTCTTCATCAAATTGCATAATCTCCATCAATCTTTTTCAGATTTACAGAGTGTTTCCTCTGCCAGTTCAGAATCTACTGCTGAGACCCTCAGGGAAATTTTTTCATTTCAAGTATTGTAATTTCAAGTTTTAGACATTCCATTTTTAAAAAATGATTTCTATATCTTTTTTGATAGTCTTTATTTGATGAGACATTGTCATTATATCTTCCTTTACTTCATTAACCATGTATCATTTAGGTCCTTGAACATATTTTTAATGCCTGCTTTGAAGTTTTGGTTGTTAAATATGACATCTGGTTGCTAGAAAATGTGTTATTCTCAATCTTCCAAAATAAAGAGTGTGGCCAGGCATAGTGGCTCATGCCTGTAATCTCAGCAATTTGGGAGGCCAAGGAGGGTGGATCACCTGAGGTCAGGAGTTTGAGACGAGCATGGCCAACATGGTGAAACCCTGTCTCTACTAAAAATCCAAAAAAAAAAAAAAAATTAGCTGGGCATGGTGGTGCATGTCTGTAATCCCAGCTACTCAAGAGGCTGAGGCAGGAGAATCACTTGAACTTGGGAGGCGGAGGTTGCAGTGAGCTGAGATTGTGCCTCTGCTCTTCAGCCTGGGCAACAAAGCAAGACTGTCTCAAAAAAATAATAATAAATAAATAAAATTTAAAAAAGGTGGCTGGCAAGATGGCCAAATAAGAACAGCTCTGGTCTTCAGCTCCCAGCAAGATCAATGCAGAAGGTGGGTGATTTGTGCATTTCCAACTGAGGTACCCAGCTCATCTCACTGGGACTGGTTAGACAGTGGGTGCAGCCCACAGAGGGTGAGCAGAAGCAGGCTGGGGGATCTCTTCACCTGGGAAGTGAAAGGGGTCAGGGAACTCCCTCCCCTAGCCAAGGGAAGCTGTGAGGGACTGTGCCATGAGTATAGTATGTTGAAGGACTGTGAGGGACTGTGACGGACTGTGCCATGAGCATAGTATCTGTGCACTCCAGCCCAGATACTATGCTCTTCCCATGGTCTTCACAACCTGCAGACCAGGAGATTCCCCCCTTGGGTGACTACACCACCAGGGCCCTGAGTTTCAAGCACATAACTGGGTGGCTGTTTGGGCAGACATGGAGCTAGCTGCAGGAGTTTTTTCATACCCCAGTGGTGTCTGGAACATCAGAGAGACAGAACAGTTCATTCCCCCAGAAAAGGGACTGAAGCCAGGGAGCCAAGTGGTCTAGCTCAGCAGATCCAACCCCCACAGAGCCCAGCAAGCTAAGATGCACTGGCTTGAAATAATCACTGCCAGGACAGCTGTCTGAAGTTGACCTGGGATGCTGGAGCTTGGTGGGTTAAGGGGCATCCATCATTATTGAGGCTTGAGTAGGTGGTTTTCCCCTCACTGTGTAAACAAAGCCACGGGGAAGTTGGAACTGGGCAGAGCCCATCTCAGCTCCACAAAGCTGCTGTAGCCAGACTCCCTCTCTAAATTCCTCCTCTCTGGGCAGGGCACCTCTGAAAGACAGGCAGCAGCCCTAGTCAGGGGTTTATAAATCAAATTCCCATCTTCCTGGGACAGAGCACCTTGGGGAGGGAGCAGCTGTGGGTGCAGCTTTAGCAGTCTTTAATGTTCCTGCATGCCAGCTGTGAAGACAGCAGTGGATTTCCCAGCATAATACTTGAGCTCTTCTAAGGGACAGATTGCCTCATCAATTGGGTCCCTGACACCCGTTCCTCCTGCCTGGGAGACACCTCCCAGCAGGGGACAGCAGAGATGTCATACAGGAGGGCTGCAGTTGGCACTTGGCAGGTGCCCCTCTGGGATGAAGCTTCCAGAGGTAGGAACAGGCACCAGTCTTGCTGTTCTGCAGCCTCCACTGGTGATACCCAGGGAAACTGGGTTTGGAGTGGAACTCCAGCAAACTCCAGCAGACCTGCAGCAGAGGAATATAGAAGGAAATAGGGATAGAAGGAAAACTAACAAAGGAAGGGATAGAAGGAAAACAAACAGAAAGAAATGACATCAGCATCAACTAAAAGGACGTCCACACATAAACCACATTTGAAGGTCACCAACATCAAAGACCAAAGGTAGTTAAATCAATGAAGATGAGGACAAACCAGCACAAAAAGTCTAAAAATTCCAGAAAACAGAATGCCTCTTTTCCTCCAAAGGATCACAACTCACCAGCAAGGGAACAAAACTGGATGGAGAATGAGTTTGATGAAGTGACAGAAGTAGGCTTCAGAAGGTGGGTCATAAACTCCTCTGAGCTAAAGGAGCATGTTCTAACACAATGCAAGGAAGCTAAGAACCTTGAAAAAAGGTTAGAGGAATTGCTAACTAGAATAACCAGTTTAGAGAAGAATATGAATTACCTTATGGAGCTGAAAAACACTGCACAAGAACTTCATGAAGCATGCACAAGTATCAATAGCTGAATCGATCAAGTGGAAGAAAGGATATCAGAGATTGAAGATCAACTTAATGAAATAAAGAGAGCAGACAAGATTAGAGAAAAAAGAATGAAAAGGAATGAACAAAGCCTCCAAGAAATATTGAACTATGAAAAGACTAAACCTACATTTGATTGGTGTACCTGAAAGTGACAGAGAGAATGGAACCAACTTGGAAAACACTCTTCAGGATATTATCCAGAAGAACTTCCCCAACCTAGCGAGACAGGCCAACGTTCAAATTCAGGAAATACAGAGAACACCACAAAGATACTCCTTGAGAAGAGCAATCCCAAGACACGTAATCATGAGATTCACCAAGATTGAAATGAAGGAAAATATGTTAAGGGCAGCCAGAGAGAAAGGTAGGGTTACCCACAAAGGGAAGCCATCAGACTAACAGTGGATCTCTCTGCAGAAATGCTATAAGCCAGAAGAGAGTGGTGGCCAATATTTAACATTCTTAAAGAAAAGAATTTTCAATCAAGAATTTCATATCGAGCCAAACTAAACTTCATAAGTGAAGGAGAAATAAAATCCTTTATACACAAGCAAATGCTGAGAGATTTTGTCACCACCAGGCCTGCCTTACAAGAGCTCCTGAAGGAAGCACTAAATATGGAAAGGAACAACTGGTACCAGCCACTGCAAAAACATACAAAATTGTAAAGACCATTGACACTATGAAGGAACTGCATCAACGGACAGGAAAAATAACCAGCTAACATCTTAATGGCAGGATCAAATTTATACATAACAATATTAACCTTAAATGCAAATGGGCTAAATGCCCCAATGAAAAGACACACACTGGCAAGTTGGATAAAGAGTCAAGACCAATTAGTATGCTGTAACCAGGAGATGCTTCTCACATGCAAACACACACATAGGCTAAAAAAGAAGGGATGAAGGAATATTTACCAAGCGACAGAAAACCCAAAAAAAAAAAAAAAAAAAGAAAAAGAAACAACAACAACAACAACAAAAACGGGTTGCAGTCCTAGTTCTGATAAAACAGACTTTAAACCAACAAAGATCAAAAGAGACAAAGAAGGGCATTACATAATGGTAAAGGGATCAATACAACAAGAAGAGCTAACTATCCTAAACATATATGCATCCAATATAGGAGCACCCAGGCTCATAAAGGAAGTTCTTAGAGACCTACTAAAGAGACTGAGACTCCCACACAGTAATAGTGGGAGACTTTAACACCCCACTATCAATATTAGACAGATCAATGAGACAGAAAATTAACAAGGATATCCAGGACTTGAAGTCAGCTCTGGACCAAACAGACCTAATAGACATCTACAGAACTCTACACTCCAAATCAACAGCATATACATTCTTTTCAGCACCACATGGCACTTATTCTAAAATTGATTACATGATTGCAAGTTAAACACTTCTAAGCAAATGTAAAAGAATGGAAACCATAACAAACAGTCTGTCAGACCACAGTGCAATCAAATTAGAACTCAGGATTAAGAAATCCACTCAAAAGGACACAACTACATAGAAACTAAACAACCTGCTCCTGAAGACTACTGGATAAATAATGAAATTAAGGTAGAAATAAATAAGTTCTTTGAAACCGAGGATAACAAAAACACAACATACCAGAATCTCTGGAACACAATTAAAGCAGTGTTTACAGGGAAATTTATAGCACTAAATGCCCACAAGAGAAAGTGAGAAAGAGCTAATATCAACACCCTAGCATCACAATGAAAATAACTAGAGAAGCAACAGCAAACAAATTCAAAAGCTATTAGAACTAATAACTAAGATCAGAGCAGAACTGAAGGAGATAGAGACATGAAAAACCTTTCAAAAAATCAATGAATCCATGAGCTGTTTTTTTTTGAAAAGATTAATAAGATAGACTGCTAGCCAGATTAATGAAGAAAAGAGGGAAGATTCAAATAGACACAATAAAAAATGATAAGGGGAATATCACCATTCATCCCACAGAAATACAAACTCCCTTCAGAGAATACTATAAACACCTCTAGGCAAATAAACTAGAAAATCTAGAAGAAATGGATAAATTCCTGGACACATACAGCCTCCCAAGACTAAAGCAGACAGTAGTCACATCCTTGAATAGACCAATAACAAGTTCTGAAATTGAGGCAGTAATTAATAGCCTACCATCCAAAATAAGCCCAGGACCAGATGATTCACAGCTGAATTCTATCAGAGGTACAAAGAGGAGCTGATACCATTACTTCTGTAACTATTCCAAACAACAGAAAAAGAGGGACTTCTCCCTAACTAATTTTATGAGGTCAGCATCATCCTGATACCAAAACCTGGCAGAGACACAACGACAAAAAATTTCAGGTCAATATCCCTGATGAACATCGATGTGAAAATCCTCAATTAAATACTGGGAAACTGAATCCAGCAGCACATCAAAAAGCTTTTTCATCGCAATCAAGTCAGCTTCATCCCTGGGATGTAAGGCTGGTTCAACATATGCAAATCAGTAAACGTAATCCATCATATAAACAGAACCAATGACAAAAACAACATGATTATCTCAATAGATGCAGAAAAGGCCTTTGATACAATTCAGCACCCCTTCATGTTAAAAATTTTCAACAAACTAGGTATTGATGGAACATATCTCAAAATAATAAGAGCTATTTATAACAAACCCACAGCCAATATCATACTGGATGGGCAAAAGCTGGAAGTATTCCCTTTGAAAACTGGCACTAGACAAGGATGCCCTCTCTCACCACTCCTATTCAATGTAGTACTGGAAGTTCTGGCCAGGGCAAACAGGCAAGAGAAAGAAAAAAGGGTATTCAAATAGGAAGGGAGAAAGTCAGAATGTCTCTGTTTGCAGATGACTTGCTTGTATATTTAGAAAACCCCATCATCTCAGCCTAAAATCTTAAGCTGATAAGCAACTTCAGCAAAGTCTCAGGATATAAAATCAGTGTGCAAAAATCACAAGCATTCCTATACACCAATGACAGAGAGCCAAATCATGAGTTAACTACCATTCAAAATTGCTACAAAGAGAATAAAATACGTAGGAATACAAATAAAAAGGGATGTGAAGGACCTCTTCAAGGAGAGCTACAAACCACTGCTCAAGGAAATAAGGACACAAACAAATGGAAAAACATTCCATGCTCATGGATAGGAAGAATCAAATCATGAAAATGTCAGTACTGCCCAAAGTAATTTATAGATTCAGTGCTATCTCCATCAAGCTACCATTGACTTTCTTCACAGAAATAGAAAAAAACTACTTTAAAAAAACTACTTGGCCCATATAGCCAAGACAATTCTAAGACATAGGCATGGGCAAAGACTTCATGACTAAAACACCAAAAGCAATGGCAACAAAAGCCAAAATTGACAAATGGGATCTAATTAAACTAAAGAGCTTTTACATAGCAAAGAAACTTATCATCAGAATGAACAGGCAACCAACAGAGTAGGATAAGAATTTTGCAATCTGTCCATCTGACAAATGGCTAATATCCAGAATCTACAAGGAATTTAAACAAATTTACAAGAAAAAAAACATCAAAAAGTGGGCAAAGGATATGAACACACTTCTCAAAAGAAGACATTTATGCTGCCAACAAACATACAAAAAAAAAAAACTGATCATTATTGGTTGTTAGAGAAATGCAAATCAAAACCACAATGAGATACCATCTCATGCCAGTTGGAATGGTGATTATTAAAAAGTCAGAAAACAGATGCTGGAGAAGATGTGGAGAAATAGGAATGTTTTTACACTGCTGGTGTGAGTGTAAATTAGTTCAACCATTGTGGAAGACAGTGTGATGATTCCTCAAAGATCTAGAACTAGAAATACCATTTGACCCAGTAATCCCATTGCTGGATATATACCCAAAGGAGTATAAATCATTCTAATATAAAGACATATGCACACATATGTTTATTGAAGCACTATTTACAATAGCAAAGACTTGGAACCAACCCAAATGCCCACCCTCTTTATAGACTAGATAAAGAAAATGTGGCACATATACACCATGGAATACTGTGCAGCCATAAAAAAGGATGAGTTCATGTCCTTTGCAGGGACATAGATGAAGCTGGAAACTGTCATTCTTAGCAAACTAACACAAGAGCAGAAAACCAAACACCACATGTTCTCATTCATAAGTGGGAGTTGAACAATGAGAACACATGGACACAGGGAGGAGAACATCACACACTGGGGCCTGTCAGGCAGTGGGGGCACTAGGAGAGGGATAGCATTAGGAGAAATACCTAATGTAGATGACAGGTTGATGGGTACAGCAAACCACCATGGCATGTGTATACCTATGGAAAAAAACCTGCATGTTCTGCACATGTATCCCAGAACTTAAATAAATAAAGCTCACAAAACAATGCAGATATTACCTTTTTTGGGTAAATATGTACTTTTGCACATATACATATGTATGTATAGTCAGTATAGCACAGACAGAAGTTTGGAAGTCCATGCCCCAAATGTTGTAAGAGATCCGCTCCTGTTCCACCCCCAGACTTGATGGTAGAGACTGTTAACTGAAGCAGCTGGTCTCAGGCCATGTAACACAGTGGCCAAAGAGCAGCCTGACCGAGGTGAGGCCAATCTCAAGTCTGGTTGGAGCCCCAGACGGCTGACCAGCCTTCTCTGTGCTGTCTGCTGGGCCCTCTTTGCTGGATAGCCTGGCCATGTCGTCTTATGTCCTGTATACAGGGCTTCCTCCCCTATCAAGGGGCCCTTTTAGGATGCCCCAGGTCCCACAGAATGCACCCAGTTATTTCTGTTCTAGAATGTGGTATCACATAAGCCCCATGCACCAGCACACCTCAAGTCAAATACCTGTCTTGGCTCACAAAGACTGTGAAGAGAGCAAAATAACACCATTTTTTTTCTTCTGCTTTTCAGTTTGGGAAGTTTGTAGTTTCTGTTGACTTATTTTTAAACACACTGATTCTTTCATAGGTCATATTCAGTCTGCTGATGTGCTCACCTAAGGCATTCTTTATTTCTGTTACAGTGTTTTGAGTTTCTAGAATTTCCTTTTACACCCCTTTTTTAGAGTTTTCGTCTTTTTCCTGTCTGTTCTTGGATATTGTTCACTTTCTTCCTTACAGCTCTTAGTGTATTAATCATAGTTATTTTAAATTCCTGGTCTGATAATTTCAAAATATCTGCCATATGCAAGTCTGGTTTTGCTGCTTTCTTTGTCTCTTAAGATTATACTTATCTGACTAGGGTTAGGTAGTTCATTGTTTACAGCAGCTATATGTATCAGAGGCTGAGATTTCCTCCAGGTTTCTAATTTTGTCTCCCCTGTTGTCTCTGGGTTTCTCTAGAGACTCCTTTTAAATAGAATCATAGCCTTGCAATTCTTTCAGCTGTAATTCCATTATTATACAGGAGCCCTATTGATGTGGTGGTAAAATGTGGGTGGAGGAGTAGCATGCAGTAATCCTGTGATTTGGTCTCAGTGTTTGTTTTAGAGGGAGTATGTTTTAGTTGGCTGTGACCATCACAAATGTTTCTCAGCATTTTTTCCTTATTAGGAGAGACAGAAAGGCAGAAGAGATCTGAATTGGATGTTTCCCTGTCTGCATCAGTTAAGATCTGTTAAAACCATGTTGGTTAGCGTCTGGCAAAATCATTTCCCTTAAGAGCAGATCTTGGTTTAGAACAGAACGCTCTGGACTTATTTTAAAAAGGTTACTTACACCCTCACCTTGCCAGAAGCATGAGGGGATTTTTCTCTGATCTTTGCCTTGAAAACCTATTGAGGCCTCTGGAGGTAACACTAATGAAAGGGGGGCCTCTAAGGCTGGCTCCCCAGGAGCTTTTATCTCTCAAGTCCATGCCCAGTCTCCAGAAATTACTCACTCTTTTTAGTTGTTCTACCAGCTCCTAACTCCAACAATACCTTCTGCTCCTAGTAAGCTGTGATTCTCTGTATTTGCCTTTCTCTCCATTTTACTGGGCAGCAGTTGTCTCTTTGTCCTTATTTATTTAAATAAGGTATATTTTTTTCCTTTTTAATTTTTGTATGTCATTATATTTAAAGCAGTATTCCTTAGATCTGATGGATATAAGAAAAGTTGTTGACTTTCAGTTGTTCGGCCTTTTTTCTTGTTACGAGGTTGGGAGTGATGACTTTTAAGCTCTTTACATACTGAAACAGAAACTAGAAGCCTGTTTGCTTATATGCTTAGTAACTGATTCAGTTATTTTGATGAAGTCTATTATCCCCTCTGTAGTGTGAAGCCTGTGATGTTGCTCTTCAGAGGATTCAGCCTTGGGTATGTTCACGAACACCCTGGGATGGCAGTGGTTTTAAGCAAGGCCCTTTTTGACTGTCTCTCTTCCTCACTACACCCAGCTGTTAAGCTCCACTATGTTCAGTGTCACACACGAGATAGATCCCCCATTCCATGTGTGGGGGTTCCCTCTCAGCCATACATGTCAAGAATGTAGCTTCTGAAATGAGTAGGTGGGAGCAGGATGAGTAATGCTGTTACCTACCCCTTATGGGAAAATACTGTAAACCTTGATTGGGAGCTGGGGAATGAATGAGCCGTCTCTTCTTAGCTGTTCCCATCTGGAGTGGTGTTTCAATTAGCTGAGCCGAGAGTGAGAGGAGAGGGAGCAGATGTCACAGACTTTTACTTTAGTAGGTTTTCTTGAGTAACTGTCCCTTTATCTCCTGTATGTCCTCAGGATTTCCAGAGAGCATTTATAGGCAATTTACGGTTTTTAAAAATAATTTTGACTAGCTTCATTAGGGAATGGTTTCATGGAGTTTCTCATATTGCCATACCAGAAATGGAATTCCCATTCTACACATTTGATATATTATGTTTTCATTTTATTTTATGTCAAAATACTTTTCAATTGTACTAATGTTTTGTACTATTGCTTAATTTTCAATATTTGGAGCATTTTGAAAATGGCTCTTTATAGTTATTGATTTGCCAGTTTTTTACATTTACTGAGACTTGTGTTATGGTCAGCATATGGTCATCTTGCTCAGTGTTCTCTGTGTTCCATGCGTACCCAAAGAAATGCACCAGTAGTACAAATTCAGATGGATCAAATTTATCATTTAATAGAAAATGTTTTTGATTATAAGCTCTTCTTTTTTTTTTTTTTGGGACAGAGTTTCGCTCTTGTTACCCAGGCTGGAGTGCAATGGCGCGATCTCGGCTCACCGCAACCTCCGCCTCCTGGGTTCAGGCAATTCTCCTGCCTCAGCCTCCTGAGTAGCTGGGATTACAGGCATGCGCCACCATGCCCAGCCAATTTTTTGTATTTTTAGTAGAGACGGGGTTTCACTGTGTTGACCAGGATGGTCTCGATCTCTTGACCTCGTGATCCACCTGCCTCGGCCTCCCAAAGTGCTGGGATTACAGGCTTGAGCCACCACGCCCGGCCCTCTTTTTTTTTTTTTAATTCTTGAGACAGCGTCTCACTCTGTTGCCCAGGCTGGAGTGCAGCGGCATTATCTCAGCTCACCACAACCTCTGCCTCTTGGGTTCAAGTGATTCTCCCGTCTCAGCCTCCTGAGTAGCTGGGATTACAGGCGCACAGCACCACACCCAGCTAACTTTTGTATTTTTAGTAGACACAGGGTTTCACCATGTTGGTCAGGCTGGTCTCGCACTCCTAACCTCATGATCCGCATGCCTCAGCCTCCCAAAGTGCTGAAATTATAAGTGTGAGCCACCATGCCCAGCTGATTATAAGCTCTTCTCAAGCAAATGTTTTCCCCTTCTGGGGGAATCTTGTGTGGCCTGGGTGTGGTAATGTCCCTCCAGGAGGATGGATTATTTCTACTAAGTATTCTCATGGACTTGGGTCAAACTTCATGTTTAAGTTTAGAATTGAGGATATGTAGTGTAAAGTCAGACTCCAAAATTGAGTGAAGTCACACCTAAGGTTTCAGTTTCTTACAGAAGAAATTTTTTTCCTATCTAGAGTCTGGGTGAAGATAAGTTTTTGCAGTCTCTCTGTGGGGGTAAGTGGATTTTTCTACTAGAGCCTCCATTCGTTTAGCATATAGCCTTCAAGGATCCCAGATTATGTAAAGGTCTCATTTCTAACTCTCCATTTGTCCTAAATTGTTACCTCTTATCCTTGCTTGAATGTTGAAGCATAAGCCATTCATTGATACTAGGTCTTCCTATCCTCAGCCTTAGCTTCAGGCCTGCTCATTTGCTTCCTGCTCTGGTTTTATTTCCCCTGTTTTGGGCAGTGAGAATTTCTTTTACTTCCCTGCAAACTCAGCTTTGAATTGCAAAAACAAAACCAAAAAAATTCTATTTTATCCAGGTGATTTTCCTCTTAGCTTAAGCATCCATCTTACTAGAACCTGAAACATCCAGAGTGACTATTTCAAAACAAACCTGACCTTATCACCTTCCTATTTAAGATCTTTCAGTGAGTTTTCATTGCACATAGGAAGACCCATCTCTAAAAACACCAAAAAATTAGCCACAGAGGGTCACACATGCCTGTAGTCCTACCTAGTTAGGAGGGAGGCAAGAGAATTGCTTGAGCCCAGGAGTTCAGGGCTACGGTGAACAATTATGATGCCACTGCACTCCAGCCTGGGCAACAAAGCAAGACCTTGTCTCAAAAAAAAAAAAAAAAAAGAAAGAAAGAATATCATTGTACACAGGATAAAGACCAAAATTTTAACATGCCTCACTAGGCCCTGTCTTGTAGTTTTGTGTATCTTTTCAACTGCGTCTCCTTTCACTCTTCCATTTAGACTCTGAGCTCCAGCCACACTAGCCTTCTCTCAGTTCTTGGAGCATGTCATTCTTCCTGCCTCCCTAGGACCTTTGCGCTTAGCATTCCTTTGATTTGGGAAGCTCCCCTCCCACCAGACTATATATCCACTAACTGTTCAGATCTCAACTCAAGTGTCATTTACTCAGGGAAGCCTTTCCTGACTTCCAAGACACAGTCTAGGTCAATTTCTTTCCTTCCTTCCTTCCTTCCTTCCTTCCTTCCTTCCTTCCTTC
>NW_022437029.1:2388812-2470509 GCF_009761245.1 Sapajus apella | reverse complement strand
TCTCTCTCTCTCTCTCTCTCTCTCTCTCTCTCTCTTTCTTTCTTTCAGGTCTTGCTTTGTTGCCCAGGCTGGAGTGCAGTAGCACTATCATTGCTCACTGCAGCCTTGAACTCCTGGGCTCAAGCAATCCTCTTGCCTTAGCCTCCTAAATTGGTAGGACTACAGGCATGTGTGACCCTCTGTGGCTAATTTTTTGTTTTTTTTTTTTAGAGATGGGTCTTGCTGTGTTGCCCAGGCTGATCTCAAACCCCTGACCCTAAGTGATCCTCTTACTTCAGCCTTGCAAAATGTTGGCATTACAGGTGTGAACCACTGTGTCTGGTTCAGTTTCCTTTGTTATAACTTTTTCTCCAGAAATATTTTCTTTATGTATTTATATAGTTATCTGTATCATTATTTGATTAATATATGACTCCTCTAGTAGTCTAGATGTTTTATTAGAGCAGATACCACTTACCATTGAATGTGTACCTAGGCTTAGTGACTGGAACACAGAGTATATTCAATAAATATGTGATGAATGGGTGGGTGGGCAGAAAGATGGATAAAAAGTTGGCTTGAATAATAAGAAAGAGTGAGTGAGGAAGGAAGGGAAAAGATAGAGAAAAAGTAGGAGTGAATTATGGCCAAATAACTTATAATGGGAGCAAATAGTAGTGCTTTACACTTATAAAATTACTTGTAAAAACACATAAATTTCTTTGCTTCTCAGTTCTCCTTGTCTTCACATTATAGCAAACAAATACTTCTCTGTAGGTGGCAGTGCACTTACGTAAGCCATTTTTTTCTGAAGGAAAAGGGTAGGGGTGGAATTATCTTGAACATTTGAAAGCATTTATGTAACTTGTATCTCATAGCTTTAAAAACCATGCTCTTATTTCCTATAATGTGGATGTATACACTTGACCTTAGCCAAAAGGCCGAGAAGCGATTATGTGGATGTATACATAATTTCAACTTGCCCTTAGTCTTTTTCTCTGTGAGGTATTAGTAAGTGTAAAACAGTAATCAGTTCTCATTTTATAACATGATTGAAATCAACATGCCTGTCAGGAATTTGGAAACAGGTGTTGTGAATAAAACAGTGGCTGGCATTTTAACAGTGATAGCATTTGTATTATAAAATAATTGAAACTGTGGCTAATATAGGTAGAACTGTTGGTCAAGTATATATCTCAACTAGCTTTGGGGCTGGAGACTTTTAAGTGGAAAAGTTTTGTGTTTTTTTTTCCCTGAGTACGTTACAAAGAATGACCTGTTGACCACCCCGCTCATGGATTTTATGTAAACAAAAAAAATCGAAACTTGAATTTATCTTTCTTAGAGTGTTTTGTACATACTGTTACCACCTATATTATCTAAAACTGCATACAATCTTAAGTGCACTACTCTGAGATTTGCCCCACTTTGTTTTCCATGTTGTAGTTTTATTCCAGTTTAATATATATGTATACATATCTCTATATATAATTTTAATTATATTAAATTTAAATTATATATCTATGTAATATATAATTTTATTTTTGCAGCACTTAAATGCAGAAAGGTCTTACAAGTCCCAGATTTCTACCTTACATAAGTCTGTTGTAAAAATGGAAGAGGAGCTTCAGAAGGTTCAGTTTGAAAAAGTGTCCGCTCTTGCAGATTTGTCTTCTACTAGGGAACTCTGCATTAAACTTGACTCAAGCAAAGAACTTCTTAATCGACAGCTGGTTGCTAAAGATCAAGAAATAGAAATGGTATGTAATACATTTTTTTAAAAAATTGCTATTACTGTGAAGTTAGCATAATTTTGGGAAAATAAATTCTTTTTTATGTAATATTACATCAAGCCATATCTTTGAACTTAGATTTTATTTTAGAAGTCTAAGAGATTCGTTTATGACAGCTGTATTCCAGACAACTTAAGACTGTAACAGAAACTCTTCCTTTTAGCGTGTAATTTGCATTTACTTTTAGCCGGAAGAATCATAAAACACATTGACATAGCAATCAGCAAAGAACCATGAGGTTGAGGTTTATTCAGCTAAACTTTAACTTTAATGATACTCTTTTACGCTGAATTTATTTACTAATGGGCCAGATTCTTTTAACTGTAACTCAGTTGATTGTATCTACTTTGTGCCTGACACTGTACTTGCCACTGGGAATATAATTTTCAAAAGATGTTAATTTCTGTCCTCAGGGATTTCCCATTGACATGCAAATAATTTGTAATGAATGATATGTTAATAAGAGATACTAAAAGCTTTATAGAGGCAATTTCTATTCAGCCCAGGAATATCAGGGAGGAGTACAAAAGGAGGTACTGCTGAGCTCTAAAGGAATGAGGCATCCCAATCAGGAAAAACAACATAGGCAAGGGTATGGAAGTATATATAGATTCTTGAGTGAGTAACAAGTACTTTGTAATGGCTAGTGTAGCGTGCACGGGAGGAAGTGACTGGAGAGATAGAGCTGTAATCCTAAAGGGGTATGTATAGAAGATGGATAGTGTATTTGAAATAGTGGCAAATTTTGGTCATGTTTAAATTTCTGTTATTACCAAACCCTATTGAACCTTTTATTTATTTATTTATTTATTTATTTAGAGACGGAGTCTCTTTCGGTCGCCAGGCTGGAGTGCAGTGGCGTGATCTCGGCTCACTGCCTCAGCCTCCCAAGTAGCTGGGATTACAGGCACACACCATCACGCTCAGCTAATTTTTGTATTTTCAGTAGAGATGGGGTTTCACCATCTTGGCCAGGATGGTCTCAATCTCCTAACCTCGTGATCCACCCACCTAAGCCTCCCAAAGTGCTGGGATTACAGACATGAGCCACCATGCCCGGCCGAACCTTTTGTTAGTCTGCAGTTGGATGATGCATTTGAGAATCATGCATCTATTTCGTTACTGTCAGAACCACTGTTAATGTTTTAATGAAGTGTTATATGCTGGAATTCTCACTCTTCAAATTATTTTTTATTTAAGAAGCTTTTAATGATGAAAGTAACTCAAGAATAGGTGGTCACTATAAAAATTCAAACAATACATCCTCTAAACGTTTTTACTGATGTTTTTAAATTGGAAAAGTCTTACGTGTTACTCAAACTGACACAATATGAAGTAGAAATATCAGAACATACACCAAAGCTTATTAAAAAATGTACTATGACTAGGTAGGGTATATTCTGGTAATCCTCTTAAAGTTTTGAAATCATTGCCCTTGGCAAAACTATATAAAAATCTTGATAATGATTTATATTAATTAAAAAAAATTTAAAGATGTTTACTCCAAGTTTTGTGACTTATTTCCTTTTCCCAAGGTGCTTTACGTTACCCTGACATTAATAATTTTTTTTTGCTTTGGAATTTGATTATTTATATTTGTATCTTTATCTCCTCAAAGTAACAATCTCAACCATCTTATTTATTTTTGTATTTCTTAAGCTGAGCTTTGTATATAGGAGGCACTCATAATTTTTTTCTAGATTAAACTCTTGATTTTGAGATAATGGTAGATTTGCATGCAATCATAAGAAATAATATAGAGAGATCCTGTGTAACCTTTACCTGGTTTTGCCCAATGGCAATATCTTTCAAAGTTATATATATTGCAAGACTATAATATATTGGATATTTGATATTGATTCAGGAAGATGCAGACCATTTCCATCACAGGAACCATTGTGATGCCCTTTTGTAGCCCCGTCTACTTCTCTCCTATTCCCAAACCCTCCTTAACCCCTTGCAACCATTAATCTATTTTCCATTTCTATAATTTTGCCATTTCATGAATGTTATATAAATGGAATAATACAATATGTAACCTTTTGGGAATTGACTTTTTCCACTCAGCATAATTCTAGGTCGTTTAATGTATCAATAGTTCCTTTTTATTACAGAGTAATGTACAGAGTATTACAATAATTCCTTTTTATTACAGAGTAATGTTCATCCTATTGGTTTAACACAGTTGGTTTAACCATTTACCCACTGAAGAATGTCGGAGTTATTTCCAGTTTTTGGATAGTACAAATAAAGATATTATAAACATTTGTGTTTAGGTTTTTGTATGAGCATAAGTTTTCATTTCTTTGTAAATGTCCAGGAGCGTAACTTTGGGTTCTTATGTTAGGTGCATGATTAACTTTTTAACCAAGTGCCAATCTGTCTTCCCAAGTATCTATACCATTTTGCATTCCCGCCAACAGTGTATGAATGACCTAGTTTCTCCACATCCTACCCAGCATTTGTTGTTGCCACTATTTTTTAATTTAGCCATTCTGAAATGTGTATAGTACTTTATTATGGTAGTTTTGATGTGTAATTTCCTTAATGACTAATTAACTTGAAATTCTCTTTGTGTGGTTGTCATCTCTGTATCTTCTACGGTGAAACGTCTCTTTGTTTTTTGTCCATGTTATCATTGGATAGATGTTTTTCTTAATGTTCAGTATGGAGAGTTCTTTATATATTCTAGGTACTAGTTCTTTATCACAGTGGTCCTCAAGTTTATTGGCACCAGGGACCAGTTTCATAGAAGACAGTTTTTCTACAGACTGGGTATGGGGGCGGGCAGGGGATGGCTTTGGGTTGATTCAAGAGCATTACATTTATTGTGCACTTGATTTCTGTTATTATTACATTATGATATATAATGAAATTATTATGCAAGTCACCATAATGTAAAATCACTGGGAGCCCTAAGATTGTTTTCCTGCATCTAGACAGTCCCATCTGGGGGTGTTGGGAGACAGTGACACCTGAAAGGTATTGCTTATGTCCAGTCTATAATCTTGTCTTGGTTGCTGTCACTGAAGAAAACCCTGCTTCACAAAGATAGGATGTTGGAAATGGAAGCAGCCTTTTCAGTGCTTTTGTGGCAATATCAGGAGAGTCAGGCTTGACTTTAATCCAGAACGTCTGGATTTGAAGTTGTCTCAAACATACTTTTAAAGCCGCCATCATTTGTATCTCAGGCAGTTGATCCTCTTCTAGCACGGACAAAATCGATTCACCTGGCATACTCACAAATGGATTGCGGATCCATTCTTTCCAAGTTTGGGGGTCTTTTGTGATTAGGAAGTAGCTCAAACTCTTTTGAAAGCTGAGATAGGTGATCATGCACCAGCTGGGAGAAAGGCAGCCCTGGCTCAGCCTCTTTCAAAATCTCTGCTGTTTGAAACACGTCAAAAATCCCAGTGTTCACTCGTTGCCCCCAAAATTCCAGATTGGCCTTGCTTTTGTTTTGTTTTGTTTTCGCTATGTTGCCCAGGCTAGAGTGCAGTGGCACGATCTTGGCTCACTACAACCTCTACCTCCTGAGTTCAAGTGATTCTTCAGCCTCCCGAGTAGCTGGGATTACAGATGCCTGCCACCACACCTGGCCGATTTTTCATTTTTAGTAAGACGGTATTTCACCATGTTGGCCAGGCTGGTCTTGAACTCCTGACCTCAAGTTATCTGCCTGCCTTGGCCTCCCAGAGTGCTGGGATTACAGCAGTTTAGTTTTGAATACAACCACTTTGTCTGCCAACTTGAACACAGTTGTCATTCTCCCCTGAAGTGACAAATGGAGTTTGTTGAGCAGATTGTATATGTCACACAAGTAAGCATGTTTTGAGACCTATTCTGTGTCACTCAAATGTGCTGCTAGTGGTGACATTTTCTAAAAGAAATGTGGCTCTCATAACTCAAAAACTCTGGCCAGTGGTACACCTTTAGAAAGCCATCTCACTTTTGTGTATAAAAGAAGATATGTTTGCTCTGCATTCGTTTCTTCATGGAGCTATGTGAACAGATATGAGTGAAGGGCATGTACTTTAATGTGGCTGATAATTTTATTATTATTATTTTTGAGATGGAGTCTTGCTCTGTTGCCCAGGCTGGAGTGCAGTGGTGCAATCTCAGCTCACTGCAACTTTTACCTCCCAGGTTCAAGCAATTCTCCTGCCTCAGCCTCCTGAGTAGCTAGGATTACAGGCATATGCCACCATGCCCAGCTAATCGTTTTTTGTATTTTTTTTTTTTTTAGTAGAGATGGGGTTTCACCATGTTGGCCAGGATGGTCTCAATCTTTTGACCTCATGATCTGCCCACCTCAGCCTCCCAAAGTGCTGGGATTACAGGCATGAACCACTGCACCTTGCCAGCTGATAATTTTAATCACATCCTACAAAACATTGTTAAGTTCAGGTGACAATTTTTGGATAACCAGCATTTCTCTATGGATGACACAATGTGTAGATTCACATTCAGAAGCAACCCCTTTGACCCAAGTAATGAAATCAGAAAGCTGTCTAGTCATGGCAATCCCTCTGTCTGCGATATGCTGACATAAAACGACCAATTCAGTTTTCCTGATATTTAATCATCCAAAGACTTGAGTAGTCTGCAGCTGTGACATTGGTTGGCAACAAAAGTGCACATAACATACTCAGTTAGGAAAAGAGGAAGTCAAATTGTCTCTATTGCAGATGACATGATTGTATATTTAGAAAACCCATTGTCTCAGCCCAAAATATCCTGAAACTGATAAGCAACTTCAGCAAAGTCTCAGGTTACAAAATCAATGTGCAGAAATCACAAGCATTTCTATACACCAATAACAGACTAACGGAGAGCCAAATCATGAGCGAACTCCCATTCACAATTGCTACAAAGAGAATAAAGTACCTAGTAATACAACTAACGGAGGATGTAAGGGACCTCTTCAAGGAGAACTACAAAAAACTGCTCAAGGAAATAAGAGAGGACACAAACAGATGGAGAAACTTTCAATGCTTATGGTTAGGAAGAATCAATACTGTGAAAACGGCCAGACTGCCCAAAGTAATCTATAGATTCAACGCTATCCCCATCAAGCTGCCAATGACCTTCTTCACAGAACTGGAAAAAACCACCTTAAACTTCATATGGAACAAAAGAGAGCCCGCATAGCCAAGACAATCCTAATCAAAAAGAACAAAGCTGGAGGCATCATGCTTTCTGACTTCAAACTATACTACAAGGCTACAGTAATCAAAACAGCATGGTACTGGTACCAAAACAGAGATATAGACCAATGGAACAGAACAGAGGCCTTGGAGGCAATGCCACACATCTACAACCATCTGATCTTTGACAAACCTGATAAAAACAAGCAATAGGGAAAGAATTCCCTGTTTAATCAATGGTGTTGGGAAAACTGGCTGGCAGTGTGCAGAAAGCAGAAACTGGACCCCTTCCTGACACCTTACACTAAAATTAACTTCAGATGGATAAAAGACTTAAACATAAGACATAATACCATAAAAACCCTAGAAGAAAACATAGGCAAAACCATTCAGGACATAGGCATATGCAAGGACTTCATGACCAAAACACCAAAAGCATTGGCAACAAAAGCCAAAATAGACAAATCGGACCCAATTAAACTCCAGAGCTTTTATACAGCAAAAGAAATAATCATTAGAGTGAACCGGCAACCAACAGAATGGGAAAAAGTTTTTGCAATCTACCTATCTGACAAAGGGCTAGTATCCAGAATCTACCAAGAACTAAAACAGATTTACAAGAAAAAAAACAAACCCATCCAAAAGTGAGAGAAGGATATGAACAGACACTTTTTAAAAGAAGACATATATGAGGCCAAAAAACACAAGAAAAAATGCTCATCATCACTGATTATTAGAGAAATGCAAATCAAAACCACATTGAGATACCACTTCATGACAGTTAGAATGGCGATCATTAAAAAATCTGGAGACAACAGATGCTGGAGAGGATGTGGAGAAACAGGAACACTTTTACACTATTGGTGGGAGTGTAAATTAGTTCAACCATTGTGGAAGACAGTGTGGTGCTTCCTCAAGGACCTAGAAATAGAAATTCCATTTGACCCAGCAATCACATTACTGGGTATATACCCAAAGGATTATAAATCATTCTATTATAAGGACACATGTGCATGTATGTTCATAGTGGCACTGTTTACATTATAAAAGACCTGGAACCAACCCAAATGCCCATTGACGTTAGACTGGACAAGGAAAATGTGGCACATGTACACATGGAATACTATGCAGTCATAAGAAATGATGAGTTCATGTCCTTTGTAGGGACATGGATGAATCTGGAAACGATCATTCTCAGCAAACTGACACAAGAACAGAAAATCAAACACCACATGTTCTCACTCATAGGTAGGTGTTGAACAATGAGAACACATGGACACAGGGAGAGAGCATCACACACTGGGGTCTGTTGGGGATGGCCAAGGGAGGGACAGTGGGGATGGAGATGGGGAGGTCAGGGAAGGATAACATGGGGAGAAATGCCAGATGTAGATGATGGGGGGATGCAGGCAGCAAACCACCTTGTCGTATGTGTAACTATGCAACAGTCTTGCATGATCTGCACATGTACCCCAGAACCTAAAGCACAATAAAAAAAAAGTACAAAACAAAACAAACAAAACAAACAAAAAAATATATCCTCATGCACTTGCTCCTGAAAAATATATGACACAGAGACAAGCATTGTTGCCTTGCTGTCAACATCAGTAGACTCATCAACCTGGATTACATACCACAGTGACTCATTAATCCTAACAATTGTGTCTAAATATCCTCTGTTATTTCATCTAGTTGTTCATCTAGTTATGATGCTAGCTGAAAGAGGAACATGTGCCACCTTTTGGACTTCAGCCTCTCCTAAAATTTTATGACAGATATCCTTATCAGTAGGCAGGATCAACTCTTCACAATAGCAAAGGGCTTCTTAGCATTAGCAATGCGTTTAAACCACTAAGAATGATGCTCTCAGTGGAAACACATTTGATGAAGTGGTGTTCTTTAATAATGGCTTCTGTTCTTTGTGTTCACGTTTTTTTTTTCTTTTGAAAAACTCCAAAGGCTTGTCTTTTAATGCAGGGTGCTTGGTCTCCATGTGGCAAAGCAGTTTTGAAGGTTTTATGGTTTCACTGGATATACAAAGCAGACTTGGAAAATGTGAGTCACCTGTTGCAATGAACCCGTAATTTAAGTAGGGCTTGGTATTTTCTTTTAAATGCAGCTTTCCTTTTTTGGCAGTCTTAGAGTCTTCTGCTGTCTCATCATTTGGTCTTTCGCCCTTTTCAAAGAAGCTTTCTAAGGATGCTTGTTTTTTACTCATTTTGGCTAGGGTTAGCTTGTGGGCTTACCAAAGCTGTGACCGAGATAAGTACTCAAATACAGGAAAGAGACCTGAATGGAAGTGGTAAATAAAAGAATGAGCAGGCTGTACAATTGAAGCACATCAACTCCCTTGCCACTATAAAGCCTACCACCAGATGCATTTTAATTGTCACTTGCCACTCAGCAATAGGGTTTTGATATTAGTCTGCAAGCAATTGATTTATTATGGTCTCTGTGCAGTCAAACCTGTCTGCTAATGTTAATCTGTATTTGCAGCCGATCCCCAGAGCTAACATCAGTGCCTCAGTTCCACCTCAGATCATCAGGCATTAGATTCTTTTAAAGAGTGCCTAACTGAGATCCCTTGCCTGTGCAGTTCACAATAGGGCTCTGCTCCTATGAGAATCTAATGCTGCTGCTGATCTGACAGGAGGCAGAGCTCAGGCAGTAATGCAAGTGATGGGGAACAGCTGTAAATACAGATGAAGCTTTGCTGGCTTGCCTGCACTCACCTCCTGCTGTGCGGCCCAATTCCTAACAGACCACGGACTGGCAGCGGTCTGTGGCCTGGGGGTTGGGGACTCCTGCTTTATCAGACATGTGGTTTGCAAATATGTTCTTTCACTAAGTATGTGGCTTGTAGTTTTTATCCTCTTAACAGGGTCTTTCTCAAATAAAAAGTTTTCAGTTTTGATGAAGTTGCATTTATAAATTTTCCTTTTATGGATTGGGCTTTTGGCTTGAGTCTAAAAATTATTTTCTGTAGCTCTAAATCCCAAAGATTTTCCTACTTCTTATTCTAAATGTTTTATAGTTTTACTTTTCACATGTAGTTCCATGACCTATTTTGAGTTAATTCTGCATGAAGTTTGAGGTTTACATAGAGGTCTCTTTTTTTTTTTTTTTTTTTGCCTATGAGTATCCAACTGCTTCAGTACTATTTGTTTAAAAAGCTATCTTTCTGCCGCTGAATAGATTTTGTGAAAAGTCAGTTGGGCATATTTGTGTGGGCCTATTTCTTGGTTTTCTCTTCTTTTACATTGACCTATATATCTGTCTTTCCACCAATACCACACAATTTTGATTACTCTAGTTATGTATTAAGTCTTTAATTCAGGTTCATCTGCTTTATTCTTTTTTTTTTCAGAATTATTTTAGGTATTCTAGTCTTTTTGATTTTTCACATACGTTTAAGAATAATCTTTTTATATCAACAAAAATCCTATTTGGATTTTGATAGGAATTGCATTAAAATTCCATTATCTTGGGGAGAATTAACATCTTTGCTATGCTAAGGCTTCCAGCTCATGGATGTGATATGTCTTACTTAGATCTTCCTTGATTTCTTTTGTTAACTTTGTGTAGTTTTCAGCATACAAGTTCTGCACATGTTTAGATTTCCACCTATAAAATAAAAAGTATTTTTTTGAGCTCTTATAAATGGTATTTTAGTTTTAATGTCATTGCCAATATGTTTCTTGCTAGTACGTAGAAGTACAATTGATTTTTATTCTTCTGTTTTCTTTTGGTTTGGTTTTAGAGATTGGATTTCACTCTGTCACCCAGGCTGGAGTGCAGTGGCACATAGATTAGTGCAGCCTTGAACCCCTGGGCTCAAGTGATCCTTTCACCTAAGCCTCCCAAGTAGCTGGGTGGCACTACAGGCATGTGCCACCATGCCTGGCTAATATTTTCATTTTTCAGAGATGAGGTCTTGCTATGTTGCCCAGGCTGGTCTCAAACTTCTGGCCTCAGTCAATCCTCCTGCTTCAGCCTCCCAAAGTGCTGGGATTACAGGCATTAGCCAGCATGCCCAGCCAACACTTTTAATTTTTTTTTAATATGGAGTCTTGCTCTGTTGTCCAGGCTGGAGTACAGTGGCATGATCTTGGCTCACTGTAACCTCCACCTCCCGGGTTCAAGCGATTCTCCCACCTCAGCCTCCCGAGAAGCTGGGATTACAGGCACATGCCACCACACCCAGCTAATTTTTGTATTTTTAGTAGGGACAGGGTTTCACCATGTTTGCCAGGCTGGTCTTGAACTCCTGACCTCAAGTTATCCACCTGCCAAGGCATCCTGGGATTAAAGGCATGAGCCACTGTGCCTGATCAACAATTTTAATTTCTGAATGTTTATCTTGTGTCCTGTGAACTTGCCAAATCTACTTATTAGTGCTAGGAGTTTTCCTGCAGATTCCATGGGGTTTTCTAGGTAAACAACCTTTGTATCTAAAAATAAGAACAGTTTTAATTATTTCTGATCTGTGTGCCTTTTCTTGCCTTTTTGCACTGTTTCATAATTAAGTACTATGTCAAATAAGAGGGGTGCAATTGGACATCTTGCCTTCTTTCCAGTATTAGGCAGAAAGCATTCAGTGTTTCACCACTAAGTATACTGTTATCTGTAGTATTTTGTAGTTGCTCTTATGAAGTTGAGAAAGTTCTCCCTATTCCCATATTTCTAAGAATTTTTTTTATCAGAGATGGATATTGAATTTTGCCAACTGCTTTTTCAGCATATAATTATCAGATCCAATTATTTTTCTTCTTTAGCCTATTAATATGATAGATCACATTGATTGTTTGTGAATATTGAGCTAACCTTTCATCCCTGAGATCACTCATAATTTTAACTAAGAAAGGAGAAGTTAGGGTCAAAAATATCTATATTGCTATCTTCATTCTCCTACAAAAATAGTTTAAAGCACTGTCTGGACCTTTTTTTAGTGTTAGTTTTCTTTTCTTTCCTTTTTTTTAAAAAATATATTTACTGAGATATATTTATTGGGATATAATTCACATAATATGCAGTACACTCGGGTCTTGATTTTCTATTTCTAAAATAATCGTATATCTATGAACTAACTCTTCTCAAGAGGAATTTTGAGAACATGAATTCCAAATATTCTTCCTTTAATGTCCTTTAATTAATACTTATGTTATAGATAATTTCGTTAGGCATAAGAAGTGCTTTGGAGAATCTCATATAATTTTTGAAGAAAGCAAAGGATTTTTAAAAGTGTGGTCATCACCTTAGGCCAAAATGGATTTCAGAACCTAAAACTAGAATAAGGTACTTTCCCGCACTATAGACATTTTGTTGCATTTCCTTCTGGCCCTTTTCTTTTCCTAGCCAGATTTTTGTGTTCTTTTGCATATTTGTAAAATAATGTATTAAATGGATTCTACTTTTTACCATTTCTGTATAAAAATTTTAAAATTTTTAACATGCAAAAAAATTTTTTTTATGTAAAACTTTTATCACATTTTGCATTATATCCTTAAGATGGATTCCCACAAGTGGAAATTTTGGCACATACAGCCAATGAGCTTTCAAAAAGCCACTGCTTCACAATTAAGAGGAAACTTCATGAAAACAAAAATGGAAACAATAGACCACTTAGAAGTTGAATAGAGAACCATGGACAGCGGCAGCTAACAAGAACCCTTCTGGGGTCAGAGCAAGCCTCAATAACTTGCCTCAAAACTACCCCTTCTTCTGTGAGTTTGACAGAGAGTGGAATGGTGGTGATGAAGGGCTGGGGGTGAAGGGAGTAGGGGAAGAAGAGAAATGTTGGTCGGGGTGTACAAATTTTCAGTTACAAGGTTAATAAGTTTGGGAGATCTAATGTACAGCATGGTAACTATAGTTAATATACTGTATACTTGAAATTTGCTGTGAATAGATCTCATGTGTTCTTATCACACACATAAAATAGTAACTAGATGAGAGAGAGGTGATGGATATGTTAGCTTAATTGTGGTAATCATTTTACAATGTATGTGTGTATCAAAACATCATGTTACATACCTTAAGTATATATAATTTTTATAAAATTATATTTTATAAAATTTTTATAAATTTTATTTGTCAATCATACCTCAACAATGCTTGGGAAGTAGTACCCCTGCAAAAGGATCAAATGTAATTGGATCAGACTGTGAGGCAAGTTAACCCACAAGTGATTGTCAAAATCAATAGAACATTTCAGCTAGCAGTTAATAGAGGCTAATAGTTGGATTTTGATATCAGTAGGGCCAGACCAGCCAGACACTTAAGAGTCAGTCAAAGACAGCCTGGCTAAATCCATTGTCATCCTAGGGGGAGGAGCTAGGGTGACTGTACATGGCCGTGGAAGGGGATCAGAGTAACTATGTGTATACCCTGAGGGGCAACATCAGAGGCTATATACTACAAGGGAAATAGACATCATAGAAGCAGTCCAGAGAAATAAACAAGAAAACAACCATAACAAGTCCCAAGATGGGGAGGATCAGTATTTAGAGGTGCTACAATATATTATTTTAAATTTCTAATTTTCAACAATAAAAAAATTTAACCTTCAAAAATCCAAGAAAATGCCACCCATCCGTAGGAAAATAAAGCAAACAAAAGAAACTGTCTTTTAGAGCAGGTTATTATTTCTTTATTATTCGTTATTTGATGAGACATTGTTATTATGCCTTGTTTTACTTTTTCTTTCTTATTTTTTTAGTTGACAAATAATTGTGTATATTTATGGAGTACAGTGTGATGTTTTGGTCTATATGTGAAAGATTTGATGTATGTATGGTAGACAGGTTTAATTAAACTAATTAACATATCAAATTATCACCCTTATTTTTTGGAGTGATATTAAAATTTTATTCTTTTTGAAATTTTGAATTATACAGTAGATTATTATTAACTGTGGTCACCATGCAGTGTAATAAATCACCAAAACTTATTTCTCCAGTCAGACTAAAACTTTGAACTCTTTGATCAACATCTTCCCTTTTTCAATCCTTCCTCCTTTCACCATTCTACTCTCTGTTTCTATAAAGTCAGGTTATAAGTAAGATCATATCGTATTTATAAGTAAGATTGTAAGTATTCCACCTGTAAGTAAGATAATACAATATTTTCTTTCTGTGCCTGGCTCATTTCATTTAGCATGATGTCCCTAAATTCCATCCAGGTTGCCATGAATTACAGAATTTTTTTCTTTTTAAAGCCATATAATAGGAGTCCCCAACCCCTGGGCCACAGACCTGTATGGGTCCATGGCCTGTTACCACAAACTGGTACCAGTCCCACCCGCACAGCAGGAGGAGGTAAGTGGTAGGTGGGTTAGTGAGCATTACTTCCTGAGCTCTGCCTCCTGTCAGATCAGCAGTGGCATTAGATTGTCATAGGGGCATGCACCATATTGTGAACTGCACATGTGAGGGATCTAGGTTGCACACTCCTTGTGAGAATCTAACTAATGCCTGATGATCTGAGGTAGAACAGCTTCATCCCAAAACCATCCCCACCCCTACTGCTGTCCATGGAAAAATTTTCTTCCATGAAACCAGTCCATGGTGACAAAAAGGTTGGAGATCGTTGCTGTATAGTATTCTATTTTGTATATATACCACATTTTCTTTATCCATTCATCTATTTATGGCCTTACTTTACTTCCTTAAGTATGATTTCCTTTGTTTCTTTGAACATATTTAAAAGGGCTGCTTTGAGGTTTTTGCTAAGTCTGACTATGTAGGTTTGCTGTCCTTTCAACAATTTCTTTAAAAGCTATAAAATTTAAAAGCAATAATTGTAATAATATATCATTGGACTTGTGACATATAGAGATGTAAATGTAAGCAGTAATATCACTAATGAGAGAAGGAGTAAATACAGCTATGTAGAAATAACATTTCTGTGTTGAGCTGGAAATAATTCAACAGTAATAGTTGCAGACATCAGTGCCTCACTTTCAGTAATGAAGAGAGCAGCTAGGCAGAACTTCAACAAGGAAATACAGGATTTCAACTACACTGAAACCAAATTTGCATTAACATAAACATATAAAACAATCTTCCAACAATAGTAGAATACATAGTCTTCTCAACATGGAAGATCCAACAGAACTGATCATACATTAGGCCATAAAACAAGCCTTAATAGATTTAAAAGGATTGAACTTATGCAAAGTATGTTCTCCCACCACAATGAAATTGTTACGGATTGATAAAAGAAGGAAATTTTGTAAATTTACAAGTATATAAAAATTGAGCAGCACATTCCCAAGCAGTGGTGAGTCAAAGAAGAAATCACAAAGGAAAAAAAGAAAATACTCTGAGATTAGCAAAGATGAATATGTATTGTGTCAAAATGTACAGGATGCAGTTAAAGCAGTACTTAGAGGTAAATTTATAGCTATAAATGCCTATCTGTATATAAAAAAAAAGAAGAAAGATCTTAAGTCGCTTACCTAGCCTTCCACTTAGAACACTGGGAAAAGGGAACAAACTAAACCCACAGTAGGAAGAATGAAAATAATAATCAAGATTAGAACAAAAACTAAGTCAAGAGAGAACAATTGAGAATCAAAGAAGTCACAAGCTTGTTCTTTCAGAATATCAACAAAATTGACAAATCTTTAGCAAATTGACAGAGTCAAATTACTAAAATCAGGAATAAGAGAAGGGACATCACTACTAACCTAATAAAAAAGTGTCATAGGAGAATATTATGAACAATTGAATGCCAAAAATTAAATGCTTAGATGAAATCAACAAATTTCCAGCAAAACACAGACTATTAAAACTGACTGAAAGAAAAGTAGAAAATCTGAATAAACCTACAACCTAAAGAGGTCAAAGTAGAAAATTTTAAATTTCCATAGAGTAATATTGAGCCCCAGATAGTTCCAGTTGTGAATTCTTCCAAATGATTCAAGATGCATTTTTCCAAAATTTTTGCAAACTTCCAAAAGTAGCAGAGAACATTTCCCAATGCATTCTATGAAGCCATTATTGCCGTGAGACCAAAGCCAGACAAAGACCTCACAGGAAAGTAAAACTGCAGACCAGTATCTCTTATGAATACAGATGAAAAATTCTCAAGAAAATACTATAAAACTGAATCCAACAACACATAAAATGAAATTTACACCCTCAAGTAGGGTTTATTCCATGAATGCTGGGTTAGTTTAACACTTGAAAATCAATTAATATATCATCATATCAATAGAATCAAGAATGAAAACCACACGGCCTTCTCAATGGATGCAGAAAAAGCATTTGGCAAAATCCAACATTCTTGCCTTTATAAAAACACTCTATAAACTATAAATAGAAAGAAACTTTCTTGACCTCATAAAGGGCATCTATGAAAACCACACAGCAAGCCCTGTACTCAGTGGTGGTAGAACGCTTTTGCCCTAAGATCAGTATCAAGACAAGAATGCCAACCTTGCCTCTTCTATTCAACATTGTAGCAGAGGTTCTAGGCAGGGCAATTAGGCAAGAAAAAGAACTAAAAGTCATCCAGAATGGAAAATAAGTAAAACTATCTCTGTTTGCAGGTGACATGATCTGAAATACAGAAAATCCTAAGAATCAATGAAAAAACTACTAGAACTAATAAATGAGCATCAGGGTTGTAGGATACAAGATCAATATCCAATTATTGTATTTTTTTTATTTCTGTACAATAACAGTGAACAATCTGAAAATGAAAATAAGAAAACAATTCTATCAAATGGAATTGCATCAAAAAGGGTAGCATTAAAAAAGAACAAATACAGCCAGGCGCTGTGGCTCATGCCTGTAAACCCAACACTTTGGGAGGCCGAGGCAGGCAGGTCACAAGGTCAGGAGATGGAGACCATTGTGGCCAACATGGTGAAACTCTGTCTCTACTAAAAATACAAAAATTAGCTAGGTGTGGTGGTGCATGCCTGTAATCCCAGCTTCTCAGGAAGCTGAGGCAGGAGAATTGCTTGAACCAGGGAGTTGGAGGTTGCAGTGAGCTGAGATCACTCCACTGCACTCCAGCCTCATGACAGAGTAAGACTCTGTCTCCAAGGACAAAAAAAGGGACAAATACTTAGGAGTTAATTTAACAAAAGAAGTTACAAAACTACAGAACATTGTCAACAGAGATTAAAGGAGACCTAAATAAATGGAAACACATTCCATGTTCATGGGTCAGAACACTTACAGTTGTTAAGATGGCGTTACTCCCAAAATTGATCCACACATTTAAGGCAGTGCTTTATCAGAATCCCAGGTGTCTTCTTTGTAGAAATTGTCAAACTGATCTAAAACTCTTATGGAAGTGCAAGTGACCCAGAATTGCCAAAATCTTGAAAAAGAAAAACTTGAGAGAATCACACTTCCTGATTTCAAAGCTGGCTGCAAAACTAAAGTAATCAAGACAGCATGATTCCCCTTGAAATGTGGCACCAGACAAGGATGCCCTCTCTCACCACTCCTATTCAATATAGTGCTAGAAGTTCTAGCCAGAGCAATCAGGCAAGAAAAAGAAATAAAGGGCATTCAAGTAGGAAAGGAGGAAGTCAAATTGTCTCTATTTGCAGACGACATGATTGTGTATCTAGAAGACCCCATCGTCTCAGCCCCAAATCTCCTGAAACTGATAAGCAAGTTCAGCAAAGTCTCAGGATACAAAATCAATGTGCAAAAATCACATGCATTCCTATACACCAATAACAGACTTAAAGAGAGCCAAATCAAGAACAAACTTCCATTCACAATTGCCACAAAGAGAATAAAATACCTAGGAATACAACTAACAAGGAACGTAAAGGACCTCTTCAAGGAGAACTACAAGCCACTGCTCAACAAAATAAGAGAGGACACAAACAGATGGAGAAACATTCCATGTTCATGGTTAGGAAGAATCAATATCATGAAAATGACCATACTGCCCAAAGTAATTTACAGATTCAATGCTATCCCCATCAAGCTACCAATGACCTTCTTCACAGAACTGGAAAAAAATCACCTTAAACTTCATATGGAACCAAAAGAGAGCCCACATAGCCAAGTCAGTTCTAAGCAAAAAGAACAAAGCGGGAGGCATCACACTACTGGACTTCAAACTATACTACAAGGCTACAGTAATCAAAACAGCATGTTTTGGTACTGGTACCAAAACAGAGATATAGACCAATGGAACAGAACAGAGGTCTCGGAGGCAACACAGCATATCTACAACCATCTGATCTTTGACAAACCTGACAAAAACCAGCAATGGGGAAAGGATTACTTGTTCAATAAATTGTTTTGGGAAAACTGGCTAGCCATGTGCAGAAAGCAGAAACTGGACCCCTTCCTGACACCTTACACTAAAGTTTACTCCAGATGGATTAAAGACTTAAACATAAGACCTAACACCATAAAAACCCTAGAAGAAAATCTAGGCAAAACCATTCAGGACATAGGTGTAGGCAAGGACTTCATGACCAAAACACCAAAAGCATTGACAACAAAAGCCAAAATAGACAAATGGGACCTACTCAAACTCCACAGCTTCTGCACAGCAAAAGAAACAGTGATTAGAGCGAATTGGCAGCCAACAGAATGGGAAAAAATTTTTGCAGTTTACCCATCTGACAAAAGGCTGATATCCAGAATTTACAAAGAACTAAAACAGATTTACAAGAAAAAAACTAACAAGCCCATTCAAAAGTGGGCAAAGGATATGAACAGATACTTTACAAAAGAAGACATACGTGAGGCCAACAAACATGAAAAAATGCTCATCATCACTGGTCATTAGAGAAATGCAAATCAAAACTACATTGAGATACCATCTCACGCCAGTTAGAATGGCGATCATTAAAAAATCTGGAGACAACAGATGCTGGAGAGGATGTGGAGAAATAGGAACACTTTTACACTGTTGGTGGGAATTAGTTCAACCATTGTGGAAGACAGTGTGGCGATTCCTCAAGGACCTAGAAATAGAAATTCCATTTGACCCAGCAATCCCATTACTGGGTATATATCCAAAGGATTACAAATCATCCTACTATAAGGACACGTACACATGAATGTTCATTGCAGCACTGTTTACAATAGCAAAGACCTGGAACCAACCCAAATGCCCATCAATGATAGACTGGATAGGGAAAATGTGGCACATGTACACCATGGAATATTATGCAGCCATCAAAAACGATGAGTTTGTGTCCTTTGTAGGGACATGGATGAACCTGGAAACCATCATTCTCAGCAAACTGACACAAGAGCAGAGGATCAAACACCGCATGTTCTCACTCATAGGCAGGTGTTGAACAATGAGAACACATGGACACAGGGAGGGGAGCACTACACACTGGGGTCAGTTGGGGGGAAATGGGGAGGGACGGTGGAGGGTGGGGATCTGGGGAGAGATAGCAAGGGGAGAGATGCCAGATGTAGGTGATGGGGAGGAAGGCAGCAAATCACACTGCCACGTGTGTACCTATGCAACAATCTTGCATGTTCTTCACATGTACCCCAAAACCTAAAATGCAATAAAATAAATAAATGGGAAAAAAAAAGAAAAAAAAAGACAGCGTGATACTAGCATAAGGAAAGACATACAGGTTGATGGAACAGAATTCAGAGTCCAGAAATGGCTTATTTTATACATTTGTACCCAAATGATTTTTCAAAATACAGGTGTTAGGACAATTCAATGAGGAAAGAATAGTATTTCTAACAAATGGTATTGGGACCACCTGACATCTACATGGAAAAGAATGAAGTTGGATCACATGCAAAGATTAACTGAAAATGAATCATAGGGCTTTAAGTAAGAGCAAAAACTGTATTAAGAAGAAAACATAGAAGTAAATCTTTGTGACCTTGGGTTAGGCAGCACTTTCTTAAATACACGTCAAAAACACAAGCAAAAAAAGAGTAAATAGATTAAGTGGACTTGATTAAAACACAAAAAAACTTCTGTGCTGCAGATGACATCAAGAAAGTGACAAGATGATGCACAAGATGTGAGAAAACGTTTGCTAACCATATATCTGATAAAAGATTGATATTCAAAATATATAGTGGTAGTTCATGCCTATAATCCTGGCATTTTGGGAGGCTGAGACAGGAGGATCGCTTGAGCCCAGGAGTTCAAGACCAGCCTGGGCAACATGGCAAAAACCCATCTCTACAAAAAATACAAAAATTAGCCAGGTGTGGTGGTACACGGCTGTATTCCCAGCTACTTGAGAGGCTGAGGTGGGAGGTTTGCTTCAGTGAGCCATGTTCATGCCACTGCACGCCAGCCTGGGTGACAGAATGAAACCTTGTCTCAAATTTAATAACCCAACTAAAAAACTCGGCAAAGGATAAAATAGACATTTCTCTACATAAGACACATAAATGGCCAATAAACACATGAAAAGATGCTGAACATCATTAATAGAAAAATGAAAATCAAAATCATACTATTTCACAATGACTAGGATGGCTATAGTCACAGAGAAGATAAAAAATGTTGACAAAAATGTGGAAAAGGTGAAACTCTCATATATTGCTGGTGGAAATGTAAAATAGTGAGGCAACTTTGGAAATCATTGTGGCAGTTCCTCAAAATGTTAAAAATTAGATTACCATACAGCTCATAAATGTCACTTCTGTGTGTTCGAGAGTAATGGAAAACATGTCCATGCAAAAACTTGTATACAAATCTTTCTGGCAATATTATTTATAGTAGTCCCAAAGTATAATAAGTCAAATATGTTTAACTCATGAATAGATCTGTGGTTTATCTATGCAATGGAATGTTATTACAAGTTATATACAAGTAATGAAATTTTGATACCTGCTAAAACATTGATAATTCTTAAAAACATTATGCTAATAAAGGAATCCAGTCACAAATGACCGCATACACATTGTTTCTGTGTATATGAAATATCCAGAATGAGGCAAATAGTAGAAAATAGTTTAGGGGTTGCCTAAGGCCACAGAGGGCTCTGTGTTGGTTTTTTGTTTTTGTTTTTTTGAGATAGGGTGTCCTCCAGTAGCCCAGGCTGGAATGCAGTGGTGCCATCTTGGCTCACTGTAGCCTCGACCTCCTGGGCTCAGGTGATTTCCCACCTCAGCCATCTGAGTAGTTGGGACTACAGGCCTATGTCACCATGCCTGGCTAATTTTTTGTATTTTTTGTAGTGATGGGGTTTTACCATGTTGCCCAGACTGGTCTCGAACTCCTGAACTGAAGCAATCTGCCTACCTTGGTCTCCCAGAGTGCTGGGATTACAGGTGTTAGCCTCATGCTTGACCTTGAGTTTCTTTTTGAGATGATGAAAAAGTTCTAACATTAGATTGTGGTAATGATGGTACAACTATGTTAATATGCTAAAAATAATTGATGACATGTGAATTACATTTCAAAAAAGCTATTGTCAAAAAAAGTCATGGTTCATTTTCTACTCCTGCCAGCAAAGTATATGAGATTGCCATTGCCCAATGTAATACAAACTAACAAATTTTTCCACTAATAGACTAGAACAATGTCTTTGGTAGAGTTTTTCTTGTTCAGCTGAAAGAGATTTAGCTCCCAGGGCGCATTTAATATAATGACCTTTTTAATGGTCATTACTAGAGTGGGGAATGCTGGTGGCATCGATTGGGCAGAGGCCAGGAATATTGCTAAGCATCCTGTAATGCATAGGGCTGCCCCCACTCCAAGTAATGATCCAACCCAAAAAATCAGTAATGTCAAGCTAAAAAACCCTTGGCTGGGGTCAGTTGCTCATGCCTGTAATCACAGCACTTTGGGAGGACGGGTGGATCTCGAGATCAGGAATTCCAGACCATCCTGGCTAACACTGTAAAGCTCCATCTATTAAAAATATAAAAATTAGCTGGGTGTGGTGGTGCATGCCTGTAACCCCAGCTACTCAGGAGGCTGAGGCAGAATTGCTTGAACCCGGGAGGTGGAGGTTACAGTGAGCCAAGATCACACCACTGCACTCCAGCCTAGGTGACAGGGCAAGACTCGTCTCTGGGGAGAGGTGAACCCTGAACTAGTAATGGCATCTTGTTTTAATTTATTTTATTACTATTAAGGGTAAATTTTCCCTATACATATACAATTCAATTGTATTTCTTCTTTAGTAAATTTTCTGATCATTTTCATTTAGCTCATATTTCTCATCAGTTCATATGAGTTCTTTATGTTAGTAGAGATATAAACAATTAACTTTATTTACTAAGTTTATTTGTCTTCCAGTTGTTTCCTTTCAAATTTTGGTTAGGTTCATATTGATTATCAAAATGTGTGTGTGTTTTTTTTTTAAAGTGACCATACTTTTTTTTGCGTTGCATCTAGCTTAGAAAATTATTTCCCTGCCTGCCTATCTCCCTTCCCTGTAATTTCACTTTTATTTCTTCTTACTGGAATTTAAAGTTTACCTTTTCACATTTAACTTTTTAAATACATATAGGATTTATTATGTACATTACAAGATAAGAAATGTGGGTTGTTTTTTTTTTACTAGTGATTGTTCTTCCTCCTTTTGAAAAAACATTTGTGTCACCAAGCATATTTTAAGGCTCAAGGTAACTTTTTTTTTTTTTTTTTTTTTTTTTTTTGAGACAAAGTCTCGCTCTGTCACCCAGGCTGGAGTGCAGTGGCACGATCTCAGCCCAGTGCAACCTCTGCCTCCCTGGTTCAAGCAATTCTCCTGTGTCAGCCTCCTGAGTAGCTGGGACTATCAAGATAACTTTCAAAAAAGGAAGCTTTCCACAAGAGAAGGAGTGTACAATTACTCCTTATATTCCTTAATTATGGAGTCCAATGACATTCTATAAGCATGTAGCTCATCTGACTCAGGACAAAACAGTACTCACAGATATCATCCTGCCAGTCTTGCAGGAGTATGTAAAGAAATATCAAAGCTGGTAGTAGAAACTGGTTGCAGTTAGAAATTAATAAGCCTTTTCTTCAGGAATTTTCTGATGTGGTCAAAGAGATGGAGAAAGTGATACTATACATACATGTGTGGTGTGTTTATTTGGTGAGAAGGAGGGACACAATTTCAAATCACATTAAAAGTATTTGCCAGTTTATAACAGATTATGAAAATTTTGTGAGTCCCTGATAATATAATAGTTAAGTAAATTAATGGGAACAAGTGTAGATATCTTTTTATTATTGTACAGATGGAGAATGAGTTAGATTCTGCTCGTTCTGAAATTGAACTCCTGAGGAGTCAGATGACAAATGAGAGAATCTCCATGCAGAATCTAGAAGCTTTGCTGGTGGCCAATCGAGACAAAGAATATCAGTCTCAGATAGCACTTCAAGAAAAGGAATCTGAAATTCAGCTTCTTAAGGAACACCTTTGTTTGGCAGAAAATAAAATGTGAGTTGTTTAGCAATGTAAAGTCATACATCTTAAATTTCTGATCTTTAGTAGAATTTTAAAACTAGAATTTAGAGAATTTGCCTCCTATATGCCATTAATTAATCAGAGGATCAGAAATATTATGATTTGCCGAAGAGACAGTGCTTTTGCTATTATATTTTTCTTATCTAAATTTGAGTTTAATGATCTCTATTCTCTCCAACAGAGTTTTGAGTATAATAGAATATCTGATCTAACATATTGCCTTTGGGAAATATAACAAAATGAGAAAAAAAATAAGCAGTCTGAAACCAAAAGAATTTTCATATTTAGACCAAGACATTGCAACCTAATGTTTGCATTTGCCATGCCATATTTTCTTTTGTACCTATAATGTGTACTGGGTACCTAGAAAAACACCTGCATTCACAAAATACAGGACTTCCCAGGACATTGATTTTAGCTGCTGCTTCTTTTTTTTTTTTTTTTTTTTTTTTTTGGATCTCTAGCACTCCTAGCACCTTATTAGAAGACCTTTGGCTGGAGAATTGGGTCGAAATGCCTGCCTGTATAGTGATTTTTTTTCTATTAAACTTGGTCACCTCTCACAAAAACTGATAGGGGACCCTTAACCTCTGTCCTTACCTATCCCATCTATAACACTTTCCATCCATCCTCCACTTTGTCATCGCATAAGAGCTCAGAATATGGGGAAGGATAAGAAGCATGGTCTCTGCAGTCAGCCATTCCTAGGAACCCCTGACTAGGCAAGGGCTTCAGAGCCAGGGCCAGTTTCCTCTTTTTCAGGTTATGGTGGCAGTGACTGAGTCATTCTTTTTCATTACGATAGCTAGACTATTATGATTTCTTCAACTGGTTTTGCAGGATTACTTTCTCAAGGTGGTAGGTGGAAATCTACTTTAGTGAAATATGCCAAAACTTCCACCCTAAGAGCTATGCTCTGTTTTAGACTGACTGGTAAATACTAACATGTAGAATTAGCATGTGAAACGTTTATGTTATTAGTCTCTAAAGTTTAGATTTCAGCAGTCTATGATACTATCCTGAAAGCAAGCGAAGAGGATAGAATGTTCTGTGTGAATGACATTCATCAATGTTTATCTTTCTTATGATATTGTGCCTTATCAAAGGTTTTTTGAGCCATTGTTTACTCTTAAGGAAGATCCTATTACATTAAATATTGTGTATATCAAATTTTATTATAAGGCACTTGGTTGAATAGATATATATAAAACAGACCATATTAATCATGGAGCTAGTGAATTCCAGTGTTAATTATTTGATCATACTACTACTTTATATAATACCTCTAAGTACTTACATAAAAAGTTATTTATAGTAAATAGTATAGATAGATGATATATAATATGATCCCACAGGGAAACTGAAACAGAGAATGTTTAATTGAATGAGACTGGGATTGCTTAGGCTTTTCAAGTAGTCTACTTTGCATACTTACCATGTCTCTAACATTGGCATATTTTAGATGCACTAATAAATCTGGCCATGAAAATCACATTGTGATTTGGATCCAGCTGAGAAACCACTGTAAATATGGTTTCATGTACCCCAGGAATCATAGCCATATTTTAAGTTTAGTCAACTGTAATTCTTGTCTTCTTTTAAATAGGGCCATCCAGAGTAGAGATGTGGCCCAGTTCAGAAATGTTGTCACACAACTGGAAGCTGACTTAGACATTACCAAAAGACAACTTGGAACAGAGCGCTTTGAAAGGTAAATGTATCTTGATGCAAGCTCAAAAACAATGCTTTTCAGCATGGAAAGCATTATTTCTTAGGTTTTAGGTTTTTTTGTGTGATGTTAGATTTTAAAGTATAAATCAAGCTACAGTTTTATGATACTTTTAATAATTTTGCTGGATATAAAATTTTAAAGCATCACTATTTGCTTTAGGGAGAGGGCTGTGCAAGAACTTCGCCGTCAAAATTACTCAAGTAATGCTTATCATATGAGTTCTACAATGAAGCCAAATACAAAATGCCATTCACCAGAACGTGCTCACCATCGATCTCCTGACCGAGGCCTAGATCGATCATTAGAAGAGTGAGTCTGTTTAAGGATCCATTCTCTTGAGACCAAATAGCAATATCTAGTATAGTTAATATTTGGGGTAATAAGGAAACTCAATAGTCTATCTTCAATAGTGATATTTAAACATGATTACCAAGATATAGTGATATAAAAATAAAGGATTTTGATAATTAAATTAGAATTATATATTATACTAAAGAAAAAGGTCTAATATTTTATCTGTTTGCATAAATTATATATTTTTTATTTCCAGAGTTTTGGGGGAACAGGTGGTTTTTTGTTGCACAGATGAGTCTTTTAGTGGTAATTTCTGAGATTTTGGTGCATTCAATACCCAAGCAGTGTGCACTGCACCCAATGTGTACTCCTTTATTCCTTACCCTTCTCCCACTGGGGAAGGAACTTTGGGATCCTTCCCCCTGAATCCCCAGAGTTCATTGTATCATTCTTAGGGCTTTCATCCTCATACCTTAGCTCTCACTTAACATGAAGAACATGTGATATTTGGTTTTCCATTCCTGAGTTACTCCCTTAGAATAATGGTCTCTAACTCCATCCAGGTTGCTATGAATGGCATCATTTTATACCTTTTTATGGCTGAGTAGTATTCCCTGGTATATTTATACTACATTTTCTTAATCCACTTGTTGGTCGATGGGCATTTAGGCTGGGTCTATATTTTTGCAAATGCAACTTGTGCTGCTACAAACGCCTGTGCAAATATCTTTTTCATATAATGACTTCTTTTCCTCTGAGTAGATACCCAGTACTGTAGCTGGATTGCTGGGTCAAATGGTAGCTATACTTTTAGTTCTAAAAAGAATCTCTGTACTGTTTTCCTTAGTGGTTGTACTAGTTTACATTCCCACCAGCAGTATAAAAGAAAACATTTCCTTTCACCACATCCATATCAACATCTGTGATTTTTAAATTTTTAAATTATGGCCATTCTTGCAGGAGTAAGGTAGGTATCCCATTGTGGTATTAATTTGCATTTCTCTGATAATTAGTGATGTTGAGCATTTTTTCATTGGCCATTTGTATATATTCTTTTGAAAATTGTTTATTCATGTCCTTAGCCCACTTTTTGATGGGATTATGTTTTTTTCCTTGCTGATTTCTTTGACTTCCTTGTAGATTCTGGATATTAGTCTTTTGTTAGATGCATGTTTGGGAAGATTTTCTCCCACCCTGTGGGTTGTCTGTTTACTCTGCTGATTATTTCTTTTGCTGTGCAGAAGCTTTTTAGTTTAATTAAGTCCCATCATAAATAGATAATATATGTAATATAAATAATTTGGTTTTGTTTCATTTGCTTTTGGATTCTTGGTCATGAAGTCTTTGCCTAAGCCAGTGTCCAGAAGAGCTTTACCAATGTTATCTTCTAGAATTTTTACAGTTTCAGGTGTTAGATTTCTAAGTCTTTGATCATAAGGTAGAGGTGAAGATCTAGTTTCATTCTTCTACATGTGACTTGCCAATTATCCCAGCACTCTTTGTTGAATAAGGTGTCCTTTCTCCACTTTAGTGTTTGTTTACTTTGTTGAAGATGAGTTGGCTGTGATTATTTGGCTTTATTTCTGGGTTATCTATTCTGTTCCATTAGTCTATATGCCTATTTTTATTGAGTACCATGCTGTTTTGATAACTATAGTTTTGTAGCGTAGTTTGAAGTCAGGTAATGTGATGCCTCCAGATTTGTTCTTTTATTATTATTATTATTATTATACTTTAAGTTCTGGGGCACATGTGCAGTATGTGCAAGTTTTTTGCATAGTATACATGTGCCATGGTGGTTTGCTGCACCCATCAACCCATCATCTACATTCGGTATTTCTCCTAATTCTATCCCTTCCTTATCTCCCCACCCACCAACAGGCCCTGGTGTGTAATGTTCCCCTCCCTGTGTCCATGTATTCTCATTGTTCAGCTCCTACTTACAATTGAGAACATGTGGTGTTTGGTTTTCTGTTCTTGTGTTATTTTGCTAAGAATGATGGTTTCCAGCTTCATCCATGTCCTGGCAAAGGACATGAACTCATCTTTTTTATGGCTGCATAATACTCCATGGTATTTATGTGCTACATTTTTTTTTATCCAGTCTATCATTGATAGGCATTTGTGTTGGTTCCAAATCTTTGCTATTGTGAACAGTGCCACAATAAACATATGTGTGCATGTGTCTTTATATTAGAATTATTTCTAATCCTATGGATATATACCCAGTAATGGGATTGCTGGGTCAAATGCATTTCTAGCTGTAGATCCTTGAGGAATCATCACAATGTCTTCCACAATGGTTGACCTAATTTACACTCCCCCTCACAGTGTAAAACATTCCTATTTCTCCACATCCTCTCTAGCATCTGTTGTTTCCTGATTTTTTTAATGATCACCATTCTAACTGGCATGAGATGGTATCTCATTCTGGTTTTGATTTGCATTTCTCTAATGACCACTGAAAATGTCTTCTTTTGAGAAGTGTATGTTAATATCCTTCACCCACTTCCTTACACAAGGTGTAAGGAAGGGATCCAGTTTTAGCTTTTTGCATATGGCTAGCCAGTTTGACCAACACCATTTATTAAATAAGGTATCTTTTCTCCATTGCTTGTTTTTGTCAGGTTTGTCAAAGATCAGATGGTTGTAGATGTATGGTATTATTTCTGAGGCCTCTGTTCTGTTCCATTGGCCTATATATCTGTTTTGGTTTTGGTTACTGTAGCCTTGTAGTATAGTTTATAGTTAAGTAGCATGATGCCTTCAGTTTTGTTCTTTTTGCTTAGGATTGTCTTGGCTATGTGAGCTCTTTTTTGTTCCATATGAAATCTGAAGTCATTTTTTCCAATTCTGTGAAGAAAGTCAGGGGTAGCTTGATGGGGATAGCATTTAATCTATAAATTACTTTAAGCCATATGGCCATTTTCACAATATTGATTCATTCTATGAGCATGGAATGTTTTTCCATTTGTTTGTATCTTCTCTTATTTCCTTGAGCAGTGATTTGTGTTTCTTGAAGAGCTCCTTCACATCCCTTGTAAGTTGTATTCCTAGGCATTTTATTCTCTTTGTAGCAATTTTGAATGGTAGTTCACTCATGATTTGGCTCTCTGTTTGTCTGTTATTGGTGTATAGGAATTATTGTGATTTTTGCACATTGATTTTGTATCCTGAGACTTTGCTAAAGTTGCTTATCAGCTTAAGGAGATTTTGGGCTGAGACAATGGGGTTTTCTAAATATACAATCATGTCATCTGCAAACAAAGGCAATTTGACTTCCTCTTTTCCTAATTGAATACCCTTTATTTCTTTCTCTTGCCCGATTGCCCTGGCCAGAACTTCTAATACTGTGTGGAATAGGATTGGTGAGAGAGGGCATCCTTGTCTTGTGCCAGTTTTCAAAAGGAATGCTTCCAGTCTTTGCCCATTCAGTCAGATATTGGCTGTGGGTTTGTCATAGATAGCTCTTATTATTTTGAGATACATTCCATCAATAACTAGTTTATTGAGAGTTTTTAGCATGAAAGACTGTTGAATTTTGTCAAAAGCCTTCTCTGCATCTATTGAGATAAATGTGTTTTTTGCCATTGGTTTTGTTTATGTGATGGATTACATTTATAGATCTGTGTAGCTTGAACCAGCCTTGCATCCCAGGGATGAAGCTGACTTGATCTTGGTGGACAAGCTTTTTGATGTGCTGCTGGATTCGGTTTGCCAGTATTTTATTGAGGATTTTCACATCGATGTTCATCAGGGATATTGGCCTAAAATTTTCTTTTTGTTGTGTCTCTGCCTAGTTTTTGTATCAGGATAATGCTGGCCTTGTAAAATGAGTTAGGGAGGATTGCTTCTTTTTGGATTGTTTGGAATAGTTGCAGAAGGAATGGTACCAGCTCCCCTTTGTACATCTGGTAGAATTCGGCTATGAATCCATCTAGTCCTGGACTTTTTTTGGTTGGTAGGTTATTAATTGCTGCCTCAATTTAAGAACTTGTTATTGGTCTATTCAGGGATTCAACTTCTTCCTGGTTTAGTCTTGGGAGGGTGTATGTGTCCAGGAATTAATCCATTTCTTCTAGATTTACTGGTTTATTTGCATAGAGGTGTTTGTAGTATTCTCTGATGGTAGTTTGTATTTCTGTGGGATTGGTGGCAGTATTTCCTTTATCATTTTTTGTGTCTATTTGATTCTTCTCCATTTTTTTCTTTTTTAATCTGGCTAGTGGTCTATTTTGTTGATCTTTTCAAAAAAATAGCTCCTGGATTCATTGAATTTTTGAAGGGTTTTTCATGTCTCTGTCACCTTCAGTTCTGCTCTGATCTTGATTATTTCTTATCTTCTGCTAGCTTTTGATTTTGTTTGCTCTTGTGTCTCTAGTTATTCTCATTGTGATGTTAGAGTGTTGATTTTAGATCATTCCTGCTTCCTTTTGTGGACCTTTGGTGCTATAAATTTCCTTCTACACACTGCTTTAAATGTGTCCCAGAGATTCTGGTACTTTGTGTCTTTGTTCTCATTGGTTTCAAAGAACATCTTTATTTCTGCCTTCATTTTATTTACCCAGTAGTCATTCAGGAGCAGGTTGTTCAGTTTCCATGTAGTTGTGTGATTTTGAGTGAGTTTCTTAATCCTGAGTTCTAATTTGATTGCACTGTGTTCTAGGACTGTTTGTTATGATTTCCTTTCTTTTGCACTTGCAGAGGAGTGTTTTACTTCTAATTATGTAGTCAGTTTTAGAATAAATGCAATGTGGTGCTGAGAAGAATGTGTATTCCGTGGATTTGGGATGGAGAGTTCTGTAGAGTTCTGTAGATATTAGGTCTGCTTGGTCCAGAGCTGAGTTCAAGTCCTGGATATCCTTGTTAATTTTCTGTCTCATTTATCTGTCTAATATTGACAGTGGGGTATTAAAGTCTCCCACTATTATTGTGTGGAAGTCTAAGTCTCTTTGTAGGTCTTTTTGAAATTGCTTTATAAATCTGGGTGCTCCTGTATTGGGTGCATATATGTTTAGGATAGTTAGCTCCTCTTGTTGTATTGATCCATTTACCATTATGTAATGTCTTTCTTTGTCTCTTTTGATCTTTGTGGTTTAAAGTCTATCAGAGACTAAGATTGCAACCCCTGCTTTTTTTTTTTCTTGGTAAATATTCCTCGATCCCTTTATTTTAAGCCTGTGTGTCTTTGCACGTGAGATGGGTCTCCTGAATACAGCATACTAATTGGTCTTGACTCTGTATCCAATTTGCCAGCCTGTGTCTTTCAATTGGGGCATTTAGCCCATTTATATTTAAGGTTAATATTGTTATGTGTGAATTTGATCAGGTCATTATGATGCTAGCTGGCTATTTTGCCTGTTAGTTGATGAAGTTTCTTCATGGCATCGATGGTCTTTACAATTTGGAATTTTTTTGCAGTGACTGGTACTGGTTGTTCCTTTCCATATTTAGTGCTTCCTTCAGGAGCTCTTGTAAGGCAGGCCTGGTGGTGACAAAATCTCTCAGCATTTGCTTGTGTGTAAAGGATTTTATTTCTCCCTCACTTATGAAGCTTAGTTTGGCTGGACATGAAATTCTTGGTTGAAAATTCTTTTCTTTAAGAATGTTGAATATTGACCCCCACTGTCTTCTGGCTTGTAGGGTTTCTGCAGAGAGATCTGCTGTTAGTCTGTTGGGCTTCCCTTTGTGGGTAACCTGACCTTTCTTTCTGAGTGCCCTTAACATTTGCTAGGTTGGGGAAGTTCTCCTGGATAATATTCTGAAGAGTGTTTTCCAATTTGGTTCCATTCTCCTTGTCACTTTCAGGTACACCAATCAAACGTAGATTTGGTCTTTTCACATAGTCCCATATTTCTTGGAGACTTTGTTCATTTCTTTTCACTCTGTTTTTCTCTAAACTTGTTTTTTTTTTTTTTATTTTATTTCATTGAGTTGATTTTTAATCTCTGATATCTTTTCTTCTGCTTGATTGATTTGGCTATTGATAGTTGTGTATGCTTCATGAAGTTATTGATTCAGCTACTGATAGTTGCCTATGCTCCATGAAGTTCTTGTGCTGTGTTTTTCAGTTCTATCATGTCATTTATGTTCTTCTCTAAGCTGGTTATTCTAATTAGCAATTCCTCTCACTTTTTTTTTCAATGTTCTTAGTTTCCTTGCCTTGGGTTAGAACATGCTCTTTTGGCTCAGAATAATTTATTACCCACCTCCTGAAGCCTACTTCTGTCACTTCATCAAATTCATTCTTTGTCTAGTTTTGTTCCCTTGCTGGTGAGGAGTTGTGCTCCTTTGGAGAAGAAGAGGCATTCTGGTGTTTAGAATTTTCAGCCTTTTTGTGTTGGTTTCTCTTTGTGTATTTATCTACCTTTGGTCTTTGATGTTGGTGATGTTGATACTATTCCTTTCTGTTTGTTAGTTTTCCTTCTAACAGTCAGACCTTTCTGCTGCAGGTCTGGTGGAGTTTGCTAGAGGTCCACTCCAGACCCTCTTTGCTTGGGTATCACCAGCAGGGGCGGCAGAACAACAAAGATTCCTGCCTGTTCCTATCTCTGGAAGCTTTGTCCCAGAGGGGTACCCACCAGATGCCAGCCAGAGCTCTCCTGTATAAGGTATCTGTTGGCCCCTATTCAGAGGTGTCTCCCAGTCTGAATACATGGGGGGTAGAGGTCAGGGATCTACTTGAAGAGGCAGCCTGTCCCTTATCAGAGCTTGAACTCTATGCTGGGAGAACCACTGCTTTCTTCAGGGTTGTCAGGCAGGGATGTTTAAGTCAGCTGAAGCTTCGCCCAGTTGCCCCTTCCCCCAGATGCTCTGTCCCAGGGAACTGTGCCCACTTCAAACTTCCTGGTGGCTTTGTTTACACTGAGGGTGAAACCACCTACTCAAGCCTCAGCAATGGCAAAGGCCCTCCCCCCACCAAATTTGAGTGTCCCAGGTCGACCTCAGACTGCTATGCTAGCAGCAAGAATTTCAAGCCAGTGGATCTTAGCTTGCTGGGTTCTATGGGAGTGGGACACGCTGAGCCAGGCACTGGAGAGAATCTCCTGGTCTGCCAGTTGTGAAGACCATAGGAAAAGCACAATATCTGGGTCAGAATGCATCATTTCTCCCAGTACAATCTCTCAAGGCTTCCCTTAACTAGGAAAGGGAAATCCCCCAACCCCCCTTGCACTTCCCAAGTGGGGTGATGCCACCACCCTGCTTAGCTCCCTCTCCATGGTCTGTACCCACTGTCCAACCAGTCTCAATGAGATGAACCAGGTGCCTCAGTTGGAAATACAGGAATCACCCGCCTTCTGCGCCTGTCTTGCTGGGAGCTGCAAACTGGAGCTGTTCCTGTTTGGCCATCTTGCCAGCTCTCCCCAGATTTGTTATTTTTGCTTAATCTTGCTATGCGGGGTCTTTTGAGGTTCCATATGAATTTTAGGGTTGTTTTTTCTAGTTCTGTGAAGAATGATTCTGGTACCTTGATTGGAACTGCATTGAATTTTTATATTGCCTTTGACAGTATAGTCATTTTTACAGTATTGATTCTCCACGAGCATAGGATGTTTTTCCATTTGTTTGTGTTATCAATGACTTCTTTCAGCAGTGTTTTGTAGTTTTCCTTGTAGAGCTCTTTCACCACTCTGGTTCGGTATAGTCCTAAGTTTTGTTTTTGTTTTTGTTTTTTTTCCGCTGTTGTAAAAGGAGTTGAGTTCTTGATTTGTTTCTCAGCTTGATTGCTATTCTTGTATAGCAGCACTACTGATTTGTGTACATTAATTTTGTATCCTGAAACTTTATTGAATTTATTTGTCAAATCTGGGAGCTTTTTGGATGAGTCTTTAGGGTTTTCTAGGTATATGATCATGTCATCAGTGAACCTTGACAGTCTGACTTCCTCTTTACTGATTTAAATGCTGTTAACTTCTTTCTCTTGTCTGATTGCTCTGGCTAGGACTTCAGGTATTATGTTGAATAGAAGCGATGAAAGTGGGCATCCTTGTCTTGTTCCAGTTCTCAGAAGGAATGCTTTCAACTGTCCCCATTCAGTATAATGATGGCTGTGGGTTTGTCACAGATAGCTTTTATTATTTTGAAGTGTGTGTCCCTCCTATGCCAATTTTGCTGAGGGTTTTAACCATAAGAGATGCTGGATTTTGTCAAATGCTTTTTCTGCATCTGTTGATATGATCACATGATTTTTTAAAAAATTTTGTTTATATGGTCTATCACATTTATTGACTCACATATATTAAATTATCACTGCATACCTAGTATGTAACTCACTTGATCATGCTGTATTATCTTTTTGATATTCTGTTAGACTCAGTTAGCAAGTAGTATGTTGAAGATTTTTGCATCTGTGTTCATCAGGGATATTGGTCTATAGTTTTCCTTTTTTATGTCCTTTCCTAGCTTTGGAATTAGGGTCATACTGGCTTCATAGGATGATTTAGGGAGGATTCCCTCTTTCTTTTACTTGTGGAATGGTGTTCAAAAGAATTGGTACCAATTCTTCTTTGAATGTCTGATGGAATTCAGCTGTGAATCCATCTGGTCGTGAACTTCTTTTGTTGGCATTTTTTTAATTACTGTTTTAATCTCTCTACTTGTTACTGGTCTGTTCAGAGATTCTATGTCTTCCTGATTTAATCTGGGAGGGTTGTATATTTCCAGGAATTTATCCATCTCCTCTAGATTTTCCAGTTTGTATTTGTAAAAGTGTTCATAGTAGCTTTAAATGATCGTTTGTATTTCTGTGGAATTGGTTGTAATATCTCCCATTTCATTTCTCATTGAGCTTATTTGGATCTTCTCTCTTCTTGGTTAATCTCACTAGTGGTCTATCAATTTTGTTTATCTTTTCAAAGAACCAGCTTTCTGGTTGATTTATCTTTTGTAATTTTTGGTTTCATTTTTATTTAGTTCCACTCTGATCTTTGTTATTTCTTTTCCTCTCCTGGGTTTAGGTTTCATTTGTTCTTGTTTCTCTAGTTCCTTGAGGTGTGACCTTAGGTTGTCTATTTGTGCTGTTTTAAACTTTCTGACGTAGGCATTTAATGTTATAAACTTTTCTCTTAGCACCACTTTTGCTGTATCCCAGAGGTTTTGATAAGTTGTTTTACTATTATATCTCAGTTCAAAGAAGTTTTAAATTTCCATCTTGATTTCATTGTGGATCCAAAGATCATTCAAGATCAGATGATGATGATGATGATGATGATGATGATGATGATTTGAGATGGAGTACAGTGGCATGATATTGTCTCACTGCAACCTCTGCTCTCTGGGTTCAAATGATTCTCCTGCCTCAGCCTCCCAACTAGCTGGGAATACAGGCATGTGCTGCAATGCCAGGCTCATTTTTTCTTTTTGAGATGGGGTCTTGCTGTGTTGCTCAGGCTGGAGTGCAATGGCACAATCTCGGTTCACTGCAAACTCCACCTCCCAGGTTCAAGTGATTCTTGTGCTTCAGGCTCCCAAGTAGCTGGGATTACAGATGTGCTCTACCATGCCCAGCTAGTTGTTTTTGTATTTGTAGTAAAGATAGGGTTTCACCATGTTGGCCAGGCTGGTCTTGATCTCCTGACCTCAGGTGATCTGCCCACCTGAGGTCTGGGCTTCTCAAAGTGCTGGAATTACAGGCTTGAGGCACTGCACCCAGTCTTAATTTTTGTATTTTTAGTAGAGACAGGTTTTCAACATGTTGGCCAGGCTGATTTTGAACTTCTGACCTCTAGTGATCTGCCAGTCTTTGCCTCCAAAGTGCTGGGATTTCAGGTATGAACCACCACACCCAGCCTCAAGAGCAGACCCATGTATTTTTATAGTTTTGAGGGTTTCTTTTGGAGGTAATTTCCAGTTTTATTCCACTGTAGTTTGAAGATACTTCATATAAATCTGACTTTCTTAAATTTATTGAGATGTGTTTTGTGTCCTATCATATGTTCTATCTTGGAGATTGTTCCATGTGCTGAATAAAAGAATGTATATTCTGCAGTTGTTGGGTAGAATGTTCTGTAGATACTTAAGTCTATTTATTCTACAGTGTAGTTTAAGTTCATTGTTTCTTTGTTGACTTCCTGTATTGATGACCTGTCTAGTACTGTCAGTGGAGTATTGAAGTCCCCCACTATTATTGTGTTGCTGTCTGTCTCATTTCTTAGGTCTAATAGTAATTGTTGGCTGGGCACAGTGGCTCATGCCTGTAATCCCAGCACTTTGGGAGGTCGGGGCGGGTGGATCATGAGGTCAAGAGATTGAGACCATCCTGGTCAACATGGTGAAACCCCGTCTCTACCAAAAATACAAAAAATTAGCTGGGCATGATGGTGTGCGCCTGTAATCCCAGCTGCTCAGGAGGCTGAGTTGAGGCAGGAGAATTGCTTGAACCCAGGAAGCTGAGGTTGCGGTGAGCTGAGATTGAGCCATTGCACTCCAGCCTGGGTAACAAGAGCGAAACTCCGTCTCAAAAAATAAAAAGTCTGTTTTGTCTGATACAAGAATAGCTACTCTTGCTCACTTTCCATTTGCATGGAATATCTTTTTCCATCTCTTAACCTTAAGTTTATGTGAGTCCTTATGGTGTTAGGTGAGTTTCTTGAAGATAGCAGATACTTAGTCAGTGAATTTTTATTCCTTCTGCCATTCTATATCTTTTATGTGGAACATTTTAAGTGGAACGTTCAACATTAGTATTAAGATGTTGGGTAAGGCCAGGTGCAGTGGCTCATGCCTGTAATCCCAGCATTTTGGGAGGCCTAGGTGGGCAGATCACAAGGTCAGCAGATCGAGACCATCCTGGCTAATACAGTGAAACCCCATCTCTACTAAAAATACAAAAAATTAGCCAGGTGTGGTGGCATACACCTGTAGTTCTAGCTACTCGGGAGGCTGAGGCAGGAGAATCGCTTGAACTCGGGAGGTGGAGGTTGCAGTGAGTTGAGATTGCGCCACTGCACTCCAGCCTGGGTGACAGAGTGAGACTCTGTCTCAAAAAGAGCAATAGGGACAACGAAAAATGATGTTAGGTACTGTTCTATTTATCACATTAGTTGTTGCCTAATACCTTGTTTTAGTGAGGGTTTTTCCCCATTGTGTTATTGTTTTATGGGCCCTGTGAGATTTATGTTGTAAGGAGCTTCTATTTTGATGTATTTTAAGGTTTTGTTTCAAGACTTCGAGCTCCTTTAAACATTTCTTGTAGTGCTGGCATAGTAGTGGCAACTTCTCTCAGCATTTGTTTGTCCGAAAATGACTTGATCTTTCCTTTATTTATGTAGCTTAATTTTGCTAGATACAAAATTCTTGGCTGATAGTTATTTTGTTTCAAGAGGCTAAAGATGGGACCCCAGTTTCTTCCGGCTGTAGGGTTTCTGCTGAGAAATCTGTCACTAATGTGGTATTTTCCTTTATAGGTTATCTGATGCTTTTGTCTCATAAGTCTTAAGATTCTTTCCTTCATCTTGATTTTAGATATCCTGATGACTGTGTGCCTAGGGGATGATCTTATTGCAATGAATTTCCCAGGTGTTCTTTTAGCTTCTTGTGTTTGGATGTCTAGATCTCTAGCAAGGTCAGAGAGGTTTTCCTCAATTATTCCCTCAAATACGTTTTTTAAACTTTTAGATTTCTCTTCTTCCTCAGGAAAACCAATTATTCTTAGGTTTGGCCATTTAACATAATCTCAAATTTCTTGGAGGGTTTGTTTATTTTTTTAAATTCTTTTTTCTTTGTCTTTGTCTGATTGGGCTGTTTTTTTGTTTTTATTTATTTATTTATTTATTTTGAGACAGAGTTTTGCTCTGTTGCCCAGGCTGAAGTACGATGACACAATTTTGGCTCACTACAACCTCTGCCTCCCAAGTTCTTCCTTCTTAAACCTGTTACGCTACCTTGTCTAAGTCTTAAGGGCATATAGTTAAATACTGAGTTTGTAACTTACTTAGATTAATTTTTTTCCATCTTTTACTTTGGTTATAGTATTCATTTGAAATAACATTGGATCCATTTGTTTCAATTTGCTTTCATTTTTCATTTTTCCACTTCCTAGTTTTTTTTTCCAACTTAATTTTACTTTTGAATAGGTAGGTTAGTATGCTTTTCAAGGTCAAAACTCTGCAAAAGCTAATGCTTAGAGAAGTGTCACTTTCTCTTTATGTCCTCCATCCCGTCACTCATGCCTCCACCCCCTTTCTTTGTGGTTTTATGCTAATGATACACAGAATATATGTCTTTTTTTGCTTATGCAAAAAGTAGCATGCTTCTTTGTACTTTGCTTTTCTCACTTAACACTATCTCCTGGAAATCTCTCCATATTGATTCATAGAGATTCTCCTTATTCCTTTTTTTCAGGTGCATACTACTCCAGTATATGGATGTACAGTAGTTATGTAACCCACCTCCTAAACTTGGACATTTAGGTAGTTTCCAATAATTTGCAAATACAAACAAGGCTGTAATGGATAATCTTGTACATGTGTATTTTCATGTTGTTGGAGTATCTTCCGAATGAATTCCTAGAAGTGGGATTGCTGGGTCAACGGGTAAATACACATGTAGTTTTGTTGGACAGTGCCACGTTCCCCTCCATTCTGCAATCCCTTCAGCAATGTGTGAAATTACTGTTTCCCCACAGCTGCCTGACTAACAGAACACAGTGTCAAGCTTTTGAATTTGTGCCACTATAGCAGATGAGAAATTGTATTTCACTGTAGTTTTAATTTGCATTTCTCATATTATGAGTAAAGTTGAATATCTTTTCATAGGCTTAAGGGCTATTATTATATCTCTCTTTCCGAAATATTTATTCATTTCTTCTGCCTATTTTCTAATGGGCTTTGATCTTTTTGTTAAAAAAAACTTTTAGTAAATTTGAGAAATTAGCTCTTCATTGGTGATATATGCTACAAATATTTTCTCACTTTTTTTGACATTTGTCTTTTATTTTTACTGTATGAAGAGTTTTTCTTTTTGTGTAGTCAGACTTTAAACCTTTTCCTTTAATGCATCTGGATTTCTATTCATAGTTAGCAAATCTTTCTCTCTACCCAGCTAGTAGAGAAATGGTATCTTTTAGTACTTGTATAGTTTTATTTTTAACATTTAGATATCTGATTCATTTGAAGTTATTTTATATATGGTTTGAGAAATTGATCTAATTTTATCTTATTCCAACTGACTATCAAGTTGTTCTAAGATCATTGATTTAAAAGACTGTTTGTCCCAGTCATTCAGATCTCTTTTTGGACTTTCTATTTCTATTCCATTGATCTGTCTGTTCATGTGCAGTCCCACACTATTTAATTATAGAGGCTTTGTGGTATTTTTAATTCTGTAAGGCTAGCTCAGTGGCGTGCTGGTAAACTGGCTTCCCAAAGGAGAGGAGGGGGAAGCCCTGGTCTGTAGCACTTGCCAATTTTTGTGGTGTAAATACCTCCACTTTTTCATTTTTTGTAGAACTTTTGTATCATTGTTTAATATTTGTTTATCTGATTTTTTTATTATTATACTTTTAAATTCTGGGGTACATGTGCAGATCGTGCAGGATTGTTGCACAGGTATACACATGCCATTGTGGTTTGCTGCCTCCATCCTCCTGTCGTCAACATTAGATATTTCTCCTATTGTTATCCTTCCCCAGTCTCCTCACTACCTGCTATCCCTCCCCTGACCCCTTACCCCCCAACAAACCCTAGTGTGTGATGTTCCCCTCCTGGTGTCCATGTGTTCTCATTGTTCAACATCCACTTATGACTGAGAACATGTGTTTGGTTTTCTCTTCTTAGTTTACTGAGAATGTTGGTTTCCAGCTTCATCCATGTCCCTGCAAAGGACATGAACTCATCCTTTTTTATGGTTGCATAGTATTCCATGGTGTATATGTGCCATATTTTCTTTATCTAGTCTATCATTGATGGGCATTTGGCTTGGTTCCAAATCTTTGCTATTGTAAACAGTGCCACATGTAAACATACATGTGCATGTGTCTTTATAATAGAATGATTTATAATCCTTTGGATATATACCCAGTAATGAAATCACTGGGTCAAATGGTATTTCTATTTCTAGATCCCTGAGGATTTGCCACACTGTCTTCCACAATGGTTGAGCTAATTTACACTCCCACCAACAGTGTAAAAGTGTTCCTATTTCTCCACATCCTCTCCAGCATCTGTTGTCTCCAGATTTTTTGATTGCCATTCTAACTGACATGAGCTGGTATCTCAATGGGGTTTTGATTTGTATTTCTCTAATAACCAGTGATGATGAGCATTTTTTCATATGTTTGTTGACTGCATAAATGCCTTCTTTTGCAAAGTGTCTGTTCATATCCTTCACCCACTTTTGGATGGGGTTTTTTTTTCTTGTAAATCTGTTTTAGTTCTTTGTAAATTCTGGATATTAGCCCTTTGTCAGATGGGTAGCTTATAAAAATTTTTTCCCATTCTATTGGTTGCCAGTTCACTCTGATGATTGTTTCTTTTGCTGTGCAGAAGCTCTTTAGTTTAATTAGATCCCATTTGTCAATTTTGGCTTTTATTGCCATTGCTTTTGGTCCTTGCCAATGCCTATGTCCTGAATGGTATTGCCTAGGTTTTCTTCTAGGGTTTTTATGGGGTTAGGTCTTATGTTTAAATCTTTAATCCATCTGGAGTTAATTTTTATATAAGGTGTAAAGAAGGGGTCCAGTTTCAGCTTTCTGCACATGGCTAGCCAGTTTTCCCAACACCATTTATTAAAGAGGAATCCTTTCCCCATTGCCTGTTTTTGTCAGGTTTGTCAGAGATCAGATGGTTGTAGATGTATCGCATTACTTCTGAGGCCTCTGTTCTGTTCCATTGGTCTATATATCTATTTTGGTACCAGTACCATGCTGTTTTGATTACTGTAGCCTTGTAGTATAGTTTGAAGTCAGGTAGCATGATGCTTCCAGCTTTGTTCTTTTTGCTTAGAATTGTCTTGGCTATGCGGTCTCTTTTTTGGTTCCATATGAAGTTTAAGGTGGTTTTTCCTAGTTCATGAAGAAGGTATCTGACCTGTTTTATATTAACAGTAGTGTTCTAAAGTCTCCTGTTATTAGTATGTTTTCATTTATTTTTGCATTCCTCTAAATTTTGCTTTATATAGGTGGTTTGCTGTTTTATTTGTTGCGTTGATATTCTGAACTGTCACTCTTCATCATGGAATGTGGCTTTTATAACATATCCTTTTCAGATGCATTTAGATGTTTTTCTTTGCTTGACTCTACTTTTGTATTAGAGTTGCAAATTCTATTTTCTTATTGTTTCTATTTACCTCGTAAATATTTTTATTTTTAGCCTTTTTTGAGTAACTACATTTTAAGTATATCTCTTATATACAGTGTGGATTTGAGTTTTGCTTCATGAGTCATTGTGATTTTTTTTTTTTTTTTTTTGAGTCAGAGTTTCACTCTTGTTGCCCAGACTGGAGTGCAATGGTGTGATCTTGGCTCACTGCAACCTCTATCTCCCAAGTTCATGTGATTCTCCTGCCTCAGACTACCAGGTAGCTGGGATTAGAGATGCCCATCACCATACCCAGCTAATTTTTGTATTTTTAGTAGAGACAGAGTTTCGCCATGTTGGGCAGAGTGGTCTTGAACTCCAGACCTCAGGTGATCCACCTGCCTGGGCCTCCCAAAGTACTGGGATTACAGGCGTGAGCCACCATGCCCAGCCTAGTTTTTCTATTTTTAGTAGAGATGGGGTTTTACCATGTTGGTCAGGCTGGTCTCGAACTCCTGACCTCAGGTGATCCACCTGTATCAGCCTCCCAAAGTGCTAGGATTATAGGCATGAGCCACCGCACCCAGCCATTTTGAAAATCTTTTTAAAAAATAGGTGAGTTAAACTGGGCATGGTTGCTAACTCCTGTAATCCTAGCACTTTAGGAAGCTGAGGCAGACAGATCGCTTGAGCCCAGGAATTAGAGACCAGCCTGGGTAATGGTGAAAACCCATCTCTACAAAAAAATACAAAAAAAAAAAAAATTGGCCAGATGTGGTGGCATGTGCCTGTATTTTCAACTACTTGGTAGGCTGAGGTGACGGGATCACCTGAGCCTGGAAGGTCGTGGCTGCAGTGAGCCATGATTGTGCCACTGCACTCTAACCTGGGCAACAGGGTGAGACCCTGTCTCAAAAATAGAATAGAATAGTATAAATAAAATAGATGAGTTAAAATCTTTTACGTTATTGATATGACTGTTATGTCACATCAATAGTAATGGTCTCAACCCAGTTATAATTACTGTCTGTACTATGTGATATTTGTTCTATTTCTTCATTTGGTCAGTCTTCTTTGTTTCTTAACCAATTTCTTTTGGCATTTAGGAAGATTTTATTTTATTTTAGTTGTTATCTTTCTATTAATACTTTTAACAGTGCTCTTAATCACCTTTCTTCTTACTTAACCTTTTACTGTCAGTTTCAAATGGTGCCCTTTGACTGCCACTTATTATCTAGACAACAGATATCACACTGAATTTACTTTCCTCTAACCACCGCTCTGTTCCCCATCCCTCTAGTTTTGCCTTTCCCAAGTTGTCATATAAATAGAATCATGCAGTATGCAGCCTCTAGTGGTTGACTTTACCCAGCACAATATATTATTTCAGATTTATCCAGGTTGTTGCATGTATTAGTAGTTGTCACATATTCCTTTTAACTGCTGAGTGGTATTCCATAATGTAGATGTATGAAGGTACTTTTAAAAAATGAGTATGTCATGGCCGGATGCAGTGGCTCCTGGTTGTAATCCCAGCACTTTGGGAGGCTGAGGCAGGTGGATCATTTGAGGCCAGGAGTTTGAGACCAGCCTGGCCAACATGATAAAACCCCATCTGTACTAAAAATGCAGAAATTACCTGGGTGTGGTGGCATATACCTGTAATCCCAACTACTCAGGAGCGTGAGGCATGAGATTTACTTGAACCTGGGAGGCAGAAGAGGCATCAAGCTGAGATTGCACCATTGAACTCCAGCCTGGGTGACAGAGTGACTCTGTCTCAAATAATAATAATAATTTAAAAATAAAAAATAAAACGACTGTAGTCTTATAAGTAGTTACAAAAAATAGTACAGACAGTTCTACATATCCTTACCCCAATTTCTATAATGAAATATCTTGCAAACTGGGATATTGACATTGGCACAATGTGATTAACTAGCCTATAGGCCTTATTCAGATTTCACTAGTTTTTAGATGCACTGTACACAGTGTTTGTATGTGTACTTTTTTTTTTACGCTCCACACACAGCACCAGTGTGATAAAGATGCAAAATTGTTCCATCAGCACCAAAGAATTCGCTCCCTTATTATGCCTATTTATGGTTGTAGGCCCACACTTCTTCATCTCCCTGTCTCCTGGGAAATACTACTTTCTTCTCCATCTCTATGATTCTGTCATTTTGAGGTAACTTTTTGTGATTGACTTTTCTCATTCAGCATAATGCCCATGAGATCCGTCTAAGCTGCTGTAAGTATCAATAGTTCATCCCTTTTAATTGTTGAATAGTATTCTATAGTATGAATATAGCACAGTTTGTGAAAACTGAGTGAAAAAAATACATTGTTTTTTGTTTTCCTTCATAGAAACTGAAGAAGACTCTTACATTTAGCAAAAGTGATAGACTTATGAGAATACGTTTGTTACACATGTTGAAAAAGTTGAATTGAAAATGTTAATCAGCATAATTTGTTCTCTTATAGGAATCTTTGCTACAGAGATTTCTGACAGCTGAAATGATTCTTCACATCTCTGAGAAAGGTCAAAGTTACAAACTGATTTTTTTTTGCTACATGATTGCATTTATCTTTTAAATGCTTGGCGATGTTAAATGTATTTATTAACATTGTGTGTCTAATCTCTGTTCTGATGTGCCATGTTGCAGTGATCTGAGATAACTTATAAAAACAAAAATGCATATGGCTCTTTCTATCCATGCAGTAATAGTGAGTGTAAAATTTGCTTACTTCACTATTGAACACTGTTATGTTCACTATCCGGAGTAAATAAAGAAGCTTATTAAAACAGGGCAAAGTGTTTTTACAAAACTGATTTCCTTTCCTTTCTTGGTATCTCAAATAATTGGTTGGTTAATATTTTTCTTTGTGATTTGTGCATTCATGGCTAGAAAATTTGTGCCAAAATGGGTACAATTTATTGATACTGGCCTGGGATCTGATATTCCATTTGGAACCAACCTTACATAAGTTCCATGCCATAATCTGATATTGAAGCAGCAGAAAGTAGGAGTGCTGTCAGGGTTTTAAAATCTGTAGCATTGTACCACTCAAAGACTAAGTAACATACATTTTCTACAATTGTGTTTACTACTACTGTTTTTAGAAAGGTAGGTGATGATATACCTGTCAAGAATGTAAGATTTTTTTTTAATCTGTATTTTTAATAAGTTTTCCTTAAAGTACTGCAATCAACTTAATTGCCATTTTATTTTATTGTCTGTGGCAGCTGTCTGTAATCTGGAGTAACAAGACAAGTGATGTTTCTTTCCTCCCCCAATTTCCTAAATCTTTTACCTTACCTATCCATAGGCTTTGATGCAATGTTCATATTAAAGCCTGAATACTACTGTATTTTACTGATATAAGCTATTTGTATTCTTGCCATTTTAATAAAAAAAGGCTTGTCATTAATAGTATTCATATGATGTAGACAGTTTCTCATTTTATGTAGTCACTATTCAGTATGACTATAGTGATATAGGAAAGTGCTCTGATTTAGGTTTTGTTATCACTAGCACACTGATATTTTGCTATAATTTCATGCTATATATTCACTTTAGTTTGATTCTTTAAAGCCTTCAGTTTCATTCATCTAGTTTAAGACATTAAGGATTGGTTAAAAATTAATAATTTAAAATAAAATACTCTTTTATAAGTATTTTAAAGAATAATATGCAAAAAAATTGTCCTTGCTGTATAAGATGTTGATGAACATGAAAAATTTATCTTTGTTAGGTGACTCAATGACCTTATTAGCACGAGGTCATCACGTTAACTTTATTCACCTAGAAGAGCTGACAAAGAGCTGAGTGTTACTGTAATATGCACTTAACACATGTTATATGTAGAGGGCAGTATGTGAGAAGGGAGCATGAGAGAAGCAGGAATGAAGTATGTAATACAATATTTCCATGTTTGACTAAACGTATGCTATACTTGCCTTGTACCATTAATTACAGAACATTTAAAGGGACAATTATATGGTAAGTATAACAGGACCATCATTATCTAAAGGAAGGAGAAAACACCTACATTCTATGTTAAAATTTCAAAGAAAAGATTTTTGTTTTGGTAATATTCAAGAACATTTGTTGTATTAAATGAGATTCCAATTGCTTGATATAAATATTTAATAGCCTTGTTGCTATGGTAGAAATTGCCTAATGTAAACATAATATATGAAACTATACCAAACATATTCTTCCTTGGATGACAAGGAAATCTCCTGAAAAAGAGTTCTCAGCTTTCAAATATCATGTTTAATATAAAACAACTACTCCTGCTAAAGTAAGGGTGTTTGTGAAAAAAGAATTGTTAACCCTCTGAGTAATTTAAATTTAAAATTTGTTGTATATAAATCCTATTTTGAAATTCCAAGCACCACCAGAACTCTGTCTTTTCTTTGGTTTATCTGAGACAACACACAACTTTCTGTTGGAAGTAGGAGAAGGAAATTGACATGAGGATCCATTCTGAAGTTCATAAGCTCTAGTTTCAAAAGAAGCAGGTATTATCTTTTTGATCTTTAGTATATTGCTGTTAGAGTTCCTCTCCCCATTACAGTTTAGCAACCAGTGGGCATAATGAATTAATTAAATATGTTCTGATAATAATATCAGCTACTAAAAACTTAGATTGGAATCAACTGAAAGTGTTAATGACATAAAGAAAATTTCCAGCTGACACTCTACAAATATTGGCTACAGTGATTATAAGTGATTCACCCTGGAATAGTAAAAGAAGAAAAAAGGAATATGAGTGGAAGCTACTGAGTTTGAAGTCAGTTATGATTCCTAAACAGTTATTTCTTCAAAAATTATTTGAAATGATGAATTTAGGTACTTGAAATATATTAATATTTTACAATAACGCTATCATAAGAATCTTTTACTTTTCTCTTTCCTGTCTTCCTATTTTCTTATAAATCCTTGCTATGGTCTTTAATGGAGTCTCCTTAGCTCCCTAAAGGCTATGCTCAAAGTTGCATTTCTTGTGTAATAAGTATGAGTTTGTGACCCAATTCTGAAGACTAACAAATTGTTCTTCTGAGTTTTGTGAACCTAATTTAAATATATGATTATTATACTGCTCTATCAAATTATTTTATACTGGTTCCTTTCAAATGCATTTCAATGTTCTTTTTAATTATTTTTCTGAGACAGAGTCTCACTGTGTCACCCAGGCTGGAGTGCAGTGGTGCGATCATGGCTCACTGTAGCCTTGACCTCCGGGGCTCAAGCTGTCTTCCCTCCTCAGCCTCCTCAGTAGCTGGGACCATAGGTGCATGCCATTACACTCAGCTAATTTTTAAAAATTTTTGTACAGATGGGGTCTTGCTATGTTGCCCAGGCTGGTCTCAAACTCCTAGGTTCAAGCAATCCTCCTACCTCAGCTTCCCAAAGTGCTGGGATTACAGGTATGAGCCACTGTGCCCAGCTGTTTTTTTTTTTTTTTTTTTCCCCCTGGTAGAGTTTGTGCATTTTTATTACGCTGCTTGCTTTGATTCCCTAGGATCATAGGATGGCTCCTCTAACACACTTATCTATTTTCTGGTTTTGTAGCATTACTTTGGTTTTATGCATTACTATAAATGGTCTTTTCTAGTCTGTTACTGAAGTGAATTATGTACCTTTGTGTGCTAGCTATGGTGGTTACTTCAGAAACAAGTGAGTGAATCTTGGTTTGCTCTTTTGTAAAGCATGCAGCCTTATAAAATAAAATCTCTCACAGTAGAAAGGCCAATGATTTTGAGCAAAATTCTTACATATTAGTATTATCTCTTTACTGTGCTTGTCTATATTTCTTGGCTCAGTACCACAGCATTTGTTGAGTAAGGGAGGTTTATCCAGATTGATACTTGTAAGCACAGCATGTGAAATATTATTTCCTGAAATGATATCATCGTTAAAATGATATAATGCTGAAACTCAGACATGCTGAGAGGAAAGTCCGACTGTAATGTGCTGTTTTAATATGGATTGACATTTTCTTCATAGCCCTACTTTTTTAATAGTCTACTCATCATTTCCTTGAGTGAATTTTCTTATGGTGTAATGGCTTGGTCTATTATTACCGAATCTGTATGTACTCTTCTGTATAAATTAAATAACTAAATAAATTATACCATGAAATTAATGTGTCCCTCTCAAAATCAGTACATGCTCTCTCCAGATTGGAAGCATTTTGTTTAACATTTTCAGATATAATCCAGGGATTTTGAGGCCAACTGAGAAGAAAGGGGGCACTGGGTCCCAGTTGCATTTGCAAAAGTGGAGAGTACAAGAGGCTGGTTAGGGGAACCTGAGGAAAGATTCCCCATGCCTATGAGATAAGGAGCTTTTGGAGGACTAAGATGACTAATAATTATAGCTAACAGCAGAAATACATATATAATTGTATATACACACAATGTGTATTTGTATGCATATATATACACTCACCTATAAATATACATAAATATGATTCTTTTTTGCTTTAAATAAAGATACAATATTTAAACTTACTTTTGCTTAGATAGCTCATCCTCAAGTAAGTAACAGAGGTTAACATTCAAAGGGAAAAATGATCTAGATATTTGAATAGATGACAAATTAATAAAAGCCAGTACAAATGTGACTCCTTAAAAATTAATGCCAAAAAATTAACGCTATGGCTTATTAAAGTAGAAGTAAAATGCTCATTTTAAGAATAGTTATAACTATGCTGTGATCATTTAATTTCTCTGAAGACAATGGGGCCAAGCTACAATTATGCCAATTTCGTTGATATTTTGTAAGAACCAACTTTTGATTTTTTTGCTTTTCTCTGCTGTTGTTCTATTCTATTTCATTTATTTCCATTGTGATCTTTATTAGTTCCTTCATTCTGCTCGCTTTGGATTTAATTTTCTCTTCTCTTTTACAGTTTCTTAAAATGAAATGTTATGGTATTTAAGTTTTTTTTTTACTTAAATCTAAATGCCTGTAGCTGTAAATTTTCCTCTACTAAATAAATTTTTTAAATTTCCTTTATTGCTTTAGCTGCATACCACAAATTTTAATATATTGTGTTTTCTCTTACATTTATCTCCAGACATTTTCTAATTTCCCTTGTGATTTCTTCTTTGCCCTATTGATTATTCAGAAGTAATCAATAAATAATCATATTTAATTTTCACACGGTTTTGAATTTCCTAAATTTCCTTCTGTTACTAATCTCTAATTTATTTTCATTGTGGGTAGAGAACATACTTTATACAATTTAAACCTTTAAAAAATCTGGGGTGGGGGGATTGGGGAGGGATATAACATTAGGAGAAATACCTAATGTAGCTGATGGGGGGATGGATGCAGCAAACCACCATGGCATGTGTATACCTATGTAACAATCCTGCACGATCTGCACATGTACCCCAGAACTTAAAATATAATAAAAAAGAAAACCAACTAAATAAATAAATAATCTATCGAGGTTTGTGTCATGGCCCAACACTTTGTCTATCCTGAATAATCTTCCGTGTGCACTTGAAAACACTGTGAGTTAAACTGTTTTTGTGTGGAGTGTTCTATAGATGTCAGTAGTCTTCTTGATTTATAGTGTTATTCAGATTTCGTGTTTCCTTATCTATCTTCTGCCACTTGTTCTATCCATTATTGAAAGTGGAACTATTATTATTGAATTGTGTATTTCTCACTCCACATCCATCAGTTTTTGCCTTATATATTTTAGGGCTCCATTGTTAGGTGGGTGTGTATATGTTTATAATTCTTTTATAATTATAAAATTTCTCTCTTTGCCTCTGGCAGTATTTTTTGTTTTAATGTCTGTGTTGTCTTATATTTTACAGTCATTCAAGTTCTGTTATGGTTGCTGTTTGCATAATATATTATTTCAGTCTTTTTGCCTTCAATCTCAAAATATATATACAATGTTATATATATATTATTTTATACATATGTATTTTTTGAGGCAGAGTTTCACCCTTGTTGCCCAGGTTGGAGTGCAGTGGCACGATCTTGGCTCACTGCAGTCTCCACCTCCTGGGTTCAAGCCATTCTCCTGCCTGAGCCACCAGAGTAGCTGGGATTACAGGTGCCTGCCACCGCACCTGACTAATTTTTTGTATTTTTAGTAGAGATGGGATTTTGCCATGTTGGCCAGGCTGATCTCAAACTCCTGGCCACAGGTAGTCCACCTGCCTCGGCCAATCTATTATATTTTTAAACCTAAAGTGTATTCAGTAGATAGCATATAGATGGATCATTTTATCACACTCAGTCTGTCTCTGCCTTTTGATTAAATTGTTTGATTTATGTTCACACTTAATATTATTATTGATGTTGTTAGATTTACCTCTGCTATTTAATATTTTGTTTTCTGTATATCTCATGTTTTGTTTTCCCTGTGTTCCTCCTTTGTTGTTGTTGTTGTTGTTGTTGTTGTTTTTTGCATTAAGTGAATACTTTCTAGTTAACATGTTAATTCACCTAATTTTTATGTGATATTTTATGTTATTTCCTTAGTGGTTGCTCTAGGGCTTACAGTATACATTTTAATTTATTAGAATGTACTTCATGTTTTCACTAAATTCTAATGACTTATAGAAATGCTACCGCTATATAGCTCTTTGCCCTTCCCTGTGTATATATATGTGTGTATATGTAGTATTTATATGTTAAAAACTCAGCAATACACAGTTATAATCCTTCTTATAATTTTATGTCTTTTATTTTATTTATTTATTTTTTTTAGGCATAAAAGATGTCTTATTTTTATTGTTCTAAATTTAGAGCATGATAAGGGAAACACAAGGATTGTCAGGTGAGATGTATTTTTTTTTTAAAGGTAATCAGCTATTTAATTAGATCATCAGGACATTTAAAATACCAATTTGTGAGGATAAATTCCATTTGTCAGGGCAAACACAGATCGCAGGTAGCCCTGGAGCTGAGGAATAGCTTTGATTTTTGGTAAAATTTGTGAGTCCACAGCTTTCTGATCAATCTTGCACTGCTCTGAAATCTCGTATTTCTCTTTTTCTGTGTCGAAGATCTCACCTTCCTGGTGTCTGGACTTTCGCAGCTTCTTCTTCTTGAAGTAAGCATCAGTAAGATGTTTTGGGATTTTTACATTGCTGATATCAATTTTGGTTGAGGTGGCAATGACAAATTTCTGGTGCGTTCTTCGCAGAGGAACTCGACTGAGGACCGGAGGTCCAGTCACAAGTAATAAGCCACTCGCCAGCTTCAGGAAAACCACCCTTTTGCCCCTGTGGCATCCAGTGAGGATGATCAGAGTGGTCCCGGGGGTGATGCTGGCTCGCAGTTTTCTCACGTGCTGACTGAAGGGTTTTTTGCCGTGGCTCAACAGCTTTCGAGGCACATCTTCAGCAGGATAATACCTAGGCATTTTGCGAAGTTAAACCACCTGGGTAGCGCCGTTTTTGTCACCACCAACTGGTTTTGTAACAGCTGCAAGAACCTTCTCCTTTTTCTTTTCAACCTTGGATTTAGCCGCTGAGTACTTCCTCTTGTACATGGCCTTTCTGGAATACATGGCAGATCGGGAATACCTGCCGATTCCTCTAACAAGAACAGGATTGTGGCTGCAATAGGACTTCCCCTTCTGGGCTTTTCAGCCTTGAGGTTACCCTTTTTCACTTTGCTACCAGCATCAGCCTTCTTGGCTTCAGGTTTCTTCTCTTTAGTATCCGGCTTCTCAACTTTTTCACCCGCCATCTTGCAAGATGGGAAAGAGCGAGATGTATTTTTTTTCCATTTATTTTATTGCATTTTAGGTTTTGGGGTACATGTGAAGAACTTGCAAGATTGTTGCATAGGTACACACATGGCAGTGTGATTCGCTGCCTTCCTCCCCATCACCGACATCTGGCATCTCTCCCCTTGCTATCTCTCCCCAGCTCCCCACCCTCCACCGTCCCTCCCCTATTTCCCCCCAACTGACCCCAGTGTGTAGTGCTCCCCTCCCTGTGTCCATGTGTTCTCATTGTTCAACACCCGCCTATGAGTGAGAACATGCGGTGTTTAATCTTCTGCTCTTCTGTCAGTTTGCTGAGAATGATGGTTTCCAGGTTCATCCATGTCCCTACAAAGGACACAAACTCATCGTTTTTGATGGCTGCATAATATTCCATGGTGTATATGTGCCACATTTTCCCTGTCCAGTCTATCATCAATGGGCATTTGGGTTGGTTCCAGGTCTTTGCTATTGTAAACAGTGCTGCAATGAACATTCGTGTGCACGTGTCCTTATAGTAGAACGATTTATAATCCTTTGGAAATATACCCAGTAATGGGATTGCTGGGTCAAATGGAATTTTTATTTCTAGGTCCTTGAGGAATCACCACACTGTCTTCCACAATGGTTGAGCTAATTTACACTCCCACCAACAGTGTAAAAGTGTTCCTATTTCTCCACATCCTCTCCAGCATCTGTTGTCTCCAGATTTTTTAATGATCGCCATTCTAACTGGTGTGAGATGGTATCTCAATGTAGTTTTGATTTGCATTTCTCTGATGACCAGTGATGATGAGCATTTTTTCATATGTTTGTTGGCCTCATTGTATGTCTTCTTTTGTAAAGTGTTCATATCCTTTGCCCACTTATGAATGGGCTTGTTTGCTTTTTTCTTCTAAATCTGTTTTAGTTCTTTGTAGATTCTGGATATCAGCCCTTTGTCAAATTGGTAAACTGCAAAATTTTTTTCCCATTCTGTTGGTTGCCGATTCCCTCTAATGACTGTTTATTTTGCTGTGCAGAAGCTGTGGAGTTTGATTAGGTCCCATTTGTCTATTTTGGCTTTTGTTGTCAATGCTTTTGGTGTTTTGGTCATGAAGTCCTTGCCTACACCTATGTCCTGAATGGTTTTGCCTAGATTTTCTTCTAGGGTTTTTATGGTGTTAGGTCTTATGTTTAAGTCTTTAATCCATCTGGAGTTAATTTTAGTGTAAGGTGTTAGGAAGGGGTCCAGTTTCTGCTTTCTGCACATGGCTAGCCAGTTTTCCCAAAACCATTTATTGAACAGGGAATCCTTTCCCCATTGCTTGTTTGTGTCTGGTTTGTCAAAGATCAGATGGTTGTAGATATGTTGTGTTGCCTCCATGGCCTCTGTTCTGTTCCATTGGTCTATATCTCTGTTTTGGTACCAGTACCATGCTGTTTTGATTACTGTAGCCTTGTAGTATAGTTTGAAGTCCGGTAGTGTGATGCCTCCCACTTTGTTCTTTTTGCTTAGAATTGACTTGGCTATGCGGGCTCTCTTTTGGTTCCATATGAAGTTTAAGGTGATTTTTTCCAGTTCTGTGAAGGTCATTGGTAGCTTGATGGGCATAGCGTTGAATCTGTAAATTACTTTGGGCAGTATGGCCATTTTCACTATATTGATTCTTCCTAACTGTGAACATGGAATGTTTCTCCGTCTGTTTGTGTCCTCTCTTATTTCGTTGAGCAGTGGCTGGCTTGTAGTTCTCCTTGAAGAGGTCCTTTATGTTCCTTGTTAGTTGTATTCCTAGGTATTTTATTCTCTTTGTGGCAATTGTGAATGGCAGTTTCTTCTTGATTTGGCTCTCTTTAAGTCTGTTATTGGTGTATAGGAATGCATGTGATTTTTGCACATTGATTTTGTTTCCTGAGACTTTACTGAACTTGCTTATCAGTTTCAGATTTTGGGCTGAGAGACAATTTGACTTCCTCCTTTCCTATTTGAATACCCTTTATTTCTTTTTCTTGCCTGATTTCTCTGGCTAGAACTTCCAGTAGTATATTCAATAGGAGTGGTGAGAAAGGGCATCCTTGTCTAGTGCCAGATTTCAAGGGGAATGCTTCCAGTTTTTGCCCATTCAGTATGATATTGGCTGTTGGTTTGTCGTAAATAGCTTTTATTATTTTGAGATGCATTCCGTCAATACCTAGCTTATTGAGGGTTTTTAGCATAAAGGGCTGTTGAATTTTGTCAAAGGTCTTCTCTGCATCAATTGAGATAATCATGTGTTTTTTGTCTTTGGTTCTGTTTATGTGGTGAATTACGTTAATGGACTTGCATATGTTGAACCAGCCTTGCATCCCTGGGATGAAGCCTACTTGATCATGGTGGATAAGCTTTTTTAATTTGTTCTTAATAGTCACCGCTTTTTTTTTTTTGAGATGACATCTTGCTTTGTAGCCCAGGCTGGAGTCTAGTAGTACAGTGGCATGATCTTGGCTCACTGCAACCTCTGCCTTCTGGGTCCTGATTCAAGCAATTCTCCTACCTCAGCCTCCCAAGCAGCTGGGACTACAGGCATCAACCACCATGCCCAGCTAATAGTCACTACTTTGTAGGATTTGGATTTAATAAACTTTCAGAGTATATCAAAATAGATTTTTTAAATTTTTGCTACAACTACTGATGAAAAGTATGTGAGGGGGGCTGTTTGTTTGTTGCAGTTTTTTTTTTTTTTAATGGTAGCAAGATGGTAGAATAGAAGATCCCTAGCATCATTACCCTCACAAAAATACAATTAGACACTATTCAAAGATAAGAATGCCACTGTGATTTCACCAGAACTTAGGGGAGAAGTGGAGAAACCCCCTAGGCCTACAAAATCTAGAGAAACCATGAGCAGCAAGAGAAACAGTCATTTCAGACTGTGCCACCCCCTCCCCCAAACTGGCATAATGCCACTCACAGAGAATTTCCCTAGACTCACAGTTTCTGAGATAAGAGGAGGGAATTGAAGGTGAACATTCATTCTCCCTATCAGTCTGGGAATCTTCAAAGGAAACCCGTTCTGGTCTTATTCCAAAGGAACCATTGGAAGGGCCAGAAGGGCTGAACCACCTGGGGTGAGTTAGGAACACAGAGTGGGGCATTCACTGCAGTGACTGGGGCATTGCTCTTTGTGGCTACTATGTGCCACATTGAAGAGACTGGCTGATGCCATAGAACTCCAGGGGGTACAATCTGTGAGAAGTCTTGAATAGCTGGCCAGATTTTTCCACAAAGCTCAGGTGTTAATGTGGAGTTTCTCATTGACCTGGAAACAACTAAAAGGTGAGGATTAAGTTCTCTTGCCCACATAAGTCTTCCCCCAGATTGTGAAACAGTGGCATGGCAGCAGTATAGTTCCTGGATAATGTTTAACTTCTGGCATTCACTGTAAGTCTTCCTCAGACCATGAAACAATGGCAGGGCAATGAGTTAGTTCTAGGCCAGTGTTGTAGTTCTGGTGCTCATAGGTCCTCCCCAGAAAGTGAAGAAACAACAGGCTGCTACTTAAGTTCTGATGCTAAGTAGGAAAGATCTGGCATCACCAAAGAACACCTGCAAAGGCTGGAAGAGGTGGATATCTTCTCTAATGTGCAGGCATCAGTGTAAAGAAACAAAGATTTTGAAAACTCAGGGAAATATAACATGACCAAAAGAAACCAACAAAGCTCCAACAGACCCAGAAGATTTGAAGATCTATGAAATGTCAGAGAATTCAGAATAATCTCCTTAAAGAAATTAAGGGAATCACAAGAAAATATGAGGAGAAAACTAAAGGAAATTTGCAAAACAATCCAGGAACAAAATGAGAAATTTGACAACGAAATAGAAAAAATTTAAAAATCAAATAGAGATCCTAGAAATAAAGAATGCAATAATTGAAAAACTCAGCAGAAGTCTTCAACAGCAGACTTGATCAAATAGAGAAAAGAATTAGTGAGCTTTATTACCCAGAGAAGCAAAAATAAAAATAATAAAGAACAAGGCCTACAAGAATTATGATGCACTACCAAGCAAACTAATGTCCACCTAATAGGAATTTCTGGAGAAGATGAGAGAGAAAAATGCCTAGAAAGGATATTTAAGAAAATGATGGCTGAATATTTCATAAATCTGGAGAAAGATGACACCAGTTAGGTACGGGAAGCTCAGAGATCAACAAAATGCAACCCAAAGAGGAAATCCCCAATCATATTATAATCAAATTAGCAAAAAATGAAAGACAAATAATAAACCAGAAAGAGAAAAGAAACATATCACATTCAATGGAGCCCTAATACAGCTTTCAGCAGATTCCTCAGTGGGAATCCTGCAGGTCAGGAGAAAATGGGATGCTATATTAAAAGTGCTGAAGGAAAAAAGGACTGCTAGTCAAGATTACTGTACCCAGTAAAGCAATCCTTTAAACATGAAGGAGAGGTAAAGACTCTGCTGCTGAGGGAATTCATCAACATCAGCCCTGTATTAAAGGAAGTGCTAAAAGGAGTTCTTCAATCTGTAAAAAAAAAAAAGAATGCTAACATGTCGGGCCCAGCCCTGCAGGGTCCTTTGAGCCCCTCTCTGCTGGTGTGGAGATGAGAAACTAGAAATAAAAGACACAAGACCCAGAGATAGAGAAAAGGGAGTTTGGGCCCAGAGTTCCACTGCCAACAAAAGCAAGGAGTCTAGCAGTAGCCCCGAGTGCCTGGATGCTCTGACTTTTATTGAGTACAAAGCTAAGGACAGGGTAGATAGGGCATGGTGCAAAGCTGGGGGCAGGGTAGGTAGGGCGTGGCATTGGTGGTCAGTGATAGGGTCAAGTATATCACGTGTCATATAGGTAGGGGCCCAAGCCTTTCTAGTAGCTGAGATGAGGTAAGGAGCATAACACATCAGCACTTTTCCATACTTGTCAAGAAAGAACAAAGACATTAAGATTTATATTACTTTTACTGATTATCTCTTTTAAGAAAAAAGGAACCAGGTGCAGAAGTGGAACATGAGAGTGGACATGGAACATGACCACTGAAGCACAGCATCACATAGAGACAATTAAGCCCCTAGATGTCTGCAGGCCTACCTGATAGCCATCAGGCCTACCGCAAGAGCTTGGAGGAGTGGAGTTTTCTCCTAACTCCCCCAAGGAAGGACACTTCTTGGCCATCTTGGATGTCTCCTTCCCTAGCTGGCTAAACAGCAGGTGCTTTCCCAGTACCGGCACTGCCGCACAGCTGAGCACCCTCCAGCAGCCCTTACAGCGGCATGACAGAGGGATTACAGCATCTTGCCTTAGTGTCATTCCTTTCACAATGTCACTCCAGGTTCACACTTTGAGACCTGGAAGGCATTAGTAAAAGAATTAAAATCACCTATGAATAACTAATAACTACTATGGTTATATCTCTAGTTATTTTCTTCTTCATTATTTATATGGAAATAAGCTGAGGCTTCTGACTCCTGCCTCGGCACTTATGGGGTCTCCCCCCTACACTAACATGTAACAAGAACACATCTGAAGGTATTAAACTTGCTGGTAAAAGAAAGAAAATAGGCAAATTCAGAATACTCTAATACTGTAAGAAAACAATTTATATATTAAGTATGAAGACTTAAAAATAAAACTATGTTGGTTAAGAGATAGGCAATACAGAAATATGTAACAAGGATACCACATGCAAATAGAAACCAAAAAAGATCATGAGTAGCTATATATAAATCGCATAAAATGGACTTAAGAACAGTTTTAAAAAGACAAAGAAGGCAAGTACATAATGATACAGAGGTCAATGCAGAAAAAGGATATAACAATTGTAAATATATATGTGCTCAACACCAGAGCACCCAAATATATAAAACAAATATTAATAGACCTAAAGGGATATTGACTGGAATACAATACTAGAAGTGGTCTTTAACACTCCACATTCAACAATGAACAGATCATCCAAACAAAAAGATCAATTTAGAGATATTAAACTGCACTGTAGATCAAATGAAGCTAATAGACATTTACAGAACATCCCAGTCAACACCTGCAGAATACACATTCTTCTCATCAGCACATAGAACAGTCTCCAGGACAGACCATATGTTAGGTCACAAAACAAGTCTTAATAAATTTTTAAAAACTGAAATCATATCAGGTATCTTAAAGAACATACTACTGAACAACAAGTGGTCAATGGAGAAATTTAAAAGGAAATTTTAAAATTCCTTGAAACAAATGAAAACAGAAACACAATATACCAAAACCTATGGGATACAGCAAAAGTAGTTCTAAGAGGTAAGTTTATAAAAACAAATGCCTATGTCAGAAAAGTAGAACAATCTCAAATAAACAACCTAGTGATAGACCTCTAGGAACTAGAGAAGCTAGAACAAACTCGACCCAAAAGTAGTAGAAGGAAAGAAAGAATGAAAACTACAGCAGAGATAAAACTAAAAAAAAAAAAATACAAGGAATCAATGAAAAGAAAATTATTTTTTGAAAAATGAAATCGACAAATTTTAGCAAGACTAAGAAAAAAAAAAGGAGAAAGCCCAAATAAAATCAGAGATGCACAATGAGACATTAAAACTGATACCACAGATATACAGAGGATCACTAGAGACTATTCTGAACAATTATATGCCAACAAATTGGTAAGCCTAGAATAAACAGATAAATTCCTGTACACATACAACCTACCAAAATTGAATCATAAAGAAATAGAAAACCAGAACTGACCAATAATAAGTAACAAGACTGAAACAGTGGTAAAGTGTATTCTACCAAAGAAAAACCCAGCATCTGATGGCTTCACTGCTGAATCTCCCCAAACATTTAAAGAATATCAGCTCTGCTCAAAATATCCCCCAAAATTGAAGAGAAGTGAATACTTCCAAACTCATTCTACAAGACCCGCATTACGGTGATACCAAAACCACACAAGGACACACATACAAAAAGAAAACTACAGGCTTATATCCGTGATAAGCATAGATGCAAAAATCCCCAACAAAATACTGGCAAGTCAAATTCAACAACACATTGAAAAGATCACTCATTGTGATCAAGTGGGATTCATCCCAGGGATGCAAGGATGGTTTCAAATACACAAATCAATAAACATGTTATACTAACAGAGTCAAGAACAAAAACAAGTGACCATTTTGATAGATGCTGAAAAACTATTTGATAAAATTCAACATCCCTTTATAATTAAAAAAAACAAAACTCTTCAACAAACAGTATAAAAGGTGCATACTTCAGAACAATAGAAGTCATATATGACAAACTCACAGCTAACATCCTACTGAATGGGGAGAAATTGAAAGCCTTTCCTGTAAGATCTGGAACAAAGCAAGATGCCCACTTTTACCAACTTTATTTGACACGTTTTTGGAAGTTCTAGCCAGAACAATTAAGCAACAAATGAAATAAAAGGCATCTAAATTGGAAAATAAGTCACATTATCCTTGTTCACAGATGACATGATCATATGTTTAGAAAAACCTAAAGATTTCATAAGAAAACTGATATCTGATAAATTCCGCAAAGTGTCAGGATACAAAATCAAGATACAAAAATTAGTAGCATTTCTTTACACCAGCAGCAAATAACCTGAAAAACAAATGAAGAAAGCATCCCATTTATAATAGCTTGTAAAGAAAAAATACCTAGAAGTAAACTTAACCAAAGATGTGAAAAATCTATACAATGAAAACATAGAAAATCACAAACATGCCCCCTAGCAGCCACTACCACCAGAGTGAATGTGCACAGAAGGTGTACATAGTCTTGTGTCCACCAGCACCCTACCCCCATGCTAACACCACCATCATTGCAATTGTATACTCTTATACATCAATATTATACATCAGTATTATAAACCCTTATACATCAGTATCATAAAACACTAATGAGAGAAATTAAAGAGGACACACAAAATGGAAGGATATTTCATGGTCATGGATTGGAAGAATTAATATTGTTAAAACATCTGTACTACCCATGGTGATCTGCAGATTCAGTGCAACCTCTATCAAAATATCAATGACATTCTTCACAGAACTACAAAAAGCAATTCTAAAATTAGTATGGAACCACAAAAGACCCCAAATATCCAAAAACAATCCTGAGCAAAAAGAACAAAGCTGGAGACATCAAATGTCTGTACTTCAAGATACACTACAAAGCTATAATAACCAGAACAGCATGGTATTGGGGGAAAAAATGGACATATAGAAAAATGGAGCAGAATAGAGAACCCAGAAATAAATCTACGCATTTACAGCCAACTCATTTTCAACAAAGACACCAAAAACATACACTGGGGAAAAGACAATCTCTTCAATAAATGGTGCTGGAAAAACTGCATATTCATATGCAGAAGAATGAAACTTGACCTGTCTCTCACCGTATACAAAAATGGGAAATTAAAGTGAATTAAAGACTTAAATGGAAGACCTGAAACTATGAAACTACTAGGAGAAAACACTGGAGAAACACTTCAGATCATTGGTTCTGGGCAAATATTTTATTAAGACCTCAAAAGATCTTATAAAATATAGCACAAGAGTGCAAAAGTACAGACAAATGGCATTACATCAAGCTTCAAAGCTTTTACTCAGCAAAGGAAACAATCAGCAGAATGAAGAAACAACTTACAGAATAGGAGAAAGTATTTGCAAACTATTCATCTGATAAGGGATTATAACCCAGAGTATATAGAGAACTCATTGGCCAAAAAAAATTGATTAAAAAATAGGCAAATGATCTGAGTATACATTTCACCAAGCAGACATAAAAATGGCTAACAGAGATATGAAAAAATGTTCATCTCTAATCATCAGGAAAATACAAATTGAAACTACAATGAGATATCATCTCACTCCAGCTAAATTGGCTATTATCAAAAAGACAAAAAACACGCACATGAGGATATGGAGAAAGGAAAACATTTATGCACTTATTAAAAAAATTCAGACATATTTAATGGAGTTTAATTGACCAAGAAAAAAAAATGATTTACAAATCAGGCAGCTCCCAGAATCACAGCAGATTCAGAGGGACTCCAGGGATGCCTCATGGTCGGAACAAATTTATAGACAAAGGAACGTGATGTACAGAAATTAGAAGTGAAGTACAGAAACAGCTGGATTGGTTACCAGTTGGTGTTTGCCTTATTTGAACACAGTTTGAACACTGAGGAATACATAAGTGTTTGACGTATGGCTGCTGGGATTGGCCAGGACTCAGCTATTGTTACAGGCACATACTCCTAAGTTAGGTTTTCAATCTTATCTACTGATTAAGTTATGTTACAGTTCATCCATAAGGATTCAAACATAGAAGTACATAGTCCTTCTCAGATCATATTTAGTTTGCTTTAACATACAATTGGTAGGAATGAAAATTAGTAAAGCTACTATGGAAAACAATATGGAGGTTCCTTAAATATATATATATATATATAGCTCTACCATATGATCCAGCAATTCCACTATTCCACTATTGGATATATATCCAAAAGAAAAGAAATCACTATGTGGAAGAGATATCTGCACTCCCATGTTTATTGCAGCATTATTCCCAGTAGCCAAGATACGGAATCAACATTAAGTGTCCATCAGCAGATGAATGGGTAAAGAAAATGCAGCACTTATACACAGTGAAATATTATTCAGCCATAAAAAGTGATGAAATTCTGTCATTTGCAGCAACATGGATGGAACTAGAAGACTTGTTAAGTAAAACAAGCCAGACACCAAAAGACAAATATCACATGTTCTCACTTATGTGGAAACTAAAAAAGTTGATCTCATCAAAGTACAGAGTAGATTGGTGGTTACCAGAGGCTGGGAATGGTACAGGGGAAGAGGGAATGAAGAGAAGTTGGTTAATGAGTACAAAAACACAATTAAAAAGAAGGAACAAGTTGTAGTGTTCAATAGCATAGCAGCGTGATTAAAATGAACAATAATTTCTTGTATGTCTCAAAATAGGTAGAGAAAAAGACTTGGAATGCTCCCAACACCAAGAAATGATAAGTGTTTGAGTTGTTAGATATAATAATTACCCTTAATTTGATCATTACACATTATATGCATGTATCAAAGTATCACATGTGCCTACATAAATATGTACAATTACTGTATATCAATAAAAATGTCAGATATCAAAGAAATATTCCATATAATCATCACCAACAACAAAAAAAGAGAAATCTAATAATGTTGAGAACATGCTGCTGATGAGTCAAGAGGATCAGGCAGCCTGCCTGTACCCACCCTTGCCTGCAGCCTTGCCATGCAGCCTTTGCCCACAGCCATCCACTCACCCACAGCCATCCCCCACATTGCTTTGCTGATACATGTGTGCACAGATGTGCCTAGCCTTCCCTTCCCTGCCAGTGCACCTGTGTGTGTGCACCCTGTCATGCCACTGCTGCTGGTGTCATTGCACGCCCCCCCCCCCCCGACACTGCCATTGTCATGGGAGTATTGGCAGGCATGGAATCCACCAGTACTACCCCACCAGAACCCCAGCCCTGCACCAGGGCAGCTGGCACAAAACTAGGCGCAGAAAATTGCAGAACCTGCCCCCAGCTCTGAGCGGCCACTGCCACCAGAGTGAATTGCACAGAAGGTTTACATAGTCCTATGCTCACCAGCACCCTGCCCCATGCTAACACCACCATCAGTGCAAATGTGTACACAATTGCTGGCAGGGGCTCCCATCCCCCAGCCATACTGCCACCATCACTGCCGTGAATGCCCGCACAGAGGCCAGCATCCCAGCACCACTGGCACCCTGCTGCAGCTGATGAGTGTGCATCCTAGTGTGCTGCAGCTGCCACTGCAGCTAGCACATGCAAATGAGGACAGATCCTGCTGCCACTGCCCTATGAAGTACTTTGGCTGGCACCAGCCATTGTAACATTGTGACTAGCAGTCTGGGAGCACCTCTGCCTCTCCAGCACAGCAGATTCCTAACCTCAGGGAGACAGAGATCAAAGCTAGGGTCAATACCAGTCCCCTAGAGTTAGAGCACACTGTCCAGAAGTCTGTTGCTAAGCCTTAAAGTCTTCTAGTAACAAAGCCAGTAGATTGAAATCACCTTATATGATGATCCAACCCCCAAGATTATCAAATAGGATAAAATTTTAAAAATCCAAACAACAGCATCTTCAAAGATCATGGGAGCATCAGCCCACAAGGATGAGAAAGAACCAGCTGAAGAACTCTGATAACTCAAAAAGCCTGAGTGTCTTCTTTCCTTCAAATAACTGCACTAATTCTCCAGCAATGATTCTTAACTGAGCTGAGATGGCTGAAATGACAAATAGAATTCAGAATATGGATAGAAATGAAGATCAAAATTCAGGAGAACATTTAAATGTAATCTAAGGAAGCTAAGAATCACAATAAAATGATACAGGAGCTGACAGACAAAATAGCCAATATAGAAAAGAATGTAAATGACCCATTAGAGCTAAAAAACACTCTACAAGAATTTTGTAATATAGTCACAAGTAATAACAGTAGAATAGACAAGCTGAGGAAAGAATCTCAGAGCTCGAAAACTGGATTTCTGAAATAAGACAGTAAGTGAGAAGAAAAAAGAATTAAGAAACAAACAAAACCTCCAAGAAATGTGGGGCTATGTAAAGAGACTAAATCTATGACTCATTGGCATCCCTGAAAGAGATGGGGAGAATGGAAGCAATTTGGAAAACATATTTCAGGATATCGTCCATGAAAACTTCCCCAACATAGCTAGAGAGGCCAACATTCAAATTCAGGAAATGTAGAGAACCCCTGCAAAATACTTCACAAGAAGTTAATGCCTACGACACATAATCATCAGATTCTCCAAGATCAAAATGAAAAAAAAGTTAAAGGCAGCTAGAGAGAAAGAACAAGTCATGTATAAAGGGAAGCCCATCAGACTAACGGTGGACCTCTCAGCAGAAACCCTACAAGCCAGAAGCAACTGGGGGCCTATGTTAAAAATTCTTAAAGAAAAGAAATTTCAACCAAGAATTTCATATCCAGCCAAACCAAGCTTCGTAAGCAAAGGGGAAATGAAATCCTTTTCAGACAAGCAAATGTGGGGGGAATTTGCTACCACCAGGCCTGCCTTACAAGAACTCCTGAAAGAATCACTAAATATGGAAAGGAAAGATAGTTGCCAGCCACTACAAAAACACAAAGTACACAGACCAGTGATACTATAAAGCAACCACACAAGTCAGCATAATTAACAGCTAACAACATGATGACAGGATCAAATATGCACATATCAGTACTACCTGTGAAAGTAAATGGGCTAACTACCCCAATTAAAAGGCACAAAGTGGCAAGCTGGGGAAAGAAGCAAGACCCAATGGTATGCTATCTTCAAGAGACCCGTCTCACATGCAGTGACGCTCCTGGAATCAAAATAAAGGGATGGAGAAAAATCTACCAAACAAATGGAAAACAAAAAAAGCAGGGGTCACAATCCTAATTTCAGACAAAACAGACTTTAAACCAACAAATACTAAAAAAAAAAAAAAAAAAAAAAAAAAAGAAAAGAAAAGACAAGGGCATTACATAATGATAAAGGGTTCAATTTAACAAGAAGACCTAACTATCCTGAATATATATGCACCCAGCACAGGAGCACTGAGATTCATAAACCAAATTCTTAGAGACTTTCCAAGAGACTTAGACCCTCACACAATAATAGTGGGAGACTTTGGCTGGGTGCGGTGGCTGTAATCCCAGCCAAGATGGTGAAGACCAGCCTGGCCAAGATGCTGAAACCCCATCTCTACCAAAAATACAAAAAATAGCCAGGCATGGTGGCAGGTGCCTGTAATCCCAGCTACTTAGGAGGCTGAGGCAAAGAATTGCTTGAACCCGGGAGGCAGAGGTTACAGTGAGCTGAGATCACCCCACTGCACTCCAGCCTGGGTGATAGAGTGAGACTCTGTCTCAAAAGAATAAAATAAAATAGTGGGAGACTTCAATACCCCACTGATAGTATTAGACAGATCATCAAGGAAGTAAATTAACAGAGATATTCAAGACCTAACTCAACACTGGACTGAATGGATCTGGTAGAATCTACCATCTAGAGCTCTCCACACAGAAGCAACAGAAGATGCATTCTTCTCATCTGCACATGGCACATACTCTAAAATGAACCACACAATTAGACATAAACCAATTCTCAGCAAATGCAGAACAGAAATCATACCAACCACTATTTCAGACCACAGCACAATAAAAATAGAATTCACGACTGAGAAAATTGCCCAAAGCCATGAAACTATATGGAAATTAAACATGTTCCTGAATGACCTTTGGATAAATAATGAAATTAAGGCAGAAATCAAAAAGTTCCTTGAAACTAGTGAGAACAAAAATACAACAAACCAGAATCTCTGGGACACAGCTAAGGCCGTATTAAGAAGGAAGTTTATAGCACTAAATGCTCACATCAAAAAGTTAGAAAGATCTCAAATTAACAACCTAATATCACATCAAAAAGAACTAGAGAAGCAAGAGCAAGCCAACCCCAAAGATAACAGAAGGCAAGAAATAACCAAAATCAGAGCTAAAGTGAAGGAGACTGAGACATGAAAAGCCATGCAAAATATAAGTGAAGCCAGCAGCTGATTTTTTGAAAAAATTAATGAGACCACTAACTAGATTAATAAAGAAGAAAAGAGAGAAATTTTGAATAAACAATCAGAAATGACAAAGGGGTATCACTGACCCCACAAAATCCAAATAACCATCAGAATATTATGAACACCTCTATGAACACAAATTAGAAAATTTTGAAAAAATGGATAAATTCCTGGACACTCCACATCCTGCCAAAACTGAACCAGGAAGAAATTGAATTCCTGAACAGACCAATAATGAGCTTTTGAAATTGAAACAGAAATAAATAGCCTACCAATCAATAAAAGCCTTGGACCAGATGGATTTACAGCTGAATTTGCCAGATGTACAAAGAAGAGCTGGTACCCTTCCTACTGAAACTATTCCAAAAATTGAGGAGGAATTCCTCCCCAGCTCATGCTATGAGGCCAGCTAGCATCATCCTGATACCACAACCCCCGACAAAGACACAATAAAAAAAAAAAAAACGGCCAATATCCTTGATGAACATTGATTCAAAAATCCTTATCAAAATACTAGCAAACTTAATCCCGCAGCATATTAAAAAGCTAATTCACCACAATCAAGTAGACTTTATCCCTGGGATACAAGGTTGGTTATGCAAATCAATAAACACGATTCATCACATAAACAGAACTAAAGACAAAAACCACATTATCATCTCAATAGATGTAGAAAAGACTTTCAATAAAATTCAACATCCCTTCATGTTAAAACCGCTTAACAAACTAGATATTGAAGGAACATAGCTGAAGATAATAAGAGCCATCTGTGACAAACCCACAGCCAGTATCATACTACACTGAATGGGCCAAAGCTGGAAGCATTCCTCTTGAAAACCAGCACAAGACAAGGATGCCCTCTCTCACCACTCCTATTCAACATAGTATTAGAAGTGCTGGCCGGAGCAGTCAGGGAAGAGAAAGAAATAAAGAGCATCCAAATAGGAAGAGAGGCAGTCAAATTATCCGTGTTTGCAGATGACATGATTCTATATCTAGAAAACCCCATATTCTCAGCTCAAAACCTCCTTAGGCTGATAAACAACTTCAGCAAGGTTTCAGGATACAAAATCAATGTACAAAAAATTACTGGCTTTCCTACACCAAAAAGAGACAAGCAGAAGGCCAAATCAGGAATGGACGTCCATTCACAATTACTACAAAAGGAATACAATACCTAGGACTACACCTAATCAGGGAGGTGAAAGACCTTTACAATGAGAACCACAAAACAGTGCTAAAGAAATGAGAGGAGACACAAACATACTGAAAATCATTCCATGCTCATGGAGAGGAATAATCAATATCATTAAAATGGTCAAAGCAATTTACAGATTCAATGCTGTTCCTATGAAACTATGACATTCTTCACAGAGCTAGAAAAACTATTTTAAAATTTATGTAGAGCCTTAAAAAGGCCCAAATAGTCAAGGCAATCCTAAGAAAAAAGAAAAAAGAAGGAGACATCACACTACCAGGCTTCAATCTATACTACAGGGCTACAATAACCAAAACAGCATAGGAATGATACAAAAACACATAGACCAATGGAACAGAATAGAGAGCCCAGAAATAAGGCTGCACACCTACGACCATCTGATCTCTGATCTTTGACACAGCTGACAAAAACAAGCTATGGGGAAAGGACTCTCTATTCAATAAATGGTGCTGCATCTGGCTAGCCATATGCATGTAATTGAAACTGTACCCCTTCCTTACACCATATGCAAAAATCAACTCAAGATGGATTGAAGACTTAAATGTAAAACCCAAAACTATGAAAACCCTGGGAGACAGCCTAGGCAATGCCATTCTGAACATAGAAACGGGCAAAGACTTTATGATTAAGATGGCAAAAGCAATTGCAACAAAAGCAAAAATTGGCAAATGGGATCTATTTAAACTTAAGAGCTTCTGCACACCAAAAGAAACCATCAACAATAATAAACAGACAACCTATAAAATGGGCAAAAATATTTCCAAACTATGCATCTGAAAAGGTCTAATATCCAGCATCTATAAGGAACTTAAACATATTTACAATAGACAAACCCATCCCCATTAAAAAGTGGGCAAAGACATGAACAGACACTTTTCAAAAGAAGACATATGTGCAGCCAACAATCATATGAAAAAATGCTCCGCATCCACTGATCATTAGAAAAACGCAAATCAAAACCACAATGAGACACCATCTCACAACAGCACAGCCAATCAGAATGGCTATAAGTAAAAAGTTAAAAAAAAAAATGCTGGTGAGATTGCAGAGAAAAGCAAACACTTATACACTGTTGGTGGGAGTGTAAATTCATTCAACTGGGGTGGAAAGCAGTGGGATAATTTCTCAAAGAGCTAAAAGCAGAGCTACCATTCAACCTAGCAATCCTATTACTGGTATATACCCAAAGAAATATAAATCATTCCATCATAAAAACGTACACATGAACATTCATTGCAGCACTATATTCACAATAGCAAAGACATGGAATCAACCTAAATGCCCATAAATGGAAGACTGGATAAAGAAAATGTGGCACATACGCACCATGAAATACTATGCAGCCATAAGAAAGAATGAAATTGTGTCCTTTGTAGGAACATTGAGGGAGCTGGAGACCATTATCCTTAGCATGCTAACACAGAAACAGAAAACCAAATACCACATGTTCACTTATAAGTGGGAGTTAAATGATGAGACTGTGTGGATGCATAGAGGGGAACAACAGACACTGAGGCCTACTGGAGGGTGGGAGAAGGGAAAGAACCAGGAAAAAATAACTATTGGGTAATAGGCTTAGAAACTGGGTCTCAAAATAATCTGTACATCAAACCCCCATGACATGAATTTACCGATGTAAAAAAACCTGCACTGTATTCCTGAACCTAAAATAAAGGCTTTTAAAAAAATAAAAAAGAATTGGGCCTTACAAAAGTACATGTACTTGGTGGTCACAAAAAGAAAAGATGCCAAATCATGGAACGTAGGACCTCCGTGAACTTGGTTGGACAGTGACTGAGGAGCTCATGTTTATTGCTTGCAGTTGAAGTGGCCAGAGAGGTGCGGCATGTGGAGTCAAACGAGGGGCCAGTGAAGCTGAGAGGAGTACGGTCGCCGCTTGAACAACGCAGGTGTTAGGGCCACTGACACTCTCCCTCCCCAACTCAGCCAAATCTGTGGCTAACTCTTGAATAACTTTTGACTCCCTCCAAATTTATCTATTAATTATTGTTGACCGAAGGCCTTACCAAGAGCATAAATAATCGATTAGCACATTTTGTTGGCTGTGTGTATCATATACTGTATTCTTACAATAAGGTAAGCTAGAGAAAAGACAATGTTACTAAGAAAATCATAGCAGAAAATATATTTACTGCTATGACTAGAAAATATATTTATATACTAATATATATATAATATAATATGTATACTAATATATATTAGTAAATACATTAGATGGAAGTGGATCAGCATAAAGATCTTTATCCCCATTGTCTTCACATTGTGCAGGCTGAGGAGGAGAAGGAAGAGTAGGAGTTGGTCTTGCTGTCTGCGGGGTGTCAGAGGTTGGAGAGCGTGCAGGAGAGGCAGGCACACTCCATGTAACTTTTATTGAAAAAAATCTGTGTATTAGCGGATCTGCACAGTTCAAACCCATGTTGTTCACGGGCCAAAGCTAATTACAGAGGCAGCTAATGCAGAGAGAGGAGTTGGGAGAAGCTCTCCCTGGGAGAAAGGCCAGCTCTTCGGTTGGGAAACAAGCTTTTATCCTTTCTGAGCCCCTTTCCCTTTCTTGTGCTTAGTTGAGCTCAGTTTAAACAGTTTTATCTGAGAATAAAACAGACATTATAGTAATTTCTAACGCATCTGCATTATCTGTTAAACTGTAACATCTGATATAATAGAGATGCCATTTTGCAATATTCTGACATAGAAGACTTCAGACTGTTTGCTTCCTTTGCTTCCTCAGTTTTCTTACCAGGCTGTGGAATCTCAGGGATTGCTATTAAAGGTCAGCTTCTTTAATGATGTTTCCATCAGTGTCTGGGCAATTGGAGGTAAGCCTAGCTGAAGGGCAGCTAATTAACTCCATCTGTGCATGTCTATGCTTCAAGATAACAGCCTTTAGACAAACAGAGCCATGGAGTCAGGAACATGTCTCATCATCATCTTGTTCTTGACTTTAATATCAGAGAAAAATGTTTTCATCTGTATTTAAGTATAAACTTAAACTGACGTATAACTTTATTTAATATGTAGATCTTCCTATTTTTCTTTCAGTGGACTATTGCAACATTTTTTACTAATTCATTCTCAACTACCAATATCTTTTAAATAGAAGATACTAGAAAATTATTTATTGAATGAACATGTGTGAAACCAATTTTTTTACATTCATCTGGGTGAAAGGTTTGCCTCTACACTTTTATGCAACCCTAAGAACTCACTGAAATTGTACTCTAGCACAGCCAGTTTTAGCATGTGTTTCATTCTCTGCCAAATGCCTGATAAATTCCATGCCTATGTATTGGCAATGTAAACTCTGTGATGCTGAAGGATTCCTTTTTCAATTACGTTTACATTTTTGAAAGATGGTACATTTCTCTCTATCTTCCAAAACTTTCTTACTAAACAAAACATAGCTTTAGTAAGTCTATATAATGATTTATATAAGCATTTGCTCATGCAGCAGCAGACAGTGAGTCTTTGCAGAAGAGAGTTAAAGGCAGCTAGATCTGAAGAAAATGGTCACGGGCAGAAAACAGTTCAAGAACTTCCTTAGCAGCCTAGAGTTGGAAAATTCGGTAGCCAACTTAATTCAGGATTATACAAGTCTGACCATTTTAGGCCTTCTATATGAAAGAAGGCAATTAATCCTGGATTTTGTAGGCATTAATAAATACATGGACTTGATTACCTCTATTGAAGGAAAGCCATACCTAATACCTTTTTGAAAACACCCTTAATAACAATGACATAGACTGGTGAAAACTTTTCGCAGTAGGTAATTGAAAGGGCTGGAGATATATATACATATATATATACATATATATATATACACACACACATATTATATATATATCGCCATATATATGTGCATGTGTATATATATATAAACACAGAGATAGTTGTGCTTGTATATAGATCAACATAAATATTTATATAGTATACATATTTATATAGTGTATGTCCATATAAACCCAGAATTTCATTTGTCTATTACAGAAAGTTTTCATGTGTTTTAAAAAATTCTAAACTGTATTTGTGATCAGAGCTTCACACTTCCTCTAGTGGAGGAAGAAAATATTTTTTTCTTTACAATTCTGTACCTTGCATGAACTACGGTTATTGCTGTAACTGATCTACATTTGAATATTGCAGCCCTCATAACAACTATCAAATCCTTCTGCATGCCTACAAACCTCAGTTATTTGTGAAGGTGGATTGTTCAGAGACAAGGATTTTCAGCCAATAGATCAAAAGATAAATGATTTCAGGTTTTCATTAAGCCCTTTGGCAGTAAGTTAGCCTTCAGAAGTTTTGAAATAAATACCTTCGGCAGGTCGTAGTGGCTTACGCTTGTAATCCCAGCACTTTGGGAGGCCGAAGCAGGTGGATCACAAGGTCAGGAGTTCGAAACCAACCTGACCAACATAGTGAAACCCTGGGCGACAGTTTGAGACCCCATCTCAAAAAAAAAAAAAAAGAAAGAAAGCAAGCAAGAAAGACTTTCACTGGGGCAAGTGGGTAATTCATACATGAAGCAATAGAAAAGTGTCTTCTTTTATAGCAAGTAATGGCAGGTTTATAGATGTTAATTCTTAAAGAGAACGAATGACTAGGAGTATCTACTTAAAGAGTTTTCACAGATCATCAAAGCCAGACAGAGCAGACTGCAGTCTCTTTGGCCACTTCTCCATGCTGTCTATTCTCTTTGTGTACTGTTGCCCACTGTTTAAGGGCTCTCTGGGGTAAAACAATGCAGACATCTCTGGATTCTGCAATGGGAAGGAAGCTTTTTGTTTGTTTTTTCTAAAGAATAATATCTTTATGACCATGATCACAAAAGATCATAGACCTGACAGATATGCCAGATAAACTGAGAAAGCCTAGAAAAAGTCTCCTGTAGGGATGAGGGGAAAGCATTCGATCCTAATTTTCTATATTTTATTATTAGAAAAATCTAATATTAAGATAATAAAGTTTTAGCAATACTTCATTTGTATTGTAAAGTATTACAACCATACAAAAAAGTACACAATACAAATTTCTATGAATTCAATAAATTATTGTGGAATAAATACCCATAAAATCATCGCCTGAGTAAAAATATGAACAAATCAAATCTCAGTGGCTTCCTTTGTACCCAGTCCCAATCACTATTCCTGTCTCCTCGAATAACGAATGTCTTGATTTCTAAGACTTATAATTTAGTTTTGTCTATCTGAAGACTTTTATAAATGAAATTATAGAGTATTATTTTTCATTCTTTTCACTCAATGTTTGTGAGATTTACCCATATTGATAAATGTAACTATAGTTTCAATTTGTTCATTTTCATTGTTGTGTATTATTCGATTGTACAAATATGACACAATTTATTCATTCTGCTGGTAATGGACATTTGGGTTGTTTCCTGGTTTGGACTCTTAAAAATGACGCTGCTGTGAACATTTGTATGTGTCTCTTGGTGCACATGTGCACACATTTTGGGGGGATATACATCTAGAAGTGGAATTACTGGATTAAAGAGTATGCATATGTTCCCCTTAGTAGTTAATCCAAATTGTTTTCCAAAGTAATTGCACTAATTTACCCACCCACTAGCAAGGGGGCTCATGTTGCTCCACCAGCTTGGTATTGTCAATCATTTTAATTTTTGACTTGCTGGTAGGTGTAAAATGTCTCATGCCAGGTGAGGTGGCTGATGCCTGTAATCCCAGCACTTTGGGAGCTGAATGGGTGGATCACCTGAGGTTGTGAGTTTGAGACCAGCCTGACCAATATGGAGAAACCCCGTCTCTACTAAAAATACAAAATTAGGTGAGAGTGGTGGCCCATATCTGTAATCCCAGCTACTGGGGAGGATGAGACTCAAGAATCGCTTGAATCCAGGAGGCAGAGGTTGCAGTGAGCCGAGATTATGCCATTGCACTCCAATCTGGAGTAACAAGAGCGAAACTCCATTACAAAAAAAAAAAAAAAAAGATTTCTCACTACAGTTATAATTTGCATTACACTAATAACTAATGGAGCTGAGCACCTTTTTAGGTGCTTATTTCCCAATCGGTGTATGTATTTATGAAGTTCCTATTCATGTTTTTTTACCTAGTTTTCTACTGGGTTTCCTTTTTCATAAATTATAGCTTTTTAGGTAGTACACGGATACAAGCTCGTTGCTGGTAACATGTGTTACAAATAACCTTCCATTGTGGCTTGCTTTTTTCACTAATTTAATGTTGTTTTTTAAAAAACAGAAGTTTTATATTTTAATAATGTCCAATTTATTAATAATTTCCTTTAAGGATGTAGATTTTTTTCTGTCCTTCTAAAAATTCTTGGCCGGGCATGGTGGCTCATGCATATAATCCCAGCACTTCGGTAGGCCGAGGAGGGAGGATCATTTGAGGTCAGGAGTTCGAAATCAGCCTGGCCAACATGATGAAACCCCATCTCTACTAAACGTACAACAATTAGATGGGCATGCTAGTGCATGCCTGTAATCCCAGCTACTTGGTAGGCTGAGGCAGGAGAATTGTTTGAACCCAGGAGGCGGAGACTGCAGTGAGCGGAGATTGCACCATTGCACTCCAGCCTGGGAGTCAGGGCAAGACTCCTTCTCAAAAAAAAAAAAAAAAAAAAAAAAAAAATTTCCCTACTGTAAGGTCATAATTACATTTCATCTTATTTTTTTATAAACGTTATCGTTTTGCTTGTCAGTTTTAGAGCTACAGTTTGTCTGGAGTTGATTTTTATATATGGTGCCCAACAGATGTGGAAAATTTTAATATTCTATATAGGTTTTCAGTTAACTCAGCATCATTTATTGAAAAGACCCTCTCACCCCACTATTGTGCAGTACCACCTTGTCCTATTAAGGATCAATTATGTGTGGCTTAGTTTCTGGGCATTCTATACTATTCTATTGGTCTGTTTGTCTATCTGACAAATACCTCATTGCTTTAATTAGTATATCTTTACAATAAAGTCTTGATATAATTTAGCACAAATCTTTTCATATTATGTTGTTGTTCAAAAGTATCTTGGCCATTTTTGCTTTTGCATTTCCATATCATTTTAAAATCACTTAGTGAAATTCCTTGTGAAACTTATTAAGATTTTTATGGTGCCACATCAAATCTGTAGACCCATTTGAGGGAAATGAACATCTTCATGATATTGAGTCTTCCAGTCTCTGAACATATAGTCCTCCACTTATTCAATTTTCTCAGTACCAGTTCATAGTTTTCTGTGTGGAGGTATTGGTCCATAAATTTTTAAATATCTGTTGCTAAATACTTGAATTTTTGGATGCTTTTATAAATATGTATCATCTTCAAATCTGTATATTTTAATTCTTGCTGACAATATTATTATGCCCTTCTAGTGGGTGTGAAGTGGCTTTGATTTGCTCCTAATGACTAATAATGTGGAGCGTCTTTTAACATATTTGTTAGCCATTCATATGTCTTTGACTCTTTTGCCCACTTTTAATATGGTTATCTTTTTATTATAGAATTGCAAGAATTCTTTACATATTCTGGATACAAGTTCCTTATAAAATATATACTTTACAAATATTTTGGATTTTGTTTTTTATGGATATTTCTTTCTTTTTTAAAATATTTCATTGCAATTTAGGTTCTGGGGTACATGTGCAAAACATGCAGGATTGTTGCATAGGTACATACAGGGCAATGTGGTTTGCTGCCTCCATCCCCCCTGTCACCTATATCTGGCATTTCTCCCCCCGTTATCCCTACCCAACCTCCCTACCCCCCGTTGTCCCTCTCCTATCCCCCCCCAACAGACCCCAGTGTGTGATACACCCCTCCCTGTGTCCATGAGTTCTCATTGTTCAACACCTGCCTATGAGTGAGAACATGCAGTGTTTGTTTTTCTGTTCTTGTGTCAGTTTGCTGAGAATGATGGTTTCCAGATTCATCCATGTCCCTATGAAAGACACAAACTCATCATTTTTTATGGCTGTGTAGTATTCTAAGGTGCATATGTGCTACATTTTCACTGTCCAGTCTATCATAGATGGGCATTTGGGTTGGTTCCAGGTCTTTGCTATTGTAAGCAGTGCCACAATGTGTGCATGTGTCTTTATAATAGAATGATTTATAATCCTTTGGATATATACCCAGTAATGGGATTGCTGGGTCAAATGGAATTTCTGTTTCTAGGTCCTTGAGGAATAACCACACCGTCTTCGACAATGGTTGAACTAATTTACACTCCCACCAACAGTGTAAAAGTGTTCCTATTTCTCTACATCCTCTCCAGCATCTGCTGTCTCCAGACTTTTTAATGATCGCCATTCTAACTGGTGTGAGATGGTATCTCAATGTGGTTTTGATTTGCATTTCTCTAATGAGTAGTGATAATGAGCATTTTTTTCATATGTTTGTTGGCCTCATAAATATCTTCTTTTGAAAGGTGTCTGTTCATATCCATTGCCAACTTTTGTATGGGTTTGTTTGTTTGTTTGTTGTAAATCTGTTTTAGTTCTTTGTAGATTCTGGATATTAGCCCTTTGTCAGATGGGTAGATTGCAAAAATTTTTTCCCATTCTGTTGGTTGCCGCTTCACTCTAATGATGGTTTCTTTTGCTGTGCAGAAGCTCTGGAGTTAATTAGACCCCATTTGTCTATTTTGGCTTTTGTTACCAATGCTTTTGGTGTTTTAGTCATGAAGTCCTTTCCTATGCCTATGTCCTGAATGGTTTTGCCGAGGTTTTCTTCTAGGGTTTTTATGGTGTTAGGTCTTATGTTTAAGTCTTTTAACCATCTAGAGTTAATTTTAGTGTAAGGTGTCGGAAAGGGGTCCAGTTTCTGCTTTCTGCACTTGGCTAGCCAGTTTTCCCAAGACCATTTATGAAACAGGGATTCCTTTCCCTATTGCTTGTTTTTGTTGGCTTTGTCAAAAATCAGTTGGTTGCAGATGTGTGGTGTTGCCTCTGTTCTGTTCCAATGGTCTATGTCTTTATTTTGTTACCAGTACCATGCTGTTTTGGTTACTGTAGTCTTGTACTATAGTTTGAAGTCAGGTAGCGTGATGCCTCCAGCTTTGTTTTTTGCTTAGGATTGTCTTGGCTATGTAGACTCTCTTTTGGTTCCATATGAAGTTTAAGGTGGTTTTTTCCAGTTCTGTGAAGAGGGTAATAGGTAGCTTGATGGGGAAAGCGTTGAATCTATAAATTCCTTTGGGCAGTATGACCATTTTCACAATATTGATTTTTCCTAACCATGAGCATGGAACGTTTTTCCATCTGTTTGTATCCTCTCTTATTTCCTTGAGCAGTGGTTTGTAGTTCTCCTTGAAGAGGTCCTTCAATATTTTGTTGGTTGTATTCCTAGGTATTTTATTCGCTTTGTAGACATTGGGAATGGGAGTTCACTCTTGATTTGGCTCTCTTTAAGTCCGTTATTGGTTTATAGGAATGCTTGTGATTTTTGCACATTGATTTTGTATCCTGAGACTTTGCTGAAGTTGCTTATCAGTTTAAGGAATTTTGGGCTGAGATGATAGGGTCTTCTCAATATACAATCATGTCATCTGCAAATAGAGACAATTTGACTTCCTCCTTTCCTAATTGAATACCCTTTATTTCTTTGTCTTGCCTGATTGATCTGGCTAGAACTTCCAATACTTTGTTGAATGGGAGTGCCAGATTTCAAAGGGAATTCTTCCAGTGTTTACCCATTCAGTATGATATTGGCTGTGGGTTTGTCGTAAATAGCTTTTATTATTTTGAGATATGTTCCATCAATACGTAGTTTATTGAGGGTTTTTAGCATAAAGGGCTGTTGAATTTTGTCGAAGGCCTTCTCTACATCTATTGAGAAAATCATATGGTTTTTGTCTTTGGTTCTGTTTATGTGGTGGATTACATTTATAGATTTGTGTATGTTGAACCAGGCTTGCATCCTCGTGATGAAGCCTACTTGATCATGATGGATAAGCTTTTTGATGTGCTGTTGCAGTCAGTTTGCCAGTATTTTATTGAAGATTTTTGCATATATGTTCATCATGGACATTGGCCTGAAGTTTTCTTTTTTTGTTGTGTCTCTGCCAGATTTTGGAATCAGGAGGATGTTGGTCTCATAAAATGATTTGGGAAGGGTTCCTCCTTTGGGATTGTTTGGAATAGTTTCAGAAGGAGTGGTACCAGCTCCTCTTTGTATGTCTGATAGAATTTGGCTGTGAACCCATCTGAACCTGGGCTTTTTTTGGTTGTTAGGCTATTAATTGCTGCCTCAACATTAGTCCTTGTTATTAGTCTATTCGGGGTTTTGGCTTCTTCCTGGTTTAGGCTTGTGAGGGTGCAAGCGTCCAGGAGTATACCCATTTCTTCCAGGTTTACTGGTTTATGTGCATAGAGTTGTTTGTAGTAATCTCTGAGGGTAGTTTGCATTTCTGTGGTGGTGATATCCCCTTTAACGTTTTTTATTGCATCTGTTTGATTCTTCTCTCTTTTCTTTTTTATTAATCTGGCTAGTGGTCTATTTTGTTGATTTTTTCAAAAAAACAAGCTCCTGGATTTGTTGATTTTTTGAAGGGTTTTTTGTGTCTCTATCTTCTTCAGTTCTACTCTGATCTTTGTTATTTCTTGTCTTCTGCTAGCTTTTGAGTTTTTTTGATCTTGCTCCTCTAACTCTTTCAATTTTGATGATAGGGTGTCGATTTTAGATCTTTCCTTGCTTTCTCATGTGGGCATTTATTGCTATAAATTTTCCTCTAGACACTGCTTTAAATGTGTCCCAGAGATTCTGGTACGTTGTGTCTTCATTCTTGTTGGTTTAGAAGAACATCCTTATTTCTGCCTTCATTTCATTGTTTATCCAGTCAACATTCAAGGGTCAGATGTTCATTTTCCATGAAGTTGTGTGGTTCTGACTTAGTTTCTTAACACTGGGTTCTAATTGGATTGCATTGTGGTCTGAGAGACTGTTTATTATGATTTCTATTCTTTTGCATTTGCTGAGGAGTGATTTACTTTCAGTTCTGTGATCAATTTAGAGTAGGTGTGATGTGGTGCTGAGAAGAATGTATATTCTGTGGATTTGGGGTGGAGGGTTCTGTAGATGTCTATTAGGTTTGCTTGGTCCAGGTCTGAGTTCAAGTCCTGGATATCCTTGTTAATTTTCTGTCTGGTTGATCTGTCTAATATTGACAATGGAGTGTTAATGTCTCCCACTATTATTGTGCAGGATTCTAAATCTCTTTGAAGGTCGTTAAGAACTTGCTTTATATACCTGGTTGTTCCTGCATTGGGTGCTTATATATTTAGGATCATTAGCTCTTCTTGTTGCATTGATCTTTTTACCATTATGTAATGCCCTTCTTTGTCGCTTTGATCTTTGTTGGTTTAAAGTCTATTTTATCAGAGACTAGGATTGCAACTCCTGCTTTTTTTTGCTCTCCATTTGCCTGGTAAATCTTCTTCCATCCCTTTATTTTGAGCCTATGTGTGTCCTTGCACATGAGATGAATTTCCTGGATACAGCACACCAGTGGTTTTTGACTTTTTATCCAATTTTCCAGTCTATGTGTTTTGATTGGTGCATTTAGCCCATTTACATTTAAGGTTAATATTATTATGTGTGAATTTGATCCTGCCATTTTGATGCTAGCTGGTTGTTTTGCCTGTTAGTTGATGCAGTTTCTCCATTGTGTCAATGCTTTTTACCATTTGGTACGTTTTTGGAGTGGCTGTTACTGGTTGTTTCTTTCCATATTTAGTGCTTCTTTCAGGCGCTCTTATAAGGCAGGCCTGGTGGTGATGAAACCTCTTAGCAATTGCTTGTTTTTAAAGGATTTTATTTCTCCTTTGCTTATGAAGCTTAGTTTGGCTGGATATGAAATTCTAGGTTGAAAGTTCTTTTCTTTAATGATACTGAATATTGGCCCCCACTCTCTTCTGGCTTGTAGGGTTTCTGCTGAGAGGTTCACTATGAGTCTGATGGGCTTCCCTTTGTGGGTAATCTGACCTTTCTCTCTGGCTACCCTTAGCAATTTTTCCTTCATTTCAACCTTGGTGAATCTGACGATTATGTGCCTTGGGGTTGTTCTTCTTGAGGAATATCTTTGTGGTGGTCTCGGTATTTCCTTTATTACAATGTTGGCCTGCCTTGCTAGGTTGGGGAAATTCTCCTGGATAATATCCTGAAGCATGTTCTCCAGCTTGGATTCATTCTCCCCATCATCTTCCAGTACACTGATCAAGTGTAGATTAGATCTTTTCACACAAACCCATTTTTCTTGGAGGCTTTGTTCATTTCTTTTCACTCTTTTTTCTCTTTTCTTGCCTTCTTGTTTTATTTCATTGAGTTGATCTTCAGTCTCTGATATCCTTTCTTCTGCTTGATTGATTCAGCTATTGAAACTTGTGTATGTGTCTCAAAGCTCTTGTGCTGTGTTTTTCAGCTCCCATCAAGTCATCTATGTTCTTCTCTAAGCTGGTTATTCTAGTTAGCATTTTATCTAACCTTTTTGCAAGGTTTTTAGTTTCTTTGCATTGGTTTAGAATACGTGCTTTTAGCTGAGAGAAGTTTGTTATTACCCACCTTCTAAAGCCTACTTCTGTCAACTCATCAAATTTGTTCTCCGAGGACGATCCAAGATGGCCGTTTAGGAACAGCTCAGGATTGCAGCTCCCAGTGAAAGCGCAGAGGGTGAGTGGACGCCGTGTTTTTATTGCCCACAGACTAGGAAATTCCCGGGCAGAGGTGCTCCACGGTTGCCAGCGCGGCTGTTTTGGCCAGCGCGGCTCTGCCAGCCGGCACCACTGCTTTGCCCCGCGCGGCTGCTTTGTCTGCGCCCCGGAGCCGCGCTTCTCCGTACAAAATACACTGGTCCGGGGGCCCTTTTGGCTGGCGATTGGAGCCACAGGAATTCGCCCATTCGCTGGTTCAAAAAGGGGACTGAGCAGAGAACCAGGACAGTAGATTCAAGGGCGGAAAAAAAAAAAAAAAAAAAAAAACGCGCCACAAACCTCAGTGCCGCTGTTTAAGCCAGCGCATTGAGTGGCCGCAGGGGAAAACAAACAGACCCCGGCGCCTCTTCAACAGGCGACTGGAACACCAACTGAAAAAAGGCTCTGAGGCAGGGAGCCAGGCGATCAGGCTCGGCTGGTCCCACCCCCACAAAAGAACAGCAATCAGAAACTCTGGATTGAGAGTTTCACAGCAAGCGCAGCTGAACCCAAGACTGTCCAGCTCTGTCGGGGAGGGGCATCCGCCATTACCTAGGCAGCCCGCCGTTGCCAAGGCAACCCGCCACAGCAGAGACTCCGCCCAAACAGAGGCGGGCCACCATCACCAAAGCAGTTCTAACTACACCCATATAAACAGGACTGCAGGGAAGTTCACTCGGCAGCGGGGCGGAGCCCACAGCAGCTCAGCAAAGCTGCTATAGGCCGACAGTGACTAGGCTGCCTCCTTGCTGGGCTGGGCAGGTCTGAAGGAAAAAAAAAAAAAAAAAAAGAAGGCAGCAGCATAACGGAAACTCATAAATAAAGCCCTAAATCTCTGGGACAGAGCACCTGGGAACAAAAAGCAGTTTATGAGTTCTGCTGCAGCAGACCTAAAAGTACCTGCCCAGCAGCTCTGAATGAACAACAACAGAGCTCGCAGCTCACCATTTGAGCTCCTATAAAGAAGAGACCGTCTCCTCAAGCAGCTCCCTGACCCCTATATATCCAAAGAGACACCTCATAAAAGAGAGATCAGATTGACACTAGGCGGGTATCCTTCTGGGACAAAGATAGCAGAAGAAGAAAACTGGTAACAACCCTTGCTGTTCAGCAGCTGCTGCAGGTGAACCCCAGGCAAGCAGGGCCTGGAGTGAACCTCAGCAGACCTACAGCAGAGGGGCCAGACTGTAAGAAGGAAAACCAAGAAACAGAAATAACCTCATCATCAACAAACAGAATGTCAATCTGAAAGATTTGAGACCCAATCTGAAAACCAGCAACTACAAAGTCGACAGGTGGATAAATCCTTAAAGATGGGAAGAAACCAGCGCAAAAAGGATGAAAACACCCGAAACCAGAACACCTCTCCTCCTAAAAGGGATCACAACTCCTCACCAGCAAGGGAACAAGGTTGGATGGAGAACGAGTGTGATGAAATGACAGAATCAGACTTCAGAAGGTGGGTAGTAAGAAACTTCTGTGAACTTAAAGAACATGTTCTAACCAAATGCAAAGAAACTAAGAACCTTGAAAAAAGATTTGACGAAATGCTAACAAGAATGGACAAAATAGAAAGGAATATAAGTGAATTGATGGAGCTGAAAAACGCAACACGAGAACTTCGTGAAGCATGCACAAGTATCAACAGCCGAATGGACCAAGCAGAAGAAAGGATATCAGAGGTCGAAGATCAACTCAATGAAATAAAACGGGAAGGCAAGACTGGAGAAAAAAGGGTAAAAAGGAATGAACAAAGTCTCCAAGAAATGTGGGACTATGTGAAAAGACCTAATCTACGTTTGATAGGCGTACCCGAATGCGACGAAGAGAATGAATCCAAGCTGGAAAATACTCTTCAGGATATTATCCAGGAAAACTTCCCCAACCTAGCAAGGCAGGCAAACATTCAAGTCCAGGAAATACAGAGAACACCACAAAGATATTCGTCAAGAAGAGCAACCCCAAGGCACATAATCGTCAGATTCACCAGGGTCGAAATGAAGGAGAAAATACTAAGGGCAGCCAGAGAGAAAGGTCGGGTTACCCATAAAGGGAAGCCCATCAGACTCACAGCAGATCTCTCAGCAGAAACCCTACATGCCAGAAGAGAATGGGGGCCAATATTCAACACCCTTAAAGAAAAGAATTTTCAACCCAGAATCTCATATTCAGCCAAACTAAGCTTCATAAGTGAAGGAAAAATAAAATCCTTTGGGAACATGCAAGTACTCAGAGATTTTGTCACCACCAGGCCAGCTCTACAAGAGCTCCTCGAAGAGGCTCTACACATATAAAGGAACAACAAGTACCAGCTCAACTAAAGGGCAAAACAGCCAGCTAGCACCAAAATGGCAGTATCAAATTCACACATAACAATATTAACCCTAAATGTAAATGGACTAAATGCCCCAATCAAAAGACACAGACTGGCAAATAGGATAAAAAGACAAAACCCATCAGTGTGCTGTATCCAGGAAACCCATCTCACATGCAAGGATACACAAAGGCTCAAAATAAAGGGATGGAGGAAGATTTACCAAGCAAATGGAGAGCAAAAAAAAGCAGGAGTTGCAATTCTCATCTCTGATAAATTAGACTTTAAAGCAACAAAGATCATAAGAGACAAAGAGGGACATTATATAATGGTAAAAGGATCAATGCAACAAGAAGAGCTAACGATCCTAAATATATATGCACCCAATACAGGAGCACCCAGATACATAAGGCAAGTTCTTAATGACTTACAAAGAGACTTAGACTCCCACACAATAATAGTGGGAGACTTTAACACCCCATTGTCAACATTAGACAGATCAACCAGACAGAAAATTAACAAGGATATCCAGGACTTGAACTCAGACCTGGACCAAGCAAACCTAATAGACATCTACAGAACCCTCCACCCCAAATCCACAGAATATACATTCTTCTCAGCACCACATCACACCTACTCTAAAATTGACCACATAATTGGGAGTAAATCGCTCCTCAGCAAATGCAAAAGAACGGAAATTGTAACAAACAGTCTCTCAGACCACAGTGCAATCAAGTTAGAACTCAGAATTCAAAAACTAACTCAGAACCGCACAGCTTCATGGAAACTGAACAACTTGCTCCTGAATGTTGACTGGATAAACAATGAAATGAAGGCAGAAATAAAGATGTTCTTCGAAACCAACGAGAATGAAGACACAACATACCAGAATCTCTGGGACACATTTAAAGCAGTCTCTAGAGGAAAATATATAGCAATAAGTGCCCACATGAGAAGCAAGGAGAGATCAAAAATTGACACCCTATCGTCAAAATTGAAAGAGCTAGAGGAGCAAGATCAAAAAAACTCAAAGTCTAGCAGAAGACAAGAAATAGCTAAGATCAGAGCAGAACTGAAGGAGATAGAGACACAAAAAACCCTTCAAAAAATCAATAAATCCAGGAGCTGGTTTTTTGAAAAGATCAACAAAATAGACAGACCACTAGCCAGATTAATAAAAAAGAAAAGAGAGAATAACCAAATTGATGCAATAAAAAACGATAAAGGGGATATCACCACAGATTCCACAGAAATTCAAACCATCATCAGAGATTATTACAAACAACTCTATGCACACAAACTAATAAACCTGGAAGAAATGGATAAATTCCTGGACACTTGCCTCCTGCCAAGCCTAAACCAGGAAGAAGCCGAAACCCTGAACAGACCCATAACAAGGTCTGAAGTTGAGGCAGCAATTAAGAGCTTACCACCCAAAAAAAGCCCAGGTCCAGATGGGTTCACAGCTGAATTCTACCAGACAT
>NW_022437029.1:2356384-2388712 GCF_009761245.1 Sapajus apella | reverse complement strand
AACATCATCCTGATTCCAAAACCCGGCAGAGACTCAACAAGAAAAGAAAACTTCAGGCCAATATCCATGATGAACATAGATGCAAAAATCTTCAATAAAATACTGACAAGCCGATTGCAACAGCACATCAAAAAGCTTATCCACCATGATCAAGTAGGCTTCATCCCGGGGATGCAAGGCTGGTTCAACATACGCAAGTCTATAAACGTAATTCACCACATAAACAGAACCAAAGACAAAAACCACATGATTATCTCAATTGATGCAGAGAAGGCCTTTGACAAAATTCAGCAGCCCTTTATGCTAAAAACACTCAATAAGCTAGGTATCGATGGAACGTATCTCAAAATAATAGAAGCTATTCATGACAAACCAACAGCCAATATCATACTGAATGGGCAAAAACTGGAAGCATTCCCCTTGAAATGTGGCACCAGACAAGGATGCCCGCTCTCACCACTGCTATTCAATATCGTATTAGAAGTTCTAGCCAGAGCAATCAGACAAGAAAAATAAATAAAGGGCATTCAAATAGGAAAGTAGGAAGTCAAATTGTCTCTATTTGCAGACAACATGATTGTATATCTAGAAGACCCCATCGTCTCAGCCCCAAACCTCCTGAAACTGATAAGCAAGTTCAGCAAAGTCTCAGGATACAAAATCAATGTACAAAAATCACATGCATTCCTATACACCAATAACAGACTTAAAGAGAGCCAAATTAAGAACAAACTTCCATTCACAATTGCCACAAAGAGAATAAAATACCTAGGAATATAACTAACAAGGAATGTAAAGGACCTCTTCAAGGAGAACTACAAGCCACTGCTCAACGAAATAAGAGAGGACACAAACAGATGGAGAAACATTCCATGTTCATGGTTAGGAAGAATCAATATCGTGAAAATGGCCATACTGCCCAAATTAATTTACAGATTCAATGCTATCCCCATCAAGCTACCAATGACCTTCTTCGCAGAACTGGAAAAAACCACCTTAGACTTCATATGGAACCAAAAGAGAGCCCGCATAGCCAAGTCAATTCTAAGCAAAAAGAACAAAGCGGGGGGCATCACACTACCAGACTTCAAACTATACTACAAGGCTACAGTAATCAAAACAGCATGGTACTGGTACCAAAACAGAGATATAGACCAATGGAACAGAACAGAGGTCTCAGAGGCAACACAACATATCTACAACCACCTGATCTTTGACAAACCAGACAAAAACAAGCAATGGGGAAAGGATTCCCTGTTCAATAAATGGTGTTGGGAAAGCTGGCTAGCCATGAGCAGAAAGCAGAAACTGGACCCCTTCCTGACACCTTACACTAAAATTAACTCCAGATGGATTAAAGACTTAAACATAAGACCTAACACCATAAAAACCCTAGAAGAAAATCTAGGCAAAACTATTCAGGTCGTAGGTGTAGGCAAGGACTTCATGACCAAAACACCAAAAGCATTGACAACAAAAGCCAAAATAGACAAATGGGACCTAATCAAACTCCACAGCTTCTGCACGGCAAAAGAAACAATCATTAGAGTGAATCGGCAACCAACAGATTGGGAAAAAATTTTTGCAGTTTACCCATCTGACAAAGGGCTGATATGTAAAATTTACAAAGAACTAAAACAGATTTACAAGAAAAATACTAACAAGCCCATTCAAAAGTGGGCAAAGGATATGAACAGACACTTTACAAAAGAAGACATACGTGAGGCCAACAAACATATGAAAAAATGCTCATCATCACTGGTCATCAGAGAAATGCAAATCAAAACTACATTGAGATACCATCTCACGCCAGTTAGAATGGCAATCATTAAAAAATCTGGAGACAACACATGCTGGAGAGGATGTGGAGAAATAGGAACACTTTTACACTGTTGGTGGGAGTGTAAATTAGTTCAACCATTGTGGAAGACAGTGTGGCGATTCCTCAAGGACCTAGAAATAGAAATTCCATTTGACCCAGCAATCCCATTACTGGGTATATATCCAAAGGATTACAAATCGTTCTACTATAAGGACACATGCACACGAATGTTCATTGCAGCACTGCTTACAATAGCAAAGACCTGGAACCAACCCAAATGCCCATCGACGATAGACTGGATAGGGAAAATGTGACACATATACACCATGGAATATTATGCAACCATCAAAAACGATGAGTTTGGGTCCTTTGTAGGGACATGGGTGAACCTGGAAACCATCATTCTCAGCAAACTGACAGAAGAGCAGAAGATCAAACACCGCATGTTCTCACTCATAGGCGGGTGTTGAACAATGAGAACACATGGACACAGGGAGGGGAGCACTACACACTGGGGTCAGTTGGGGGGAAATAGGGGAGGGACGGTGAAGGGTGGGGAGCTGGGGAGAGATAGCAAGGGGAGAAATGCCAGATGTAGGTGATGGGGAGGAAGGCAGCAAATCACACTGCCACATGTGTTCCTATGCAACAATTTTGCATGTTCTTCACATGTACCCCAAAACCTAAAATGCAATAAAATAAATAAATGGGAAAAAAAAATTGTTCTCCATCCTGTTTTGCTCCCTTGCTGGTGAGTAAGTTGTGATCCCTTGCTGGGTGAGAGGAGTTCTGGGCTTTGATGGCCTCATACTTTTTGCACTGGTTTATTTCCATCTTCTTGGATTTATCTAGCTTTAATCTCAGGTAGCTGCTTGGGGAGGCGGCCTTTCTTTTGTCTGCCTGCAGAGGCACTGCTGGGCTGCCACGGATTCAGTGGACCTGCTGTGTGTATTTCCTGAGACTTTTGTTTACTCAGGAAGATCAGTCCTGCCTCTGCAATGGTGGCTACCTCTCTCCAGCTGAACTCAGTCATGCCTGGTCACTCTCTGATGTGCTGGCTGTGAAACTCTCAAGTGAGAGGGCTTCAGCCTCCTGGGCTTTGTGGGGCAGGGATCCACTCAGCAGTATTGGCCTGATTCCCTGTTTTCAGTTCCCCTTCTTTCCAGGGTGTGGGTAGCTCTGTCCTGCAGTCCTTCTCAGAGTCAGCTAGTACTTCCACCTAGATCTGTGCTAACAATCCCCGGCACTGACAAAAGTTACTGCTCAGCCCTGTTCAGGCAGCCTGAGGGTGCTTTTCAGCCCAGCGAAGATCTCCTGTTCTGTGGGATGGGTGAAGTGCAGTATCTGAACTGGAGTCCCAGAGGGAGACTACCCCTGATCCTCTGGTCAGTTGCATGCACCTCCTGTGTGGGGCAGTGTCCCGCCCTGACTCAACTTGCACTTTTCGGGCTATACCCACTGTCCAACCAGGCCCACAAAATGAACCTGCTACCTTGTTTGGAATTGCAGTGACCACCTGGCTTCTGCATCTCTCTCATTGGGAACTGCATTCTGGAGCTGCCTGTATTCAACCATCTTGGAACCCCTAGGAATTGTTTTCTTAACTTAATTTCAGATTGTTTATTGCTAGTGTATGGAAGTGCAGTTGATTTTTGTGTATTGAACTTTCACCATTCAACCCTTGTGAACTGGTTTATTAGTTCTAATCGTTTTGGTGAATTCCTTAGGATTTTCTATCTACAGCATCAAGTCATCTGCAAACATAGGTTTAGTCTTCCTTTCAAGTGTGAATGCCTTGTATTTCTTTTAATTGCCAATTACTCACCACAGCTGAGGCTGCAGTGAACCATGATTGCACCATTGCATTCCAGCCTGGGTGACACAGTGAGATCCTGTCTCAAAAAAGAAGAGGAGGAGAAGAAGAAGTGGGGGAGGGGAGGGAGAAAGAAGAAGACATGTTTTCATTTATTTTTTCGCCTGCACTGATCCATCCATTTTTTCTTTCCACTTGATTAAAATAAACGTATTTATGAGAAAAGAAACATTTTAAATTATTTTCCCATTTATGGATATTATTCCATTGCTATTTCCTATAAAAGAATGGATATTATTCCATTGCTTTTTTCCTATAATAGAACGTTCACCTGCTGGGAACTCTTTCTGTTCACCTGCTGGAAACTCTGTGCTATACATTAAAGAAATCAACAGAAGTTGAGTTTATATGAAAAGAAACCCTCTTTGATTTAAAATAGAAACAACTGAGTCATGTGGAGGAGACTGATGGTTGAAACATTGACTTTGTAACCAGAAGGACCTAAATTTGCTTCCTGGCTGTGATACCTACATGTCTTTGTTAAGCTTTGTTTTTTCAGATGTCAGTGCCTGTGAATAATGAGTAAAATGAGACAATATGGTTCTAACATGCTTGGTACTGTGTGTGGCACATTGTAAATGCACAGTAAAAGATGGCTGTTATTTTAACACAAATACAACTGAAAATTCAATGACAATGCCAAATAACACTATATGTAATGTACAACTTTCAAAAAATTATTTGTTGTCAATCTGTTATCTATCAAGAAAGAATGAAATCTAGCCTCTTAATCTTCTGCCAGAACTACTGAATGTCTGAATTTGAAATCAGATATACTCTAAACAGTTCAATATTTTCATTTCACTGATAGGAAAAATAAAGTTAAGGAAGTTTCTGAAAATTGTCACAGGTAGACAACAACCTCAGGGCTGAGTCAAGCCCAGACCCAGGCTCTCTTCACCAATACTAACACCATTGACGTTGATGGTGCCCTTCGTAGTTTAGGCAGTGCCCCTTGTGCTCCCTGGTTTTATTTATGACACTGTCCTGCCCAACCTATGGACACCCTATGGGAGTAGGCATCTCCCCCTACTTTTCCTTGGGGGAGAATTGTGGAAGATTTTGAATACTTTTCTCTCCAAACCCACCCATGGTTTTGCAGCAAATTTAAGTTAAAAAAAATTATAGGAAGAAAACTACAGTATATTTCCCTGCCTTGTCTCACAGCAGGTCACACCTTGGTAGTCACAAAAAGAATGGTCTGTCTGAGAATTCTCACGCTGCTTGTACTAAATGACATGAAAGCAAGGGGCATGGAGTTGTTAGTGGTCTATGCTTTTTAACAAGCTTCATTTTGAGAAGGAATGGCAAGACTGGATTAGCTATGCTTCTTGTAAGTTCTGCAGTGAGTTTTTCAGTTTATGAAGGGTGAAACCAATTCATTTCACCTCCCAGACTTTTTCCTATTACTTTTCTTTTTTATAAGTTTCTCTTAAGGTATATATATTTAGATACTTTAAAAGATAAGAGAGATCATGTGAGGAAGGAAATTAATCAAAAAGTTCAAAACAACTCATTAAGTAAGAGTTAAAACTTGGAGATAAGATGGGAGTGGATACTTTCTTTTGACACAGCTGTTACATACAGTGCAACTCTCTGCAAAAATTAGAATTAAAAAAATCACACACCAATTTAACTGCAGAACAAAACTGTAGTCTTGGATTTGCAGCTTTTTAAACCTTTAAAAATGGGCTGATCATTGAATACCTTTTCTTGAATAGGCTAAGAATGATACCTCTAGTTTGGTTTGTAATGCTTTAAACTGCTCTCTGTCCAGCAGTTCATAAAGAGACACACTGTTGTGGGAGGACACCCAGATTTTTCCAGTCCAAATTTAATATTTGAGCCCAATGGATAGAAAATACACCTGACTTACCTGTTTGGAGTCTGCCAGTCGGCCCTGTAAGTTCCCAATTCACCAGTGTAACCATTGGGTGAAGACCTGGTTAAAACACCACCCCCCCAAAAAATTTCATGTCTCCAAACACAAACACATAAAGTCTGTCTGCAAGATCTTTAAGGAACTCTGTGAAAAGGTCCAACCTCTCCTCTGCCAGTCTTTCACAGGGGCCTCATCTAGAGAGACTTGATAACCTGAAAAAAAATTTTTTTTTTGAGATGGAGTCTCACTCTTGTCACCCAGGCTGGAGTGCAATGGCGTGATCTCAGCTCACTGCAACCTCCAACTCCTGAGTTCAAGCGATTCTTCTTCCTCAGCCTCCTGAGTAGCTGGGATTACAGGTGCCCGCCACCATGGCAGGCTAATTTTTGTATTTTTATTAGAGACGGGGTTTCACCATATTGGCCTGGCAGGTCTCTAACCCTTGATCTCAGGTGATCCGCCTGTCTCGGCCTCCCAAAGTGCTGGGATTATGGGTGTGAGCCTCCGCTCCTGGCCAAATTTCCCCTTTTTATAAGGTCATTAGTCACATTGGATTAGGGGACCCACCCAAAACAGTATGAGCTCATCTTAACTAATAACATCTGCAATGACCCTCTTCCAAACAAGGGCACATTCCAAGATAGTGGAGGTTAGGACTTCAACATAGGAGTTTCGAGGGGGCACAATTTAAGCTCTCACATTTTACTCAGGTAGGTCTAGAGGATGATTCATCCAGGGAAAATCCCACTACTAAGGATTGTCTTCACTGAATGAGCTGGGTGAACCCCAAGGACATCCCCAAGGACTCCCTGTTGGGGCTCACAAGTTAGTCAAAGTTTGAATATACCCCCATCTGTAGGTAGCACTGGGAACTGTTCATCCTACAAGTCCCTGTTCATCTTTTGCCCTGCCTTGTGGCATTTCATTCTGTGCATTGCAGTCTCATGGTCAGCGGAGACTAGACTTCTGGAGTTCTTTTCCCCCTGGCTTTTTCCTTTCCAGAACTCTGCCCTGCAAATTCCAGCTTCTTCAACTTCCCTCAATTCTGATCTCAATTTTCTTGACTCAGGCTGCCAGACACTGAGTTCTTTCTGTTTGCCCACGCAGTCCAGAAATCACCTTCAGGCAGGAAGCCAAGGTGATCTTAGGACTAGGCTTATTTATTTCCTTCTCAGGGCTCACAGTCCTGTGCTGCTGGCAGGTAAATGAACAGAATTGTTGCATTTTTCCTTCCAGTTTTCTAGTTGTTAAAACTAGTCTTTCGTACATCATTGTACTCAAAGTCAGAAGTTCAGAATGAACTTTTAAAAATCTCTTGTTTTAAAAACTGAGCTATAAAGTCACTTGTGTCAATGTAAAATCCACAGCTTTAATTATCTGTAGAGCATTGAATACCGGGATGTGCTATTTGCACATCACAGCTTAGCTAAAAGAACTGAAGACCCATCTTCCCAGAGGCTCACAAAGGCTGGCTAATGACATTAATCACAGGTCCTCTGCCAGCCAGCATCTGTTTGTATACAAGGGAGCAGGAACATGTTAGTTAAATCTGTTCTCAGGCCACAGGAAGAAGATAAGCCATGGGAGGCAAGAGGGAAGCATCCCTAAGCTGCAGACAATACCAGAAAAGCATGGGAATCAGTTCCACCACATGCAGCTCTCATGGCTTGCTGGTTTTATGGTTGTGCCCCCTAAGCTAGAAGGAAAATACAGTTAAGTTTCTACCAAGCATTTGAATTCAGAACCACCAAATTATCTTAATCCATGTATCAGAATTTCTTCAAATTCTTCACAATGGAGAGGAAGAGAGGCAACTTCTGAGTGCATATGCCTTAGGCCTCATACTAAGTGCTTTGGGGTCAAACCAAGTTGGTTCTGAATTCTGGCTTCCCCACTCACTAGCTACTCAAACTTTGGCAAGTTCCCTCTGAGTTTCCTGTTCTTGGAATGGAGATAACTTGTATCTCACAGGACTTTTATGAGTATTAACCAGGAACATATGTTGGCCAAGAAAGCCTGCTAATTAGTTGGTTTGCTAGCATGTTGGTTTACTAGTTGAGGTTTATATGATGGGTATATTTGAATCAAACCTGGAGGTGGGCAATGAAATGGGGCTTTGCCTTCAGAAGGCGGATCCAGGCATTTGCGGGATATGTCTTCGAGCTGCAAGAGAACTCCAAGTGCACCAAAAACAAGCTTCACCTACATCACAATTTCACATAGGGTCACCACTCCCTGGGTGATTTTGCTTAGAATTAACACTGATCGGGCAATAAGCAACTAGATACAAAAACACAGTAAATGAAAACTTTCATATATACATAGATGAAGTAAACCGCAGACTCCTAGACATTTAAAATGGGGGGTGATAATGGAGATGGTGGTGACATGATTAACAGTTGTTTAGAAAGTGATGTCAGCGCATGCCATCCCACTTCTTTTCAGCAAGTCTCCCCATCTGCCTAAGACCTCACAGGCACAGCCAGACGTGGCTACATCTATTCCCACTTGCCTATTTTTCCATGGAAACAGTGAAGAAATTATTCCACATCTTACTTTCACTCCAAACACTATTTTTAGTGTTACCATTTGCTATAGAAACATTCGCTTAGTTCTTTCGCCTTAATGTCAGAGCATTTCCCTGACAGAGATAAGGAAGAGCTCCCCAAGCAGTTTCCACAAGAGGATGTGTTTTGGGTACCAAACAACTGCTTCTGAAAGTATTTTTGTTCATAACCAAGCCACAATTAAGGAGCGCCCCACATATTTACCTATTATAACATATTTGCAATTTTAAAAGCCCTGCATTTTCTTTTTCCATGTACAATCCTCAGACAAATACGATGTTGCTTTCCTATCACATTAATAAGAATGTTGCTAATTTGTTCTACTAAGAAGATGAAATTGTAAAAATTTTGCTGGCCACTAGCAAAATAGCAGAGACTCGAGAAGCAGCAGAATCAGAGATGGACTGTTGGGAGAGGAGGTGGCAAAAGCTAGACGCGCCCTTTCTTGGGTGCAGGCGTGAGGCAAGCTTCGCCATTTGTGGGTAACCTTGGGCCAGTCACGCTCTCGTCCTTCAGACAGTGAAGCTGAAGAGCATGATCTGTAAGCTCCAGGGCTGATGGAGCCTTCCAAATCTGAATTGCAGTCACGTAGCACATCGTGCTGGGGAGGCAAAACAAGCTCCAGGTAGCTCCATCTAAATGAAAATCGTGAACGGCATTGGGTACGCAGAAACACAGCAGTGTTCATTGGCAGAGATTATCGCTCTTATTCAGTGCCTCACATTTATACTCCCACATTTGTTCTCCTTGCTTCTAAATTAGTCTGTAGAGACTTTTTAAAAGATTAGCTGCTTTAAAGCCACATTTGCAAAGGGAGCTATGTGGGCCAGCACGCAAATCAGACACATGCTTGTTTTATCTCTTTGGCCAAAAGCAAAGTGGTGGTCTGGACTTTCTTTATAACCATAATCAAAGTTCTTCTTTCTCTTGTTTAAAATATTATTTCATATAAACATAAAATGAGCATTGTTATGTGCACTGTTTCAAAATAATCTTTCAGATTCGCCTATAGTCCAGGAAGATAACATTGCCTTTGAATAAGAAAGTAATAAGTGTCAGAAAGAGTAAGCCTTAAGCAGGAAAGTGCAATTTTATGGAAAATAACATTGTTAATGTTAGAAACCAACAAAACTATGACTTTTAGAGAGCATAACCAAAAGAACACCCCCCTTTTTTTAAAAAGGGAAGAATTACTAATAAATTCTACAAAATTTGAGCAAGTTAAAACTGAAAATGTTTTTGAGTTACCGGAAGATATTATGATGGACATTGCCTACAGGCATTTAAATGGCTGCCCAAGACTCCAAAATCTCAGACTGTCAGTGTTTAGCATGTGTCAAAAAAAAACAAAAAACAAAAAAGGTGGTACCTAGAAGAGCCTTAACTTAGAGTCAGTTTAATTCCCACTAGAGCAGTGTGAATGATAAACCCCATTTAAAGTATTATTATACATGGCCAGGATTCAGCCAAGATGTGTCTACCATTAGACTCCTCTGCTATAGACTGCCAGTGAGTAGGAGTTGGAAAATGGGGTTACCAGCAATACGACTAAGGAAGTTGAAAATAAATTCAGCATTCATTTCCTACTGCTGTGATAACAAATTGCCACAAATTTAGTGGCTTATGACAATGCAAATTAACTACTCCACAGTTGTAGAGGTCAGAAGCCTCATAGGGGTCTCACTGGGCTAGCATGATGGTGTCTGCAGGTTGCATTCCTTCTAGAGGTGCAAGGGAAGAATCCATTCCCCTGCCTTGTTGAGTTTTTGGAAGCTGTCCGCATTCCTCGGCCTGCGGCTTAGTCCCCCATCCTAAGAGCCGGCATTGCTGAGCTGAACCAGTTTCACACAGCCGTCTCTCTGGTCCTCATCTGCCTCCCTCTTCGACTCTGAAGCACCCTAATGATTCCCTTGGGCCCACTTAGATAATCCAGGAAACTCTCCCCATTTTGAGGTCAGCTTAATAGTGAACTTACACTTGGTCATTTTAATGTTTCATGTAGAAGGAAGCAAAACCATACAGAGGAGGTCATGGTGGGGACCGGGAACACATAGGTATTTCACAAAAGAGGATATCAAAGTAGCCAATGAAAAGATGCTCTTCATTAGTTATCAGAGAGCAGTTAGGGCTAGCTTTGCTGGGGAATGGCAAAGTAAGCTGTGCAGGGACACAGGAAAGAATGTGGTATCATTCGGGGCCTTAGAACATTAGACACCTCCCACCCTGAGACTCAGTCAGATGCTTCAGCCCATTCATAGCCATCTGCTCAGGAATTCTTCTCTGAATGTCTCCTAAAGAAATAAATATAGGCAAAATAAATGCAGACAAATTACATACACATATATTTCCCAAATAATTTTGTGTAATACCCTCAAACTAAAAAAAAGGCAATAGAGAAATGATGAAAAATAAATTATGATATACCCACATAATGGAGTATTTGCCAGTTATTAACAATTTATATTTATAAAAACTGCATTATCACATAGGAAGACACTTGTGTTACAATGTACTTGAGAAAATCAAGATACAAAATTATGTATTTGTCTTCATCTCAACTATGTAGGAAACATTTGGGTTTGCAGGTTACCTCGAATGCCTTTCCTGTAAAAGGATAACTAGAAGGAAAAACAATAAAATGGCAATAGTCATTCTTCTGTGGTTGGAATTATTGATCTTTTTTTTCTTTATTTATTTTATGTACCATCCAGTTTGTTTTTCTGGAGAATGACTAAATGTAGTAAGGCCCAAGTAGGGTTGGAGACTGTACATTTTTGTGGTTTGGGTCTGCATGTCTCTGTGAATTTCCTTGGCAGCACAGAAGGGTCTGTGTAGGAACAAAGGAGGCCAATGCTGGAAACGCAGGCCACAGACTGGGAGAAGATATTCGTGTATTCTCTCTGACTCCCTCCCTCCCTCTCTCCATGTATGTAGGTATCTGTATATATACACACACAGACTTAAATTCATAAATATATACAAATAGAGATACATTTCCAATAAAGGAATGAAATCTGGAATATATAGAGAGTTCTATTTGGCCAGGCGCGGTGACTCACACCTGTAATCCTAGCATTTTGGCAAGCTGAGGTGGGTGGATAACCTGAGGTCAGGAGTTCAAGACCAGCTTGGGCAATGTGGCGAAACCCCATCTCTACTAAAAATACAAAAATTAGCCAGGCATGGTGGCGCACGCCTGTAGTCTCAGCTGCTCAGGAGGCTGAGGCAGGAGAATGGCTTGAACCAGGAAGGCAGAGGTTGCAGTGAGCCAAGATTGCAGCACTGCACTTCAGCCTGGCAACAAAGTGAGACTCCGTCTCAAACAAACAAAAAAAGTGTTATCTATCTATCTATCTATCTATCTGTCATCTATCTATGTAAAAGGAAGGAACTAGCCCAATAAAATAGGAAAAGACTTAAATAGGCATTTCATAAAAGAGGATATCAAAGTAACCAATGAAACATACTCTTCGTGAGTTACTAGAGAAATGAAGATTAAAACCACAATAAGACATCACTACAGCACCCACTGAAATGACTAAAGTTAAAAAGAATGACAATATCACATATGCAAGGATATGGAGCATATGCAATGTCTACATGAATAGTAGCAATGTAAACTGGTTCAATTACCCCAGAAAAAATGTTTGGCAATACTTACCAAAGCTAAGCTTACATATGCCCTGACTCAGAATTACACACCTGGATAATATTCAGGAGTAACTGAATGCTTATGCCTACCAAAAACATCTTTAAGAATGGTCATAGCAGGTTTATCATAATAGCACAAACCTGGAATCAACTCAAATGCCCAAGATGGTGCCCAAGGTAAGTTGGTATGTCCATACAAGGGAATACTACACAGTGATAAAAAGGAATGAGCCAATACTCACAACATGGTTGAATCTCACAGACATATTGTTGAATAACAGAAGTCAAATAACAAAGAAGATGCACTGTCTCAGTCTACTTATGCCTGTCTATGAGGTTTAACCACAGGAAAATTAGCGTATGATAATAGAGACTTGGAATAGTGGTTAACCCGGGTTGTCACAAATTGAAAAAGCACACACGAAGGCTTCCCGTGTACTGGAAATGATCTAGATCTTGATTTGGATGATCGTGGTGGAGAAGTAATCATATGTAAGAGTTCAAGCTACACACTTAAGATGTGTTTTTTAGGTCAGACACACTCAAAAAACAAAAACCAAACCAATTCCTCCCTGCACACAAACAAGATCAACAACTACCAAGATTTACCCAACTGTAAAACAATGCAATTTTATGAAATTTATCAGCCATGATAAATTTCTAATAGAAATATAACCTACCAGCCTCAGCCAACATTAAGCCAGAGCTATTTAGTGTTCCAACCTCACTAAACCTGAGATACCTTCCTACAGATCAGTTAACTGGCCAGATAAGATGTATAGTATTTAAATTGGGAGAAACATTTCAAAAGGGAAAATATAGAATGCATTGAACTTGTTCTGACCTAAGTCCACTTGATTTTGATTTTTTTTTTTTTTTTTTTTTTTGACAGACTTGCCCTGTCTCTCAGGCTGGAGTGCAGTCGTGTGATCTCGGCTCACTGCAGCCTTCGCCTACCAGGTTCAAGTGATTCTCCTGCCTCAGCCTCCCAAGAAGCTGGAACTACGGGCTTGCATCACCACACCCAGCTAATTTTTGTATCTTTAGTAGAGACGGGGTTTCACCATGTTGGCCAGGCTGTTCTCGAACTCCTGACCTTAGGTGATCTGCCTGCCTCTGCCTCCCAAAGAGCCGGGATTAGAGGCATAAGCCACTGCAGCTGACCCCACTTGATTTTTTAATCTGCCAACTATTTTACAAAAAATTCTGCAACAGGCTGGGCACAGCAGCTCATGCCTGTAATCCCAGCACTTTGGGAAGCCAAGGCAGGTGGACTACCTGAGGTCAAAGGGTTCGAGACCAGCCTGGTCAATATGGTGAAATCTCGTCTCTACTAAAGATACAAAAATTAGCCAAGTGTGGTGGTGCATCCCTGGAATCCCACTACTTGGAAGGCTGAGGCAGGAAAATCGCTTGAACCCAGGAAGTGTAGGTTGCAGTAAGCCAAGATCATGCCAATGCACTCCAGTCTGGGCGACAGAGCAAGACTCCGTCTCAAATAATAAAAAACAAAAAAGCTGTAACAGTTTGTGAGAAAATATTCAGAACCACTGAAATAAAGGTGTGATAATAAATGCGAAACCTCATGGCTGTTGGAATTGTCCTGAAGATATTTAATTGATGGTTAAAGACAAAATGTGCACTGCTGCTTGATTATGTACACAAAAAATGTACATGCTTGGATGTTGTGTTGATAGATGATACCACATAAATGACAGGCAAGAAAGTAGGAAAAATAAAAGAGAGCAAACAGGCCTTCAATGCCAGTCTAAATGTTAACAGAATTTCATAGAATTAGAACAAAGCATCAACACTAAATGATATACGTAAGAATCTATAATCCCCAGACCATATTTGCCAACTCGTGAAAATTGGAACTATGATGTACCCCCTTTTCAAGACAAATTTGGAACAATCAAGCCTAAAACACAGACATGCCTAGAAATGCCATGCAGAAGTCAAGAGCTGTAGAGTCATGTATGGGTCTGACACGGAGTCTCACTATGACCTTTGGGCACATTCCACAAAAGTTCTGACCTTCATAAAATTCCCTAACAGAAGTTGAAATGGGAATCTGTGAAAGCAAATTTTACATATATATATATATATATATATATAGAGAGAGAGAGAGAGAGAGAGAAAGAGACGAAGTTTCGCTCTTGTTGCCTAGGCCGGAGCACAATGGCATGATCTCAGCTCACTGCAACCTCTGCCTCCTGGCTCAGCCTCCTAAGTAGCTGGGATTACAGGTACCCACCACCACGCCCGGCTAATTTTTGTATCTTTAGTAGAGACAGGGTTTCGCCATGTTGACCAGGCTGGTCTTGAACTCCTGACCTCAGGTGTTCCACCAGACTCAGCCTCCCAAAGTACTGAGACTATAGGCATGAGCCACCACATCCGGTCTTATGTCTTACATATTACAAGCATTAAGTGAACAATGGGCATCATGATCATATTTGCAGATTGGAAAGATCCATCTTTGTGGGGGGGGCTCCTGGAGGAAGTGGGTGCAAGCCAATCTTCCCTAAGGTCTAAGTGGCAGGAAGATATTGCCTCAGGTCTAGGATCAAAGATCAGTGTTATTGGCCTGGGGGTGGATATGGGGTATTGAGAGAGTTCATACCCATCGTTAATGTTTTCCGAAGAAGAACGCAAAACCATCTGTTCAGAGGAGGACATGGTGCTGACCAGGAACACACAGTACATGACAGCAGTTAGGGCTAGTTTTGCTGTGGCCAATGGCAAAGTGAGCTGTGCAGGAACAAAGGAAAGAAAGTGGTGTCTTTCGAGCCTTGGAACCTTAGACGCCTTCCCACCCTGAGACTCAGAGCCTTCAGCTCGTTCAAAGCCATCAACTCAGGAATTCCTCTCCGAATGTCTCCTAAGGAGATACATTAAATATATAGGCAAAATAAATGCAGACGAATTATGCATACAGGTACTTTTTTTTTTCTTTTTTCTGATACAGAGTCTCACTCTACTGCCCAGGTTGGAATGCAGTGGAATGATCTCAGCTCACTGCAACCTCCGCCTCCTGGGTTCAAGCCATTCTCCTGCCTCAGCCTCCCGAGTAACTGGGATTACAGATGCGTGCCACCATGCCTGGCTAATTTTTGTATTTTTAGTAGAGACGGGGTTTTACTATGTTGGCCAGGCTGGTCTCAAGCTTCTGACCTCAGATGATCCGGCTGCCTCAGCCTCCCAAACTGCTAGGATTACAGGTGCGAGCCACTGAGTCTGGCCACATACAGAACTTGTCAAAGAATTTTGTATAATACTCTCAAGTTGAAAACAAGACAATAGAGAAATGGTTTAAAGGAATAAATGATGATGTATCACATAATGGGATATTAGTTATTAAAAAATTGTATTTATGAAAACTACATTATCCAATGTGAAGATACTTGTGTTATAATGTAGTTGAAAGGATCAGGACACAAACTTGTGTATTTGCCTTAATCTCAACTATGTAGAAGCCATTTGAGTTGGCAGGCCAGCTTGAATCCCTTTTTTGGAAAAAGAAAAACTGGAAGAAAAACAATAAAATGCCAACAGTGATTACCTCTGCGATTGGAATCACTGGTGATCTTTCCTTCTTTCTTATTTTATGTACCATCCCATTTGTTTTTCAGAGAACGTTTAACCCATTTATGCCAGAGGTTGCAAATTTTTTGTGTGAAAAATCAGACCCTGGCCATGAACTTGAGCAGTAGGATGTAAATAACTCCCACAAGCCTAGCGTTCCAATAATGGAACACTAGGCATAAATGGTCTCAAGGTATTAAGGCCCAAGTGTGAGTGGAGACTGTATTTTTGCGGTTTGGGCCTGCATGGTTCTGTGAGTTTCCTTGGCAGCACAAAAGGGCTTGTGTAGGAAGAGAGGAGGCTGGTGTATGGCTGGGGCTTCAACCAGGAAGGTGTGATGGCGGGGGGACCAAGGGGTGAAGGCACTGGGGGTGCTGGTAAGAGAGCAGTTGTGGCAGGACCATGAGGCCCAGGGCTAGGCAGGGTGGAGGCTGGAGAGAGATGGCTCATGAGTAATGAGCATTCAGAGCAGAAGGTCCTTGGAAGGGGAGGAGCAGAAGTTTAGGAAATAACAGGAGCAAGATCGGGGTGGAGAAGAACTGGGAAGAGAGAGCAGGTACAGTCTTATGCATTTGAGGCACAGCGTTTCGGGGTCATGTTGGTCATGGTGGAAGTTCACTGATGAATAAATATTGATTCAGCAGCTACTGTAAACCGGCACCGTGCCAGGTGCTGGACACAGATGCAGACCCTGCCCTACTGGAGGTTGTGCACTGGTGGGGGACTCCAGTATGGAATATAAATAAACCACTTCAAAGTGTAATATGTTCCCTAAAGAAGAGGTGCAGGAGGGAAATACAGGTCAGGAAGAAAGACCAAAGGAAGTGTCACTGAAGCTAAAACCTGAAAAATGAATAGGAGTCAGCCAGCTGAAGGGTGGAGGCAGCTCAGGTTAAGCCCGGAGGGCAGGAAGAAGCTTGGGGTGTTCATAGAACTGGTAGAAGGCCAGTGTGGCCGGAGTGCAGGGAGCAGAGGGAGGTACTGAAAGGAGGCCCAAGAGATGGGATCTTCTTAAGGAGTCTGGATTTAAACCCAACTGCAGGGAAGCCAGGGAAGGGTTTTAAAAGAAGGAAAGGACATGGTCCAGTCCCTATTGCTGGAGGAGGATGAGAGGGATAGTGGCTGGTATCTAGATGTTGCTGGACAGCCAGCCTGCAGAGAGCCACTCAGGAGTAAGGACTTGTGGCCTCTGGCAGTGAGGCAGCTCAATTTGACCTCTGCCACCAAGGATCACCTGGGCAATGGGCCTGTTGTCATGAGAAGGATGACATTGTTTCTTCCTAATTGGTTCCTAGCTGGCCCTTGACTCCTAGCCTCTCCCAAGGTAGGGATGTCTGTGCCTATGGGGTCTGTATTTTCTGAACCCAAGTGAAGACAAGCAGATTGAGTGTCTGTGAAGACCCAAAAGCAGAATCCTGGGATGAACACTGTCCTGAAGAAGAGTGTCCCCGCGGCCACCCTGTGTTGGAAAGCCCATTGCCTTTGGCTTAACTGTCTTCACCCCGTAAATGACCAGCCTCTGGTTTGACTAAGTAAAGACTCAGGACTGATGATTAGCAAGAAAGATGATGGTGTTGGGAATAACTGAGTGAAGAAGCAAATGTAAATATTTCTAAGCGTAAATATCAAAAGCGTAAATATTCTTGTCTTCTGAGATCCCAAAGGGTGCCTTCCCTTGAGTGTGGGAAGGGATGATTTTCCTTTCTTTCCTAAACTAAAAAGTATTTTCAGTTTGCAGAGGTAGATGTCATTTTCAGAAAGGCAGCCCTGCCCAGCATTAAGTGCAGATTAGGGGTTCAAACCCTGGCTCTGCAACTTGCTATCTGCATGCCCTAGGACACGTACTTGCCCTTCTCATGCTGAGTCTCCTCATCTACCACATAGAGATAATAGCAGCATCTCGATGGTAAAATCAGAGTAACGGCAGGTCTTAGCTCAGTGGGTCTGCTGGCAGGTGGGTGATTTAAATGAGTCACTATTTGTAAATGGCTTAGATCAGTGCCTGATATTTGATAAAAGCATGTTCCCAATGAAGTGCAATGTATTCAGAAGTAGCATAGTCTTCTTTCTTTGGCTTGTCAATGAGATTCTCCTTCTCTGAAAGAGATGTTTTCAGGGGTAGCTGAGAGATTTTCTGGAGCCTCAAAAAACAGCCAAGTCCACCATGTTATTGGCTTTCTGGTTGTCCATGCAGGCTGCAAGAAACGCCATGTGAGGTCTATGTTTCATTTGCACCTTTGACAAATCTTTACCTGAACATTTTAGTCTTTTCTCAACCTGGCTTCAAGGCTTGATCCAAAAGACATTAAGGAGGGGAAGAGCCTCCTTCACTGCCAGCCACTTGGCAGGGCCCTGGGAACCAGAGTTCTCACCAGAAGGTGAAAGTCCCAGGGGTAGGGGAGGGGCATTCTTCCTTTCCACATTTTGAAAGCATGAAGGTGCTTGCTCTACCAGGCTCCAGATAATTTTCCATTTTTCCAACCTAGTCACAAAATTCCCCACCAGTTTCTATTTTGAGTGTTGACACCATGTTCTCAGTTTTCGCTAATCACCAGGAACCTCGGTTTTTGCCTTCTGAAAACCTCCAGGAACTTCAAAAGCCACCCACAGCACACAAATAAAGCCAGAGGTTTAAGATATTCTGGAAACGAAAGTCTTAGGTAGAAAGGCAGTTTATGGAGTCAATAAATATTTAGTAGTTAGAGCAACAAAAAGTAACGTGATTTTGAAGAGCAAAGAGCAGAGGCTCAAGTTGGGAAAGGAGAGAGGGGAGTACAGCTTTGCTTACAGTTGTTCATAGTTCGAGGATGTTGAAAAAAGCAAACACACAGGCACCCAACAAACTCGTTGTCTCTGATTGTCATGAGTCACCTGTTCATTGTGAAGGCAGGTTATTAATTTGGGGGGCTATAAGGCTGAATCACAATTTATTTTTGTTCTTTTCATACCGGGAACTTAAAGCACTTAACCATCAAAAGAGGCTTTTAAGTGAACACTTTGTGCCTAAGGGGTAACATTAAAAATTCAAAAGGAAACCTCTTTTGACATGCCCAAGTAAATGGGAATGTGTCTTCGGCCTCGTTTCCCTCGATTCTTCTATCTGGGATTTTGATCCCCTTGAAAGCCACAGGTGCAGAGAGCTCCTTCCGGGGTACAAGCTGGCTCTGCCTCCCGCAGCCGAGCAGCGCGGCTTTCCAGGCCTCCAGTACGCGCGGGCGGCGCTAACCGTTGGACCCAGCGTCCCGGGGAGTAGCGCTGATTCCGCGTGATCTCCTCGAAATAGCGCGGACCTCGCCGCTCATTCTGGCGTTGGGTGACACCTGAGTGTCCCGGTCATCTCTTCCGTCCCCTGTGGACACGTCACGGCCTGGGCTCCCCGCTGGGACGCAGCTTCCGCGCCTCTAGCCCTCCTGGCCCCGGGTGCAAGCCACCAGGGAAGAGGGACGTGGCCGCCCGGCTGTGCCATCCGCAGACCGAAGCCGCGGCGCAAGCTCCGGAGGAGATTCACAGGGCGACCACCCAAGGCCGCTCCCTCCGTGCGCGGTCTCCCTAAATGGACCAGATCTGTCTTTACAAGAAAAAGGATGTTTTTTAAAGAAGAAAGAAAGAAAAAAATAAAAAAAGAAAGGCAAGAGCAGCTGAGACTGCACCAGCAGCCTTTCTTCCCACACTCGCCGGTGTCACAACCATGAATCACCTCCAGACGGGGCGGCAGCTTCCCTAATTAGCTTGGAGACGCCCCGGACCCACACGGTTATAAAACAACAACAACAAACTTTTACTTTTATTCAAAGGCACACTTCCTTCCCCCGGCGCCCACGCCTGCCGCAGGCCACCGACTTCGAGGGCTGGTCTGGAGGTGACTGGAATCCCGGGTGCCTCTCCGCCGACGGGCGCGGGTGCCCTGGGCCGGTCCCGGACTAAGTCGCGGACCGCTCGGGGTCTCCGGTGCCCCCCGGCTCCTCCGGAGCCCGGACAAGGCCGCCGCACTGACAGGCCGAGGCGGGTCGGGGAGCGGCGCTGGCTGTGGAGGGGGCGCGTACCCCGATCACCCTTCCTGCACGCCGATCACCCTTCCTGCACGCCGATCTCCCTTCCCGCACCCCGATCGCCCTTTCCGCACCCCAATCGCCCTCCCTGCACCCCGATCGCCCTCCAGCAGGGCAGCCGAGGCCCGGGCGGCGCCTGCAACCCCCCCCCCGCCACCCCGAGCCCAGAGGTCTCGGCCCTCCTCTGCCCGGCGGGCGGTGGAGGCGGCGTTGGGAGCGGCGCGCCGCGGGGGAGGTGCGCGCGGCGGCCGGCGAGGGAGCGGAGCGGCGTCCGCCCCCGCCGAGCCGAGCGGAGCCGGCGCGCCCGCAGCTGGGAGCTGGGAGCTGGGAGCTGGGAGCGCGCCGGGCGCAGGGCCCGGCCGGCCGCGGGAGGGTCGTGTCCGAGGCTGTGTCCCGCACTCCGGCCGCAGACCTGGGCTTTCGGGAGGCGGCGCGGCCACCTGCTGCGTCGCCGCAGCTTCGGGCTAGGGCCAGGCGCGCACCCCGGCGGGAACAGCCCCGGCTTGCCGCACCCCACGGAAGGTGCCCTTCTCTGCGCGTCTTGCCGAGTCCGGGCCACGCTCCTGTGCCAGGTACCTGGAGGGGTTTGAAATCGCGTAGCTCAAGGCAGGCGTGGGTCGAAGACCGGGCAGCGCGGTGGCACCGGGCGGGGGTGGCGCGGGCCGGGGCTGGGGGGGCGAGAACAGAGGCCATGGGGCCAGGGGACCCTCGGACCGGGAGGGGTGCCACCCCGGCCGCCGCCGCCCTGGGCAGCTCCTAGGGCCGAGGGAGAGCCGGATGCGCTCGTGCAAGTGACCAAAGTTTCCCTTTGCTCACTTTGCTGGACTCAACTTTCCATTGTGAGGCAAAACCAGCAGTTTACGCGCCAGGAAAATAAAAGAGGAAGGAGAGAAGGTCCTGCTCGTTGAAATTGTTAGCATACGAGGTCTTTATGCCCACTGTCTCCACAGGCCGTTGGAAGGGAAAGGAGTGGACACATTCATGAACTGCCTTATGCTTTAGGTGATGGTTTATTTAACAGGTTTTAGGCTGTGATTACACACCACCCGTGAGGGTTTCAGGAGTTGGTCTAAGAAACGTTCAATTTTTAATCAACAAATATTTGTTGAACAGAAGCCTCATCACAGGCAGGGCTTTGGCAAGTTCACATGTGATCAGAGGTAATAGTCACTTGCTTTTGAAATGCAAGTCAGAAGCAGTGCCGCCTTCTCTATGCCTTTGGCTCCTGTAGGTGCAAGCCGCCTGCCGGCACCAGGTCCTCCTGACAGTTTTGAGCCAGGAAATCCCAGTGGAAGATAGGCAGCTGTGTTACCCCTTGAGACCCATTCACACCATCCCAAACTGGTCTTAAAGTATCTTACTCGGTTATTTGAGCCTGCAGGCCTCCTTCATTTGCATATACCATAGACTAGAATCTGGGTAGACCCCTGGTATTTTCCCTGGAGCTCAGTCCCACAGTGCACCCCTGGAATGATGGAGCACCGTGGTCACCCTAAGAGCCTATTGAGGTTATAAAATTGTGAGGAGAAAGATCCAGAGACAGTGTCCTGTGGTGACATCAGGCATCCCTGCTTTGGAGCTGCTGGAAAAGGTTGAGCTGGGCCGGTTTCTGGGCTCTGCCGCCATGCTATGCCATCTTGGAGCCTGAGGCAAGAGGAAAAATTAGGAACACTGATCCCGTCTTTATTTAAAAGTGTGTGATTTTGTACATTGTAGATTTTTTGTATTAGTTTTGATGTTTTAAACTATTGTATTAAGGCGTTAATTTATCTGACTGCATTTTTGGTACCCCCTTAAATTTTGTGCCTGTGCTGAGTACCTCACTTCCCTCACCCTAATTCTGGACCTGCTCTGCGAGTCAAGTTCTTAACCTCTAAGCATCTAGTTCCTCATTTTTAAAATAAAGCGTACTGTCCATGGATGCTGCGCGGCTCAGCTACTGCCTAGGATCAGGCATATGGGGCACACTCATGGGCGGCTGTCCTGCTGGGGTCACCGCTCTGCTTGGCCCTCTTGAGCTAGTTAAGATGAATCTTGACCAATCTCAGTGCACCGTTCGGGGAAATGACAGCAGTGATAGTACTATGGTCTGAATGTTTGTGTCCCCCCCCCCAAATTCATATGTTGATTCCTAATCCTCAAGGTGATGGTCTTAAGAGATGAGGCCTTTGGGAAGTGATAGGTCATGAATGGGCTTGGTGCCCTTATAAAAGAAGCATGAGGCGCTTGCTCATCCCTTCCACCATGTGAGGACACAGCGAGAAGGCACCTTCTATGAGGAACAGACCCCTACCAGACACCCAACCTGCCAATGCCTTGATCTTGGACTTCCAGACTCCAGAACTGTGAGAAATAAATATCTGTTGTCTATGAACCACCAGGTTTATGGTATTTTGTTATAACAGCTGAAATGGATCAGCCGGCCAGCTCTCTGGGATGCTCTCAGGGTTAAATGAGAGAGTAGATGTGAAGGTGCCAGGCCTCCAGGAGAGTGGGTTTTCTGTGATGGCCTAGTGGGCCTGGATTTGACTTAGTGGCCTTGCAGCCACTGGCTCTTCCCCTGCAGGATGGCCCCGTGCCTTGTCATGGCAGATGCTTGTTGTGCATATAAATACTGCTTGTGTTGCAGGTGGACTACCTGGGTGGAAACTTGCTCAGGGTTTATTGTGGAGGGTGCAAAATTTTGTGTAAGTGAGCATGATTTTCCTGTCCCCAAAAAAGTCCCTTGGTTCCCTTTTTGGTATACTCAGTTCCCAGCACATGGTTTTATTTTTCTGGAGCCTAGTTCAATGATATTATTTCAGTCACTCTCTAGCTTACAGGTAGCTTGGTCCCTGGAGAGTTGGTCTGTCAGTCTCTCCAGGTTACTCCTCGGGGGCTCCTTTTTGCCACAGGTCACCCCTGGGCACCAGGAGAAGATGGTAGTTCAATCAGAGCTTGAGGGGCGTGGCCCTGGCTGATTGTCTGGATCTGGTCCTCTTGCTGTCCCCCAGTGAGTCCCCCTCCCCTCCGCAGGGAGTCTCCTCCTCACATTTCCGTTATTGTCCAGCTGGTGTCCCTGGGGTGAGCCACAGCTGGGGACCTGGCTCTTGCATTGGCCCAGAGGTCCCCACACTTTGAGGTCTCTTCTGGGCCTCTATTGGGCACCTGGGAGTTTGCCCAGGTTGTATGGAGCTGTGCTGGGCCTCCATATCCACTGTTCTGAGCTCTCCCTTCCAAGAGTTCCCACAGGAAGCAGAACAGGAACCCCTGACACTTCCCAGCCCCATTCTGCTCTACCCCTGCTCCTCCAGTCATAGTCATAGGTCTTCCGTCCCTGGGTTCATGTCCCAGTACCAGAGAGCATTTTTCTACCTGTGGGGCAGGGCTGTTTCTTACGTTCTGTCTCTTCTCCTCTGGACATCATGGCTTTGGCGCGCACTCTGGGCTCCAGCTTCCAGGTTTTGCCCTTGATATGTAGAAGGAAATTTAAAATATTTCTGTATTCACCACTCTCCTGGGTTAAGTGTGTTAGGCCTTTTATTACCTGAAAAAGACTGGGAGAGCCGTCGGGGCTGCTGGAGACTTCATTCAGGCCTGGGAGAATGCAAGGAAGGAGTAACTGGTGGCATCATGGGGGGTGGGACTGGGGATATTGAATAGCTTACACAGCCTGGCCCACTGTCATGGGGATCAGCATCTTCCAAACCACCATCCCTATTTATGCTGCTGTCGCCTCATCAGAGCAGCCCCCAGTGTGCTTGGCACTCACTACCAGCCGTGGGAGAAAGGCGGAAAGGTCAGATTAAAGGTCCTTAAGACACATTTATGATTTTAAGAAATTACCTTGAAGTTCTTTGTGTTGCTTTTAATGTGGTCTAACCCATAATCTTGAACCAAATGGATAATGAACAAGAGACGCTGTGTCTGTTGGTGCCCAGTGAATTTAGCAGTGAAATGACGGGAAATGATAAGACAGGTGTGTGATATGACAGGGCACCCCCTTAGCAGCATCAGCCCCCAGCTTTGCACAGGCTCAGACACCATTCTGGAGGAGATTGCTGGTAGGAGGATTCTCAGACATTTTTCTTATGATCTGGGTATCTATGAGAGGAAATTATGAAAGATAGTTTTGAAAAGTGTGGATGGAAAGGTATTTATCTGCTCAGGCCTCCTCCTGGCTGTGAAGTGTGGGGCTGGTTTTTAACTATGTGTGTAGTTGAAGAACTTCCAGAAATATTTGCCTCTACCTCTCAGGTCCATACACCAGTCTCTCCATGGTTTCTGCCCTCAAATTCTCTTGTCTGTGGGAGGCAGCAGAGCCATTAGCTGCAGGGTGTGCAGTTCCCAAGAAACTACTCTGGAAACACTGCCCCACATGTGGGAGGGGAAAATGTCAGGAAGGTTGCTTTCTTAAAGCATGTGGTCCAGTCAAGGTAAGGGGAGTAGGGATCTGGTGTCTTTTTTTGTTGTTGTTGTTTGTTTTGTTTTTGTTTTGGAGATGGAGTTTCGCTCTTGTCACCCAGGCTAGAGTGCAGCGGTGCGATCTCCGCTCACTGCAACCTCCACCTCCTGGGTTAAAGAGATTCTCCTGCCTCAGCATCCTGAGTAGCTGGGATTACAGGCGCCTGTCACCATGCCCGGCTAATTTTTGTATTTTTAGTAGAGACAAGGTTCTCCATGTTGGCCAGGCTGGTCTCGAACTCCTGACCTCAAGTGATCCGCCCACCTTGGCCTCCCAAAGTGCTGGGATTACAGGTGTGAGCCACCAAGCCCAGCCCAGGCTCTGGTTTCTGCTGTGTCACTTAGAAGTCTTGCAACCGCAGTCACCCATTAGATGGGGCGGAGTGTGGTAGACACACACACGCACACGCACACACACAGGAGCATTATGTGAGATGCTGTGTGACAAACATAGAAAATGCTTCATAAATTATTTGTAGGTATTAGTCTCTCATTGTCTTTCTTGTAAGAAGGTGAAAGGGCATTCATTATAATTCCCAATTAGGACCCCCACTAGTAACGTTCCCTAAAGCAATAAAGGGTCCTTCCACATCTGAGATCTGATGGCATTTAAGGAAAATGGGCATAACTGCCATAAACAGTGCTCCAGAGCACAGCTGCCGGTGGAGGCTGTCATGTGGGCAACAACCTTGATGCAATTTAGAACACACAGGGAGACATGAAGGGACAGAAGAGGGGTGAGGACAGAGATGGGGTAGGTGATATAGGTAGGAGAGGGTGGGGACAGAGATGCAGCAGAAAACACAGGACAGAGGGTGGGGACGGAGATGAGGTAGGGGACACAGGACAGAGGATGGGGACAGAGATGGGGTAGGGGACACAGGACGGAGGGTGGGGACGGAGATGGGGTAGGGGACACAGGAAAGAGGGTAGGGACAGAGATGGGGTAGGGGACACAGGATGGAGGGTGGGGACGGAGATGGGGTAGGGAACATGGGACAGAGGGTGGGGACGGATATTCAGTAGCTGGAAAGCATCTTTGTGTCCCATCTTGCTCTGCAGCATCTACCTTCCCCACTAATGTGTGGGGAGAAAGACCTGATTTGAAGCACTTGCATGGGGGCCACAGATGGGAGGTGCCCTGGGCTAAGACACACACCCCTGTCCTATTGGAGAGACACAAGGATGGTTCTGCCCTGTCGTGTCTGGGCTTACCAGTGAATGTGTTGAACAGGCTTGGATTCAGAGGACCAGAATCAGGTCACCAGTGGGAAAGCAAATTTTGAGTGAATATCAGCTTCCTCTGTGTACTGGTCCCGTGCACAGGAATGCACTGTGGTATCGAGCACCTTTTCCATGTCGAATGTATTGTGAGTCCTTGCTGCCGGGCTGCCTTGGGTCCATCTGGCACCTCATGAATATTGGGTGTCTTGGAGCTCCCATCCCCTCCTCTGTTTGTTACTTACCTGCTCTACTTACTATTTACCTCTACTTGACATATCGTCTGAGATTCACCCATTGCATTTGTTGTTTTTTTCTTCAGAACTGAATATTTCCAAACAATCTAACAAAAGCCCCTTATAGAAGACATTAAACTTGTCTCTGAGAATGGGTTTCGAGATTGGGCATATTTTTGTGACGCCATCATCCCATCCAAATGGGGGAGCCTGCCATGCCTGGGGCATTCTCGGACCAGGTGTGGGTCTGTAGAGGTTCGTGAAGCTTTGCTTACACTCACTTCAGGTCCACAGTCACTGAACTGTGTGCTCAGGGATGGTTTTTGCCCCTGGCTGCTCAGGACAGAGATGTGACCAGGGAGGTGGCTTACCCCTCCCACTGTAGATGCTGCTTGGAGTCTGGGGCAGGCTGGGCTGCTCCCTGAGCTCTTGGTCTGATTACAGATCTGCGACTACACACATCTGCAGGAGACAGGTAAGGGAGCAGGTGCGCTAGGCAGGGGGCCACACTGGGTCCGAGGACGTCGGCCCAGACCGTGGCTCTTGGGCTCTCTGCAGGTGACGTGGAAAATGCCGCAAGCACTCTGAAGCCCCATCTCCACTCAGTACCTGCTTTCTAACCTGGGTTTACACTCAGTCCTGCTCCGGAGTTTCTATGATCTTGCTTTAATACCTTAATTATTGACCTTTCTTCCCAAAGAGGGGTACCAAGAACTTTTTTGTGGATCTTTTCTGCCTGGAAGATTTGTGACTTAGAATCTGCAGCACTAGCTTGGCCGGTGGAGGTGAGGAGGGAGAAGAAAAGGGGTGTTTTGGGGAATCAGACCCAATCCCTTGAGGTCTGAGTCACATGGCCACACCTCTCCGTGGGGCTGGGTGATTCAGTCTCTCTGAGCTGTGATCATTTCTACAGGAACTGGATTCCATATAGTTTTGGATGGTTGCTGGGTGTCAGCTACATGCTCCATTGGAAATCACACCCTGAAATTATCACGTGTCAGTGCTTCCAGTATGCTCTCTGGTTGAACATGGCATTTTAGTAGACAAACACAGCATTTTGAAGGTTGGAGTCACTGCTTTGTGAGGCTTGGTCAGTGTTATCTTGTTCCCTTCACAGCCTTTGTGAGCCAAGTTGAGGTGTGCTGGTGCACGGGGCTTGTATGACCACATTCTAGAACAGAAATGACGGGGTGCATTTCGTAGGCCCTGGGGCATCCTAAAAGGGCCCCTTGGTAGGGAAGGAAGTCCTGTAGACAGGACACGGCCAGGCTATCCAACAGGGAGGGTCCAGCAGATAGCACGGAGAAAGCTGGTCAGCTGTCTGTGGCTCCGACCGGACTTGAGATTTGCCTCACCTCAGTCAGGCTGCTCTTTGGCCACTGTGTTACACGGCCTGAGGCCGGGTGCTGCAGTAACTGCCTCTACCATCAAGCCTGGGGGTGGAACAGGAGCAGATCTCCTACAATATTTGGGACATAGCCTTCTGAACTTCTGTCTGTGCTATACTGACTATACATACATATGTATATGCACAAAAGTACATATTTTTCCAAAAGAGGTAACGTCTGTATTGTTTTGTGAGAGGCCTTTTTCTTTTTCGAGATGGACTCTTGCTTTGTCACCCAGTCTGGAATGCAGTAGGGCGATTTCTATTCACTGCAACCTCTGCCTCCTGGGTTCAAGAGATTCTTCTGCATCAGCCTCTAAAGTAGCTGGGATTACAGGCATGCACCACCACATCTGGCTAATTTTTTTTTTTTTTTTTGGTGTAATTTTTTTTTTTTTAGCAGAGACAGGGTTTCTTTCACCATGTTGGCCAGGCTGGTCTTGAACTCCTGACCTCAAGTGATCCGCACACCTCAGCCTCCCAAAATGCTGGGATTACAGGCATGAGCCACCGCACCTGGCCATAAGCTGCCTTTTCAAAATGAATGCTATGAGTTGAGCCTCTTTTCCACAGTATTAGATCATTAGATATTCTTCCTCTGCATCCATTCTCAGGGCTGCAAGGAATTCCATTGTAGGGATAGGTTCCAATCACCACCCCAAGCCCTCTTTGGTGTGAATGTTTAATTACGTCATTTTCAACCTTTTGCTGTTTAGTAACACAACGATACACATCCTTGTCTGCTTGTCATTTAGAATTGTGATGTTTTGTGCATCATGGGTTTTCGTGTTTTTTTGCGCGTTTGTCTGATCGGTGCCTTTGACGTACTGTCTCCTAAGTAGATTTCCTGTGTATATCAGACTCCTCCTTTGATATGTCCTGCCTGAAATAATTTTTTTCACACCAAGTTTTTTTCCCCAAGAGATGAATCTTTACCCAGATTTCCTGAATCTTGGTTGGCAGCATCTGTGTTACTCAGGATTCACTCTCATTTGCTAAAGCAGAAGTGGATTTAGTGCAGGGAATTCAGGACCCACAGAATTGTTGCAAGCTTGGGCCTCTTCGAATGTGCGGGAACCACCGCAGAGTGACATTGCAGAGCGGCCCCCCCTCCAGCTTCTGCCTCCAGCATGGCCAGGGGTCACTGGTGGATCTAGGCCGCATACTTCCCACCATCCACTTGCCCCTGGGAGTGTCCCACTGCTCTGCGTTAGTGGAGTCGAGGAAGATGCTCTGTGACCTCCCCCTACGCCCACAGGAAGCCAGATACTTCCCTAGTGGGGCCTCTTGACGTGAGCCCTGAAGCCTCCCTGCTGTCTCTTGAAAGTGAGATTGGACGCCTCCCAGCCTGAGTTTCAAGGCAGGTTGGAGAAACAAGGGGAAGCCGTCCACAAATAGTTCCTGCAGACTTACCTTGCATACAAACCAAGCACTTAAACTAATCCCTGGAGACCCGCCCTAGCTGAGAGTGTGGGTGGGTTGTGAGGGGCTGTCTGGTGAGTCTCTCTGGACATTGGAGAACCTTTGCTGTCTCTGCCCCTTTCCCGGCTGTGTTGAGTCAATGCCAAGCAACCCTTCGCTGCAGGCGTGGGTAGGAGGCAGGAATTAACCCACTGCTAAGTTAATAGCCAATGTTGTTTCATGAGTCATAATTGATTCGCATTCAGTTTATGAACAACATTTCCCTTTGCCTCTTCAAACAGGCCTTTGTGTGTAATTACTGTGAATTCAGATGTCTGTAGAGTTCCAAGCTGCCCCTCCGAGTGGATCATTGTATTTTCTGTGTTCAGGGAGAACATTGCTGAGGAAGGGTTCTAGGAGGCACACTGTCTTTAGCAACCTCAAGTGCAGTTGGGGGCCTGCGGAGGGTTGGAGACCATGGGGGCAGCTACTGGCCTCATGGTGCACCCTCTTGGGAGCCAGCAGTAAGTGTCACCCCCTCAGAGATGAACTGTTTAAAATGGCCTGGTGCTCTCCCCCTGCAAGCTCCCAGGAGAATGGTGGGAGGGGTAGGAAGAAGGCTCCCAGCTCCTTCTAAGCCGAGGTGGAGCGAGGCAGCCTTCCCTATTCTAATCCTGGGATGGTACAGTGGCTCATGCTTCTAGCCCAACCAGAAATTAGGCCTGTCCAGATAACCTATATTTTCTTTAAAAAGAGAAAATAATACTGATTTCACATGTACCAAATGAGTCACCTTAGGTTTCTATGGCAGCTTCTCTTTGTGAATTAAAAATAGGATTTGATTTATATGTAACAGCTGGTTTTCTTTGATTTTGAGGGGTAAGCATTGATTGTGTATTATGAAGTAAATTGTAATAATTATTTTACCAGCTACAGAGGTTTTTCTTTCAATTCTTCTAACCATATAAAATGAGACCTTAAGGTTATTTTTTTGTAGCATGTAAATACTAGATAATCTAGGCTGCCTAATGCATAACACCTTCCTCCTGCCCACCCCATATTGTGATTTAAAATAATGAATAAAATGTGTGCGTGTGCATGTGTGTGCATGCAAGTGTGTGTTGAGAAGAAGAACCCATTCCAGCTCAGAGATTCAATGCTGTTTTCCCCCTGTCAGGCATTGCTCCTCATTTTGGGTAACTTCACCCTTATCATCTTATTTAATCCTTGCAGTCACGCTCCCTATGAACACAGCCTTTGTTCCTCTGGGTGAACCCCGATGCCCTCGCCCCTCTGCTGGTGCGCGTGCTGTGTGGTTGTTGGTTTCAATACCTTCGTGGCTGTTCTGCTGACACACAGGGGCTGTCATGATTGCTTCGCTCCTCTCTGTTTTTATCCCTACTTTACAGAAGAGCAAACTGAGGCACAGACAAGTTATGCAGGGTTTTGAACCCAGGGTTCTTTCCTTGTCACCTTGTTTTTAACCTGTTTTGAGCCGAGAACTTGAAAACAGTGTCAGGACATGTCCTGGAAAACCGCCCAGGGTTTCACTTAATGCAAGTGAACACTCTTGGGCAAGTTCCTCCCCTAAGCATGCACAGGGCCTGGGGCTGAGCCTGGGCGAGGGAGGGGCCCTTCATTCCCTGGTCAACTCCTTCCTCCTCCTTGAAGTCCCACCTGGGCCTGGACCCTGTCTGGAGTCCAGACAAGAGCCTCTTCCTTCCTTCCTCCTTCCCTCCGTCTTCCCTCCTGCCTCTCCCCAGCTCCTATGGGCAGCTGAGAGCTGGGTCAGCCTGGACCACATCCTGGTGGGGCCCTGTGCTATCAAGGTGGCCTCGGGTGCAGCCTCAGGCTCACTTTTTTCCTCTTCGCTCTTCAAGGCTGTGGCACCTGCCTCTTAGGGCTATAGGGAGAAGGAAAGGCAAACATTTGTGTGGAAATGGCAGATATGTTGTAACTGGTGTCCAAGAAAGTTGGAAACAACATTTTTATTATAATGAGACCTCATTCAGAACCCCGTTTTTTGGGGTTTAAGGCATTCCTAGTTAAAATGGAATCAGACCTGCTGGGGTCTGGCCCCTGGGTCTTGGGAGGTGGAAGAATAGGAGTGAGGAGGTGGTCCATGCCTTGGGGTGCCAGTCCTTGGGGGTGTGCCTTGGGGGAGGCATGTTTTGTGGGGCATACCATGCTGAGCCCAGCATGAGCACGTAATTAGCCCTGGCTGTTAAGTCTTTCTTCACCTTCTGAAGGAGTAAACCGTCAACTGGCTCCTGTCTGTGAGAATAAAAGCCGAGCCAAGAGAGATGGGAATGGCTCTGTGGTTGGCTGAATACGCTGTTTTCCAAGCATTATTAGGTACTTAAGGAATATGTTATAGTCTTATGTGTTACCCCACTAATTAAAAGCAGAAATGATTATCCCCGTTTTGAGGTGAAGAAACTGAAGTTCAGGGAGGTGAAAGTAGCTTGTTTGTCCCCAGCCCAGGAGACCAAGGTGGGGCAGAGAGGGAGGTGGTCACTGAAGTCCCTAGGGAGTGGGCTGGGGTCCCGAGAGGGCAGCTCCAGCCCAGGCTCTGCAAGGAGGATCCTGAATTGCACTTGGTCAGTGGTCATGTAGCACCAGAGTGGCTGCATCCAAGTCTTCTGGCTCCTGGGGTGAACCCGAGTGAACTGCTCGCCATGTGCCAGCATAATTAACTGAAGGAGCAGAGACTTCCAAAACATCATCTGTTCTTGTTTCCCCCCAATTCCTAAATAAACACTTCTGTTGTAATAGCATGTTAATACTACAGCAGTTCTTTGCTCTTCTGATGGACACATAGTCTTTTGTACAAACTTGTGGTTTAAGCTCTTCACTGTCAACTAAAGTAGAATTCCCATCAAATTCCCTCCATGGGTCAATATCCAGGATGGCCTGCCATGGTATTTGCTTTTGTAAAGACTGGAAACTCCACTAAAGCCAGAGTTCCCAGTTTTTCTGAGTATGAATGTCCCTTTGTAATATTGAACAATTTGAGAAAACTTTCATATGACAGTCACTATGTTTTCACAATCCATCAGTTGGGAAAATGCATATCAGCAAAAAGACAGACTGTGAATTTTGAGACTTGTCTAGCTGTCATATTTTATTAATCATGTCAATATCTAACACATATTGAGAAAGAATAGCCTGTATAAATATGTGACCTAGTATTGATTTCATTTCTAGATAGTGCATGTACATTAGGAATTCACATATAAAATAAGGATCTGTGTTTGGATAATTAATATTTGTAGCCTCCCAAAGAAGAAGTGGGTATGGCAGACTATCCTTTTGCAATTTGCTTTTTCTTCCTCGGTACTTTGCTTGCAATTTAAGTAAGTTCTATTAGGGGGTGCCCTGGGACCACAGCGCTTCTGCAGTTCATGAGGCTTTCACTCTAGCTATGAGACAAAGTACCTTTCCCCATAAATTTTTAAAAACAATGTGAATGAGCAGAATATTGCCTGAAAAAAGGTAACCAAACATAATCACAATTTGTTATTTTTTTAATGTGTTCTTTTATTGCATTTTAGGTTTGGGGGTACATGTGAAGAACATGCAAGACTGTTGCATAGGTACGCACGTGGCAGTGTGATTTGCTGCCTCCTCCCCATCACCTACATCTGGCATTTCTCCCCTTGCTATCTCTCCCCAACTCCCCACCCCACACCGTCCCTCCCCTATTTCCCCCCAACAGACCCCAGTGTGTATTGCTCCCCTCCCTGTGTCCATGTGTTCTCATTGTTCAACACCCGCCCATGAGTGAGAACATGCGGTGTTTGATCTTCTGCTCTTGTGTCAGTTTGCTGAGAATGATGCTTTCCAGGTTCATCCATGTCCCTACAAAGGACACAAACTCATCGTTTTTGATGGCTGCATAATATTCCATGGTGTGTATGTGCCACATTTTCCCTATCCAGTCTATCATTGATGGGCATTTGGGTTGGTTCCAGGTCTTTGCTATTGTAAACAGTGCTGCAATGAACATTCGTGTGCACGTGTCCTTATAGTAGAACGATTTATAATCCTTTGGATATATACCCAGTAATGGGATTGCTGGGTCAAATGGAATTTCTATTTCTAGGTCCTTGAGGAATCGCCACACTGTCTTCCACAATGGTTGAACTAATTTACACTCCCACCAACAGTGTAAAAGTGTTCCTATTTCTCCACATCCTCTCCAGCAT
>NW_022437029.1:2319465-2356284 GCF_009761245.1 Sapajus apella | reverse complement strand
GTTGGTTGCCGATTCACTCTAATGACTTTTTTTTTTGCCATGAAGAACAATTTGTTATTTTTAAAATATTTAAATATTTATTTATTTTTTTGTGTATGGAGATGGAGTCTCGCTCTGTTGCCCAGGCTGGAATGCAGTGGCACAATCTTGGCTCACTGCATCCTCTGCCTCCCAGGTTCAAGCAATTTTCCTGACTCAGCCTCCCGAGCAGCTAGAATTACAGGCACACACCACCACGCCCAGCTACTTTTTTGTGTTTTAGTAGAGATGGGGTTTCACTGTGTTGCCGAGGCTGGTCTGGAACACCTGAGCTCAGGCAATCCGCCCACCTCGGCCTCCACAGTGCTAGGATTACAGGCATGAGCCATCGCACCCAGGCTACAAGTTTAAAAGATGTCGTAGGCTCAGATAACTAAACTCTCATAGTAAATTGCTGCTCAGTTTTGTCGGATTCTGGATTTCATTTCTTCTTAGCTTCCAGGCATTAAAAGCAACCATAAGCATGAGCTATTACTTCACTTCCAAAGGGAGTGGAGCATCATAGCCCGATAGAGCTTTTAGCTTTAGAAATATACAAGTTGTTTTGTCTGCTCTGGGATCATGAGACACCCCAGACCCTTCTCTCCTCTCCCGTCCCTCACAGGAAACTCTTGGACCCTTGCAGGCATTTCCTTCCCTCCGAGTGCAGTCTTGCAGGGGACCTTGGCCTAGACTCCCCTGTGAGAGAGAGCTAGGTGTCAAGCTAATTGGAGCTGCATGGGGTCATAGGCAGCTCATGGCGGGTCTGGGCCAGCTGCAGGCACAGTACCAAGGGCCCATTATAGTTTGAGAGGCCTGTGAAAGTGTTTTAATTTCTTTATTCAGAAGAAAAACACAGAGCTGTGATGCCTACTTTAAAAAAAGAGAGAGAATGAAATAAAAAAAGAAAAAAACATGAACTTTAGGTCAAAGAAAATGCTTTAATATATAATATTAATATATTCACCTTTGTACTGACACAATCAAAAAATATACTTTTGTAATTTTATTTTTTTTGAGACAGAATCTCTGTCGCCCAGGCTGGAGTACAGTGGCATGATCTCAGCACACTGCAACCTCTGTCTCCCGAGTTCAAGCAATTCTCCTGCCTCAGCCTCCCAAGTAGCTGGGACTACAGGCATGCACCACTATGTCCAGCTAATTTTTGTATTTTTAGTAGAGACAAGGTTTCACCTTGTTGGCCAGGATAGTCTCGATCTCTTGACCTTGTGATCCGCCTGCCTTAGCTCCCCAAAGTGCTGGGATTACAGATGTGAGCCACCACACCCAGCCTATAATTTTTTTTTTTTAATGGAGCAAGGGGCACAGGAGGGCAAGCATGCCTGGGGGCCCGAGAAAGTAATAATGTGGCCCCGGGTGGGAGTGGGGCCAAGGGTCTCCATGACCTGGGGAACTGCCTGAGCAATCACAGAGGTGGAAGTGACTCAGTGGAGGAGGGGCTGGCTGGTGGGATGGCGTAGCAGTGCAGGGGTACAGGAGGAGCTGCAGGGTTGCCGAGAGACCCCACCTCAGACAGAGCCTGTTCTGTGCAGCGAGCAGCCCTGGCTTCTGAGCACATCCAGGACCAAGTGCTCAGGGGCCTCAGCTCTGAGGATTACCAAGAGATGGATATGTGGGAATTTCAGGAACTTTGGAGTTGTAGCTAAGCTAGAAAAAGGGATGGATTTCTCAAATGTGGGAGAGTGGCGTTGGTCCTAGGCCCGGCCTGGTCACTTGGGGATGAGACATTTTTGACTGTGTTTCCTCATCTGTAAATGGGAGCAAGAATTCACCCAGGTTCGCCGAGGGAGCAGCGTAATACGTGTCAAGAGCCTTCCAAGCCCAAGGCCTGCCTCCGGGCAGTACCGAATGTTGGCTTCCTCTTCCTTTGCCTGTCTGCATTGTATTATTCAAGGAAGGCCAGGAAGATAGAGGTGTGCTCACCTGGGCCACAGATTGGCAAGGTATCAGCACCACTTGTGGCTGCCCTGCCGTGCCCTGCCAGACTGACTCAGGAAGTCTGGGTGGGACCTTCTGGTGCTGAACAAGCTCTGCAGGTGAATCTACTCTGTGACTGGGGCTGGGAACTTAGCCTTTGCCTGAGCATGTCGAGCCATAGTCAGGCAGACTTGATTTCCAAAACAGAGCTCCCACCTTCCCAAGGGAGAGAGGAGCCGAGACCTTGTTAGGAAGGTTCTGGGAGTGAAGGCTGGGCAGGGCTGGCGTGCACCCCCATCCACTCTGCAGAGGCATAAATGCTCCTTTGTCCTCAGCCTCCCATCTTCCTGGAGTACTTCTTCCTTTTGGCTCAGGGAGTGAGCAGGGAGGAGCCGGTTCTCCACTCCTGAGATTTCTTGGATCCAGTTTGTCAACATGCATTTGCTGCAGCTGTGGGCACAGCACTGTGATTTGAGGCAGGATGACTTATGGTGGGCTGTGCTTTCACAGCATCACCTAATAGCGGACACAGACATGTGGGTGATTCTTATCACAAAGTAGACTAAAATAAGCGCTACTGTGCAAGATGCATTTCCAGTGGGGATTCATGCATTTGGATTGTGGAGGTAGCATTGGAGAGGATCTAGAGGAGTGAGACCCTTTTCCACCGGCAGGGAAGCATAGGGAGGCTTTTCCAGCTGGGAGAGAGGTCCAGCGTGCATATGTGTGCCATGTCTGATGGGACTGGATGGGTGCTGGAGGGCTGAAGGGGACAGAGGAGTTTCAAAGTAAGCTGCAGTCAGACTAGGGAGGTCCTTGGTCCTGCAGGAAAGTGCTGGCACCCCTTAGTGGTGATGGCCCTGCCTGCCTGTGGGATGACCGCTCAGTGAAGGCTGTGGAACCAGCTGTGCCCTGTTTGGGAAAGCTGCAGAGATAGTGCCTACACATGAGAAGTGTGCACAGCGTAGTCCTCTGCCTGCAAGAAGGTCAGGAGATGTGACAGGTGAGTGATTACACTTATGACAGAATCAAAGATGGAATACCCAGGAACGATACTCTTGGGAATTCAATCCGCCTAATGAAATTGTACCAGGGACACAAAAGAGCAGTTGTAAGATGGAGAGGTTTAGCATGTTCCGGAGACGGGAGATCAATATCTTACATATTTCAGTTGTTTCCAAATTAACTTATGGATTTAATGCAACCCGTAGCCGGAATCTGGATGGATAACCTACCAGATATTAAAACATATTAAAACACATATTGTAGGCCAGGCACGGTGGCTCACACCTGTAGTCCCAACAATTTCGGAGGCTGAGGCAGGAGTATTGCTTGAGGCCAGGAATTCAAGACAAGCCTGAGCAACAGAGAGTGACCCCATCTCTATAAAAACTTAAAAAAAAATTAGCCAGATGTGGTGGTGCACACCTGCAGTCTGAGCTACTCAGGAGGCTGAAACGGGGAGGCTTGCATAAGCCCAGGACTTCAAGGCAGCAGTGAGCTGTGATCGCACCACTACACTCCAGGTCTCAAATTTTTGAGACCCTGTCTCAAAAAATTTGTAAATTTATAATAATTTAAACAGTTCGATATTGGGATGGAAATAGACAACATGCCCATGAACAGACTAGAAAGACTAGAATACAGAAGTTAATACATCTGGTTAATATTTAACCATTTCGGAAATCATCAAGCCCCTTGATCATATCAAACCTCCAAATATATTCCATGTGAATTACAATTTAAATATAAAAATGAAATCATTGAAGTACTAAAAATAATTTAGGTAAGTAAGTAGTTAAGGGATGAGAAACATTTTTCTACACATGATACCAGATCAGAATAAAATGTCTGCAACATAAATGATTATTATATAAACAACTCTAATAATGGATATGAACAATTCATTGTGAATGAATTTCTTAATAAGATAGTGGGTGAAAGATATGAATTAGGTTCATAAAAGGAAAAAGTTATCCTAAAATTAATATGGAACTTAAATAGAACCTGAATTGCCAAAGCAATCCTAAGCAAAAAGAATAAAGCCAGAGGCATCACATTACCTGACTTCAAACTATACTAAAAGGCTAAATAAAGTAACCAACACAGCATGGCATCGGTATAAAAATGGACACTGCTTTCAATAAATGGTGCTGAGAAAATTGGATTGCCATATACAGAAGAATGAAACTGGAACCCCTATCACCACATACAAGATCAACTCAAAATGGATTAAAGACTTAAATGTAAGACCCGAAACTACAAAAATACTAGTAGAAAATCTATGGGAAACTCTTCTGATCATTGGTCTAGGCAAAGAATTAATGTCTAAGACCTCAGGCCAGGCACGGTGCCACACGCCTATAGTCCCTGCACTTTGGGAGGTTGAGGTGGGTGAATCATGAGGTGAGGAGATCAAGACCACCCTGGGCAACATGGTGAAACCCCATCTCTTCCAAAAAAACAAAAATTAGCTGGGCATGGTGGCATGTGCCTGTAATCCCAGCTATCCAAGAGGCTGAGGCAGGAGAGCCGCTTGAACCCAGCAGGCGGAGGTTGCAGTGAGCCGAATCAGGCCGCTGCACTCCGGCCTGGCGACAGAGCTAGACTCCATCTCAAAAACAACAAAAAAGGCCTCAAAAGTACATCCAACAAAAACAAAAATTGACAAATAGGATTTAAATGAAAAAGCTTCTGCATAGCAAAAGAAGTAACCAACAGAGAGAATAGACAACCTGAAGAATGGAAGAAAATCTTTATAAACTATGCATACAATAGAGGACTAATATCCAGAACTTACTAGGAACTTAACAACTCAAGAAACCCACAAATAATCCCATTATTTGAAAAATAGACATTTTTTCAAAAAATGACATACAAATGCCCAGGATGCATGTGAAAAAAATGCTCAGCATCACTAATCATTAGAGAAATGTAAATTAAAAGCACAATGAGATATCATCTTACACCAGTCAGGATGACTATTATAAAAAAGACGAAAAATAACAGTTGGCATAGATGAGGAGAAAAGGGAACTCTTTTTTTTCTTTTTTTAGCCAATGTCTCTCTCTGTCACTTGGGCTGGAGTGCAGTGGTGCGATCTCAGCTCACTGCAACATCCACCTCCCAGATTCAAGTAACTCCAGCCTCCCAAGAAGATGGGATTTCAGACATGCACCACCTGCCTGTCTAATTTTTGTATTTTTAGTAGACTCAGGGTTTTGCCACATTGTCCAGGCTGGTCTCGAACTCCTGAACTCAAGCGATCCGCCCTCCTTGGCCTCCCAAAGTGCTGGGATTACAGGTGTGAGCCACCATGCTCAGCCACTTATACACTGTTGGTGGGAATGTAAATTAGTACAAACTGTATGGAAAACAGTAGGGAGATTTCTCAAAGAACTGAAAATAGAACTACCATTCGATTCAGTAATTCCATAATCCTAAAAATAGAACTACCATTCGATTCCGACTGGGTATTTACCCTAAGGAAAAGGAACCATCATTTCAAAGTGATACCTGCACTTGTACGTTTATCGCAGCACAGTTCACAATAGCAAAGATATGAAATCAGCCTAAGTGTCCATTAATGGATGCTTGGATAAAGAAAATGTGATATATATGCACAGTGGAATATTATTCAGCCATATGGAAGGATGAAAGCATATCTTTTGCAGCAACATGGATGGAAATGGAGGCCATTATCTTAAGTGAAATAACTTAGACAAAATACCCCACGTTCTCACTTATAAGTGAGAGCAAAATAATATGTATACATGACACAGAGCGTGGAATGATAGACGTTGACAACTGGGCAGGAGTAAGGGGTGGGAGCGGGATGAGAGATGAGAAATTACCTACTGGGTACAATGTACACTGGCTGATAGTTACACTAAAAGCCCTGACTTCATTACATATGTCCCTGCAACAAGACTGTGCTTGTACCCTTTAAATGTACACACATTTTTTGAAAAGGAATTAGCTCACAACAGGAGAAATATGTGTCAGTAAATGTTAGAAAGTCAATCTTACGTTAATCAAGTAGGTGCCTATTAAAGTAAGATGCTGTTTTTTGCTATTAAGTTGACAAATCTTTGGTGTGCTTTGCTTCTGTTTGTTTGTTTTTGTGAACGATGGTACTCAATGCATATGAAAGCGTTTGGCAAAGACTCTCATATGCCTTGGGAGAGGAAGCTACAAGCTTTCTGCCAAGCAGTTTGGCAGGATGTCTCAAAACCTTTAAAAGAAGTTCTCCCTTTATCCCAGGGATTCCACTTCTAGGAATTTATCCCAAGGAAACAATTAAATCAGCAGTCCAAAATTCCTATGCAAGGTTGTTCATCACAATGTTATTTATAAAGGTGAAGATTCGGAAGGAGTTTGAACATACAATGATGGGGAATGAATCATTCGTCTGCCGGAGTGCAGTCAGGCCCTTAGGAACATTTCTGAAGGATGCTTAGTCACAAGGGAATGAGGGAACTTCATGATCTAAGGCTAAATGAAGAAGGCAGGAAGGATAGTGGGCCGAGCTGCAGGGAGAAGAGGGCCCATGGGGAAGAGGCGGGGGCCAGTGCCAAGATAGGAGACAGAAGGTGCAGGATGTCTTGGAGAGCAGGCCCAGCTTCATTTCATTCAGATTCCCTTTAGCAAATTCTAATTGAGCAGACACTGGGTGCAAACTCCTGTCATTTAGGTTCAGTTTAGCGAAGGAGATGGTTTGAGTGAACTACACCAAAGGAAGGGTGCTGACCCCGGGCAGGCTCTTGCTCAGGGCAACAGGCGGACTCTGCCCTGTGTCCACGCCCCAACTCGGGGATTCATTCCCCTCCTGGCCTCTCACCCCTTCTCTGGGGAGCTGCTAGCTTCACTTCCTTTTCCCAGGGTGCATAGAACTTTTAAAATTAAAAAGAAGAAAAAATTTCAGGATAATAAAACTTTTTTAAAAAAGAGATTGTATACTACATTTTAAAACTTGGTATTTATATATGGGAATAGGGAAACGACCGGAAGGAAATATTAAAATGTGATTTCTGGTTAGCTGTGATAGAATTATGGGAGATTTCATATCTTTCTGTATTTTTATAATCAGCATTTTAAAAAACAGCTTTATTGAGGTATCATTTAAATATACCTTTATAATTTATATATACATTTATATATTTAAATGTGCACACATTTAAAGTGCACAATTTCATACATCTTGATACCTGCATGTACATGTGAAGCCAACACCACAGTCAAGATAGTACACGTGTCCATTGCCCCCAAAATTCCTCATGCACATCTGTAATCCCTCCCCAGGTCCCCTGCAGGGAACCGCTGGTCCACTCTCTATCCCTATTACTCAGTTCACAGTGTTTCTGAGGATTTGCTTCAAATGGAATCGTGTGCATTTTGGCTTCTTCCCGCCTGTGATTATTTTGTGATTCATCCATGTAGTTGTGTGTGTCAATGGTTTCTTCCTTTCCGTTGCTGCGAAGTATTCCATTGTGTGGACATAGTATAGTTTTTCTAATCCAATGAATTACTTGATAATTAGGAAAGTCCCCCCTTTTTGTAAACATGCGCAGAGGATGGCTAGTGTCCTGGGAGTCTGGATCTGTGCCGTCTCTCCATCTATGGAAGTCTGGGGCAGTTCCTCAGGCCTGGCCCAGTGACCCTGAGGGCAGCGGCCCAGCCTGCCCAGTGGGCACTTGGGCTGTCATTTGTCAAACACAAGGCTTGGCCACACCTTGAAACTCTCGAGCTGCCTAGAAAGGATGTCCTCACGGTCAGAGCTTTGATTTGGTTGCCAGGAGATTTAGTGGGGGTCAGCAGATGTGCTGAAGAATTGCCATTGTGTCTTGCCTCAGTGGGAGAGTTGGAAAAATCTTTGTTGAAAGAGCTTGACGTCTTATCCGAAATGGTGTTGCCTATCTTCCACATGTCACTTGTGTCCTTGCCTGCACCCACGTGTGTCTGACAGCTCTTTCTCCCACCTCCAGCAGGCAGCCCACCCTCTCTGCAGAGTGGTCCCCTCTTCGCCTGCCCAGGACAGTCCCCCCATCACCCTGTAGCTCTCGTCCTTCACCTGGCAGAGCTGATAGCCGTCCCTCTGTGATCTTGGTGACTTTCATGAGGTCTCTCTGTTTCTTGGATTAGCACAGACTCAGGCAGCTCCTCTAGGACTCCAGAGAGAGTCACGCTCCACCAATCACCATGGCTGGTCCCCGTGGTCCCATGGCATGCTCCCCGCCCTATACCTTGACCCACTCAACTCTGGGGGTCCCAGGAGGTGCCTCCCACGCACTCAGGAGCAAGACTGCTATGATACCTGCTCTGGCCGGCTCCTGGCTGAAAGGGAGGACTTTGCCGGTGCTGTGTGTGTAGAAAGGGGGCAGGTGGGCAGCACCTCTCTAGCAGTCTGTGCTCCCTTGTTCCTGAGTCTGAGTCTCCTAAGGTCTTGCACATGATGTCCTTTTCTGCCTTCTCTTATCACTCCAAGCACAAGTTGGACCCAGTCCTGTCCTGGTCGACCTTCCTCCCTTCATTATTTCTCTACCCTGAGCGGTCTTTGCCAACCCCCTCAAAACCACTCACACTGGCAGGGACCTGTGACTGTGAGCAGGGGCTGGTGTCAAGAGCCTGGGTCTTCTAGACCCGGGGGACTCTGGATGGCACCTCTTTGCTCACTGGGCCCCCTCCAACTGCACACAGTATCTCCCGGGGCTGGGCCCTGCTCTGGGAATAGCCTTCCCCTCCTTCTCCCTGTGGGTCCTGGGGTCCTGGGATGGTGCCATCTAACTGGCACAGGAGGAAGGGAGACTAGCTGCCCAGGGACACCCCCTGGAGGAGTGCTGGTGGACCTGTACCCAGAGCCGCCCAGCCTCAGGTTCACGTCCCTAAGTTCAGCAGAGACACTGATGGAGAGAAGGGTCTATTGGCAGGAGGGGCCTAGTTGTGGGGCCAGTGTGAAGCTCTTGAGGTCAGCAGTCAGCTCCCGGGAAGCAGGTGAGGGCTGGTGGGGGGCAGGGGACAGGGCTTCTCTCTGCCCTGCACAAGCTACTGTTTGTAAAAAAGCCTCCCTTGAAGAGGATGGAAACTAACAGTAAGCCGTCCTGGCCCACATCCAGCCGTGTAATCTTAGAGCCCCCCTCGGCGGGGACAGGACCCAACTTCTGTAACCTGATGGCCTGGTGGGGGCTGCAGGCTCTGCTGGAGGCTCCTGCAGGGCTCCTCCTCTTGCTGCCTCAGCCCCAACCTTGTGGGGAGGGTGGAGGGAGTGCAGGGGTAGGGTCCAGCCTGGGAAGCGAGCCTGTGAAGAGATGGTGTTCCTTGGCATGAGGGCCCGGGGGCTGGGCCAGGAGGACCCTGTGGGTTGCTCAAGGGCCCTTCCCATGTCTGCAGTTACAGTCACCTCTGAAGTGAAGAACTTCACCAACACAGTCACCTGGGCCCTTGGGATTCCTGCCTTCTCCCCCTGCCTGGCTTCTGCCTTGGCTTCCTGGCTCCTGGGCATAAGGGGCATGGGCAGGCTGCCAGCCCCTTACTGGCCAGATGATGCTGAAACCTGCACTACAGCGGTGGTTGCTCGGCCTGTCAACAAGGCACATGCAATGCCCATGCTGGGGGGAGGCAGCCGAGGTTTCGAGGCGTTCAGGACCTCCTGTCCTAGGCTAGGGCTGTGCATAAAGCATAAACTGCGGAGTTGGGTCTGAAGCTGGCTGTATGTTCTCCCTATCACATCCTACTGGGTTGCTGCAGGATCACCTGCCCTCTGCCAGGCGCTTTGCCAGGGCTCCCACATAGCTTAGCTGATTGTGTCCTGAAAACAACCCTGCAAGATAGGGATTGCCTGATTCTTCCTTCTAGCGACTGGGGAGGCTCAGAGCATGTAAGTCACTTGCACAATCATGTACATTTATTAGGGCTTTCTACTCTTGAAGACCACACTTTCCATGACTCCTCAGATGCCCAGACCTGCCTTTGGGTGGGAGGTGTGGTCCTGAGTGACTAAGAAACCCCTGGATGAGTCCATCGGCCTGGCCCTCTGCCTGCACCCTCCAGTCCTACTTCCTCCCAGGCAGCCCCGTGAGTGCTTCCCAGTCTGACCATGGTGCTTCTTGTGCCTGAGCCTTTCCCCACACTCCCCACAGGCTCCAGCCTTCTGCTCCCTGTTCCACAAGCACTCCCTTACCACAGGCCTCACACCTGTGTCCTCTCTTCCCAGGGACATGCCCCCCGCCGGCTGACTGCCCACAGGCCACCCTGAGTAGCTTTGTCAGCTCTCTTCCCTTCCCCCACCCCAGGCAGAGGTGACCGTTCTCACATGGCTTCCCTCCGGACAGCACTCTACACACACTTCCTTTACAACTGGGTTACGGACATGCCTGTCTGCCTCCTGCACAGACCGAGGATTCTTAAGGGTAGGGATGGCACCTTAGGTTCTGGTGCATTCAGAGGGAGAGAACATAGTAGGTCTTCAGGAAAAGGTTTTCAAATAAGATTGCATTGAACTTCTGGAGGCAAATTATCTCCCTTCTTTTCTGATCAAATGCTTTTTATGTTTGAGAAATTTTACACATGCTGAAATAGGTCTCAGTGATAAAGAGTAACAGGTTTAATTTTTAATTCCAGGTTTTAACTCCATGATTGTGTGCTATGAGTATATGGCTGCAGGTCTGAAGAGATTCACTGGGTTTAAAATGTAGGCTTAGCTCCTGCCACTATGATTTGATGAAAGCTGGTAGAGGTCTCAGATCCACCCCCAGATTCCACCGTCAAGCCCAGGGATGGACCCCTGGCCATTTACTGATGCCCAGTGGGTGCCTGGAAGCCTTCCTTCCCATCCCTGCTTCTGGGCGCCTCAGCTGTGAGTCAGAGCATGTGCAGCGTGGGCTTGTGCGGGTGGCAGGGAGCCCAGAATTAGCTCAGCTACGTTTCAGCAAGGCTGCAGCAGGGAGGGGGAGGGTGTGCCAGGCGGGGGCTGAGAGACAGCACCCTCAGCTGCAGTGGGGGTTGGCTTTCAGGAGCTGTCACAGACTTCAGGGCATCCATGGAAAGCCTGCTGTCAGCCAGGTACAAGATCGATCACAGATGAGCAGAGTCAAAGGACCAGGCCTTGCAGTCACAGTTGGTGTGACCCCAGCATGCTGGAGACAAATGTGGGCCCTGAATGGGCATGGCCAGATCATGCCTGGTGAGCGAGTGGCAGACAGGTGTGAGCATCACAGAGCTCACTGCTCACAGCCTATAGTGATGGCCGGCTCAGTGCCTTCACTTACCCCCAGCACACCCAGGCAGGCAGAGCAAATACCAGACAGTGCATCGCATCCTGTCTGGCATTCTTTTACTCTTTGCAAACTGCCTTTTTGTTAAAAGGCAGAGAATTGTTAGCACAGGTACTATATTGCAAAATGTTTTATTTGCCCTAGTGCCTTTCCTGCTCATTCTAAACTCTGGCACAGGTAAGCTGCGCAGGTCACCAGTGATGGTCACCACCAGAAAACAGGGAAGCAGCACTTGTCACTCTCTGTTCATTAGGGCAAAATCCAAGGTGGGCTTCGTGCCTCCCAGAGGTGGGGAAGGGCCAGGCACTTGTTCACCACCAAATGAGTCAGCTAGATGGAACGGTAAAATATTTCATCACAAGCATGTCAGCATTGTTCTAGAAAAACACATCTTTAAAGGCTTTGGTATGCGGTATGGGCACACCATGTTACCTTTGTGGTTTTCTCATAGCCATGCGAAACACATGTGGAGCAGGGGTTGGTGTGTTTGGGATTTCCTTGGGTTTAATTTTGTGAGCACAGCAGCCTGAGAGGAAAAAAAGCACCCACAGGTTCGCCCAACTTGGAGGCCTAGCCAGATGATTTCTGTCCTGACCTGGCCTTGGTCACCAGCATTCGGGTTTGCAGGGCCAGGACAGGCTGGCTGCAGAGCATTGCCAAGGGGCCACCCACCGACTCCTTCGATGGCCTTGGGAGCACACACTCATGCAGGTGCTTCCCTTCCTGGCACTGGCACCCCTAACTGAGATCTGGTCCTTCTCTTTGATCTTTGGACATTGCGTGTTGGATGACACCTGGGACATGAAGCAGGAAATTCTCATCTGTGAGAGTCTGAGAGCGGGGACCTTGCTGCCATCAGACTTGTCCCTGCGGGGCCTGATGCAATGCATGGCACATGGAGGCTCCTTGCTAAGTGCCGTGGAATCCCACCCTGTCCCCATCTCCCTGCCAGTACCAGCCCCGGAGGCATTGTGTAAAGGGTCCCACAGATCTGGAGAAACCTTCCCACCAGTGTAGCTCCTGTTCTTTGCAAGGCCCAGCATGTACCCAGCAGTCTTGATTGAGCCCCCGTCCACTATAAGGGGGGCAGGGCCAGGATTCATATGCCCCTTTTAAGGATGAGATACCTGAGGCCCAGAAAGCAGAAGAGGGGTGTGTCTGTGACAAGAACAGAAGCACGTGCGTGGGGTTCTCCTGCCTCTCAGTTCAGCACCTTGCCCAGGTGCCTACTGCTCCCCTGAGGCTTGGCACTGTCCTGCCAGGATGTGCTGCTGACAACTTCTCAGCCTCCCTTTAAAAATAAAAGGTGTCTTAGATTTTTCTGATTCTCTGTGCCCAGCAAACTCATTGGAAGCTAAGCCCAGAACAGCCCCTCTATTACTAAATGGTAATTCCCTGCAACCTTGAGCTCAACACCTTATTTACATCGCCTCATTTAATCCTCCTGTCATCTGTGAGAGTAGGCACCATTATCGGCTCCATTTTGCAGAAAAGGAAATGGGCCCTATCAGGGCAGACCCTGGCCAAGGACACCAGCAGGTTAATGGAGCCAGGCCTGCTGAACTGCAACTCCGAGGTCTGGTGGCAGGTGGGTGTGGAGGGAGGGGACACTCCGACTCAGACTCTCTCGGCTTTGAGGCTGCTCCTTGTTTTGGAGAAACGGTTGTCATTGTGAGCAGAGCAGACTCTGGTTCTGGGGGATCTTCAAAACAGTGGCTGGGAAACAAGATTTCCTTCCTTCCTTCCTTCCTTCCTTCCTTCCTTCCTTCCTTCCTTCCTTCCTTCCTTCCTTTCTTCCTTCCCTCCTTCCTTCCTTCCTTCTTTCTTCTTTCTTTCTTTCTTTCTTTCCTCTTTCTTTTTATTTTTTCTTTCTTCCTTTCAAGACAGAATCTCACTGTGTCACCCAGGCTGGAGAGCAGTGGCACGATCTCAGCTCGCTGCAACCTCTCCCTCCCAGGTTCAAATGATTCTCCTGCCTCAGCCTCCCAAGTAGCTGGGATTATAGGCATGCACCACCATGCCCGGCTAACTTTTTGTATTTTTAGTAGAGACGGGGTTTTACCTGTTGGTCAAGCTGGTCTCGAACTCCTGGCCTCAGGTGATCCACCCTCCTCTGCCTTCCAAAATGCTGGGATTACAGGTATGAGCCACCACACCCAGCCACAAGGAGCTTCTTAGACTATTTTCAGAGGTGAGTCCCAGCCCACAGCCCCCTTGGTAAGAGATCTCTGAAATTGGCTTCCTGCAGGTAGGAGCAGCTGGAGGAGGGGACAGAGCCAACCTTCCAAGGTGGGAAGTGGTGCCAAGTTAGAGGGGAAGTGCAATGTGGGAGAGATGCATTACTGACAACTCATGATGTACTAATCTGGAGGGGTGGGAATCTGGGCAAAATGCAGCCATTTCCTGCTTCAGAATTAAGTTTCCCCTTTTTGAAAGACGACTAAGCCCTGATACCCATTCCTTTTGTGGCTATGGAAATAGCCACCCCGCTGGCCCTCTGCCACTCTCATGGATGGGCTTTGTACCTTGGGACAGGCTCTGTGAGTTTACAGGTGGCAGAGGAACAGGATTATCCTGCCTGAAAAGGAACCAGGGAAAAAAGCAAAGTGGCCAGGTGGCTTGGGGTGTGCTAACAGATGGAGCATTTGGTGCCAGGCCCATTCCCTGGGGAGGCCGGCCGGTCTGGGCATCAGGTTTCAGTGGCCTTAGAGCAGGCTGGTCAGCAGCAAGAATGTGCTGGAGGGAGGAAATGCCATTTGCCCGGCCAGTGTTTGCTCGTGTTCTACAGCCTGACAGCTCAATTTGTTTGCACTCGCAGATTTCCTGAGCAGTGGTTTGACGATGGTTGTTTGGGTCCAGATTACATGGGAACATTTAGAATCTCCCCTGGGGTTGCATCCTTATCTAATAATCATAACTGCTTTCTCAGATGGAGGGGTTTTCCTGGACCTGCCCACCCCTTCTTATAAGTTACAGCAATTAGGTCGCAGTTGTTACAAGTAAACCAGAAGCAAGTTGAACCAAAATAAAGAAAGCAATTTGATGAACAAATAAGTTCCCCTGAGAAGCACAGGGAATTGAATGCAAATACCATAAGGGACAGTTAAGATTATCTGCCGTTGCTATCTAGGGCTCATGAATCTCATGAGGTGCAGAGAAACCATACATAGCAATTGCTTGACAGCTTTCTGCCAATCTCTTCTGAATTTTCACTGGAGAAACCTCCCCGGTGTCTTGGAGGAAGCAGAGCTGCTGAGATGCTGATTCACTGTATGAGGCTTAAATTCAGGATGCATTTATACATCCTGTACTCTCACTGTTTGCATGAAGCTTCTAAACACAGGGCTGGGCGAGACAAGTTCGGGGCAGTGGGCTTTTTCTGTGTGTAGACCTCTGAACCTTTAGGATTATTCTGGCTTTGCAAATTTACTGATACAAATAAATATAGGGACTCGAGTTAGGCTGAGAGAAAATAGATGAGGTATGAATGAAATTTCTGCACTGATGGACTTTTAGTGGAAATTGTGAGGCTCAGTCCACTTCCCAAATGTAGGTCCCAGCCTTTTATTGACTCTGGGTGTCACTGTACCACGGATGGAGACAGCACCAGAGAGAGGAAGGTCACTGGACTATAAGCCACCTTGGAAACCCGAGCCTTGATCTGTTGTCCAGGGCAAGTAGCAGCTTGTACCAGAGAAGGGAGGGGACAGAATTTGCTGGAGTTTATCTGCCTGATAGGCATTTGCAGAAATAGAGTGAGTTTGGTTTTGGGTTTTTGTTTGGGCTGATAAAATCTTTCTGTTCACTTCTAAGCTGTTGGGTAGACAAGCTAGCCACAGGCCGTGGGATGGAGAAACTCTGGAGCCCTGTAGCTGTGTGGCCAGGAAGGGTGGCTAGCTTCTCCCCTGCCCGACTACTCACTGCAGGGACAGGGCAGGCATTTGCTAGGAAAATAACCTTTGCTGGAGGGTTGACAGGGAACTGCATCTTCAGGAGAAGCAGTGTGGGACCCATTCCTGTCCCACAGCTGAGATTTTGGAATTGTCTGGAAGAGATGACCTACCTGAGGGTAACCTCAGAGCTCCCCAGGCTACACACGGGCTCTCCTGCCCTTATGGCTTGCTTCCCAGATGAGACAGCCAGTACATCCACTGGTTACAGCTTTAAACGTGGAAGGAGCTCCGGGGCACTGCCAGCCCCTGCTACAGTGTGGCTGGGCTGGGCCAGAAAAACCATGAGGGGAGATCCTCCCATTCCACCTTCAAAACTGCGTGTTTCTACCCGGCGTCAGAGAGGAAAACTGGCCTCCTATTCCATGGGTTGACTTGAAGATACACGTTTTACTCCTGATGCCTTGCAAGAGTTGCAGAGGTGTTTAACGCGTGCTGAAACATTAGGTTTTCTGCTTCAAGAAATACTCCCTCATCCTTCTTTTTTGTTTGGTCTTAATGTATGTAGTTCACCTGGCAGTCTCTTCTATGTAGCAACCAGAGTCATGTTTTAAAATGTAATCAGACTTCCAATCCCAGACATGATGGAATAATAAATATCAGACTTACCTTTCTTTCCCAAGCAATTGTGATATTGGACAGAATGCATGAAGGAACTGTTTTCAGGAATGCAACAACACTCAGCGCAGGTCTTTGATCCAACTGGAAGCATGTGAGTCAAGCCCCATATTCACTCTGGCTTTCTGTCTGAGAGTGCCTTCAAAACCAAGGCACAGGGAAACAGAGGCCACCAGAGAGCTGAGCACAAGAAACAGAGATCAGAGCGGAGGCAGCTGGAACTTGGCCAGGAGCTGGAACCATAGTAGAGAGGAGGGTGCTGAGCAGAGATGGGACTTCAGAAGTCTTCAAAGTGATCTTGAGTCTTGGCTAAATGCTAAGTTGCATTTACACAGGGAATGACTCTTCGAGACTTAGCAGAGAGCAACTACTGGGCAGGACCTTGTGAGGAAGATAGTGAGCTAAGCGCGATCTGGAGGTCACACAGTCACATCCTGCTGGGAGACTCAAAGTTCTTTTGTTTTTTTTCTGAGATGGAGTTTTGCTGTTGTCACCTAGACTGGAGTATAGTGGCATGATCTCAGCTCACTACAACCTCTGCCTCCCAGATTCAAGCGATTCACCCACCTCAGCCTCCAGAGTAGCTGGGATTATAGACACTCACCACCACACCCAGCTATTTTTGGTATTTTAGTAGAGATGGGGTTTCACCATATTGGCCAGGCTGGTCTTGAACTCCTGACCTCAGGTGATCCACCTGCCTTGGCCTCCCAAAGTGCTGGGATTACAGGCCTGAGCCACTGCACCTGGCCGAGACTTGAGAGTTCCAATCTGCTAGAGTGAGGAGACCTTACTGAGCTCCTTGAACATTGAATCTGAGATCACAGAAAGGTCATACCTTAGGAGTAAATTGCTCTAGCCTAAAGACTTGCTAAACTCTCCATAACAAAACCTAAAAACAAGCCGTGTTAGGATCAAGATGCTATGCCAGTCAACTAACATTCTGCCAGAATAAAACTCAGCACTTTTCAAACAAATTATTACCTGCAATATCCAGCATACAATAAAAAAAAAATCACTAGACAAGAAGGACAATGAGACTAATAACAAAGAGAAAAGGTTGATAAATGCCAACCCATATAAACAGTGAGTGAACAAATAGGAATTTCAGCAGAAAAGCAGCAATTTAAGAAACAACCAAATGGAAATTCCCGAACGAGAAAACATAATATCTCAAGTGAAGAATTCCCTGAATGGATGGCTGGGCAGGGTGGCTCACACCTGTAATATCAGCACTTTGGGAGGCCGAGGCAGGCAGATCGCCTGAGGTCAGGAGTTTGAGACCAGCTTGGTCAACATGGCAAAACCCCGTCTCTACTAAAAATACAAAAATTAGCCAGGTGTGGTGGCAGGTGCCTGCAATCCCAGGTACTTGGGAGGCTAAGGCAGGAGAATCTCTTCAACTTGGGAGGTGGAGGTTGCAGCGAGCCAAGATTATGCCACTGCACTCCAGCCTGGGTGACAGAGTGAGATTCTGTCTCAAAAAAAAAAAAAAAAAAAAAAAAAAGAAAAAAAAAGAAAAAGAATTCACCGGCTGGATCTAAGAACAGTTTGGACACTGGACACTGGCAGAAGATAATGTCAGTGAGCTTTAAAACAGATCAATAAAAGCTGTTAAAACTGAGTCACAGAGTAAAGAAACACCAAAAAGATATTAGCAGAGCCTCAGTGACATATGAGTGATAATATCAAATAGCCCAACACATGTACAATTGGAATTTAGGAGGTGAGAGACAGATTGGGGCCAAAAAATATTTGAGGAAATTTTCCCAAATTTGATCAAAAAAATATCAGCCTACAGATTCTAGAATTTTAGGGAACCCCAAGCAGGGTAACTTATCACACCTGGCCAGGCGCGGTGGCTCATGCCTGTAAACCTAGCACTTTGGGAGGCTGAGGCAGGCAAATCACAAGGTCAAGAGATTGAGACCATCCTGGCCAACATGGTGAAATCCTGTTTCTACTAAAACTACAAAAAATTAGCCAGGCGTGGTGGTGTGTGCCTGCAGTCCCAGCTACTCGGGAGGCTGAGAAAGGAGAATTGCTAAAAACCGGAAAACAGAAGTTGCATTGAGCCAGGATCGCACTACCGCACTCAAGCCTGGCGATAGAGCAAGTCTCTGTCTCAAAAAAAAAAAAAAAAAAATTACACCTAGGCCAGTCATGGAGGCTCATGCCTGTAATCCCAGCACTTTGGGAGGCCAAAGTGGGCAGATCACCTGAGATCTGGAGTTCAAGACCAGCCTGGCCAACATGGAAAAACCCCATCTCTACTAAAAATACAAAAATTAGCCAGGCATGGTGGTACACACCTGTAATCCTTGCTACTCGGGAGGCTGAAGCAGGATAATTGCTTGAACCCAGGAGGCAGAGGTTGCAGTGAGCAGAGATTGTGGCCACTGCACTCTAGCCTAGGTGACAGAGCAAGATTCCACTTCCAAAAAAAAAAAAAGAAAAGAAAAGAGAATGACACCTAGGCACACTAGAATTAAATTGCTGAAAATCAGAAATAAAAATAAAATATTAAAGCAGTCAGAAGAAAGAAGGTACATTACATATAGGGGAACACAAATATGGATATGTCTGACTTCTCATCAAAAACAGTGCAAACTCACAGAGAATGGAAGAATGTCTTTTTTTTTTTTTTGCCTTTTAAAATTAAGTTCTGGGGTATTTACATAGGGAATGACTCTGCAGGACGTGCAGGTTTGTTACATAAGTATACACATGCCATGGTGGTTTGCTGCACCCATGAACCTGTCATCTACATTAGGTATTTCTCCTAATGCTGTCCCTCGCCTAACCCTCCACCCCCCAACAGGCCCTGGTGTGTGATGTTCCTATTTCTGTGTTTATGTGTTCTCACTGTTCAACTCCCACCTACGAGTGAGAACATGCAGTGTTTGATTATCTGTTCTCATGTTACTTTGCTGAGAACGATGGTTTCCAGCTTCATCCATGTCCCTGCAAAGGACATGAGCTCATTCTTTTTTATGGCTGCATAGTATTCCATAGTGTATATGTGTCACATTTTCTTTATCCAGTCTATCATTGATGGGCATTTTGGTTGGTTCCAAGTCTTTGCTATTGTGAACAGTGCCGTGATAAACATGCCTGTGCATGTTTCTTTATAGAATGATTTATAGTCTTTTGGGTATATACCCAGTAATGGGATTGCTAGGTCAAGTGGTATTCTAGTTCTAGATCCTTGAGGAATTGCCACACTGTCTTCCACAATGCTTGAACTAATTTTACACTCTCACCAACAGTGTAAAAGTGTTTCTCTTTCTCCACATCCTCTCCAGCATCTGTTGTTTCCTGACTTTTTAATGATTGACATTCTAACTGGTGTGAGATGGAATCTCACTGTGGTTTTGATTTGCATTTCTCTAATGACCAGTGATGATTATGAGCTTTTTTCATATGTTTGTTGGCTGAATAAATGTCTCCTTTTGAGAAGTGTCTGTTCATATCCTTTGCCCACTTTTTGATGGGGTTGTTTTGTAAACTTGTAAATTTGTTTAAGTTCTTTGTGGATTCTGGATATTAATTCTTTGTCAGATGGATAGATAGCAAAAATTTTCTCCCAATCTGTAGGTTGTCTGTTCACTCTGATGATAGTTTCTTTTTCTGTGTAGAAGCTCTTTAGTTTAATTAGATCCCATTTGTCAATTTTGGCTTTTGTTGCCATTGCTTTTGGTGTTTTAGTCATGAAGTCTTTGCCCATGCCTATTTCCTGAGTAGGATTGCCTACATTTTCTTCTAGAGTTTTTATGGTGTTAGGTCTTATGTTTAAGTCTTCAGTGCATCTTGGAGTTAATTTTAGTGTAAGGTGTCAGGAAGGGGTCCAGATTCAGTTTTCTGCACATGACTAGCCAGTTATCCCAACACCATATATTAAACAGGAAATCCTTTCCCCATTGCTTGTTTTTGTTATGTTTGTCAAAGATCTGATGGTTGTAGATATGTTGTGTTGCCTCCGAGACCTCTGTTCTGTTCCATTGGTCTATAACTCTGTTTTGGTACCAGTACCATGCTGTTTTTGTTACTGTAGCCTTGTAGTATACTTTGAAGTCAGATAGCGTGATGCCTCCAGCATTGTTCTTTTTGCTTAGGATTGTCTTGGCTATGTGGGCTCTTTTTTGGTTCCATATGAAATTTAAAGTATTTTTTTCAAATTCTGTGAAGAAGGTCAATGGTAGCCCGACGGGGATTGTATTGACTCTATAAATTACTTTGGGCAGTATGGCCATTTTCAAGATATTGATTCTTCTTACTCATGAGCATGGAATGTTTTTCCATTTGTTTGTGTCCTCTCTTATATCGTTGAGCAGTGGTTTGTAGTTCGAGAACATCTTTAAAGTTCTGGAAAAATTGTCTCAAAAATAATTGTGAAACAAAGACATTCAGGTTGACAAAAATCTGGCGGGGAGTGGTGGCTCATGCCTACAATCTCAGCACTTTGGGACCGTGAGGCGGATGGATCACGAGGTCAGGAGTTCAAGACCAGCCTGGCCAAGATGGTGAAACCCTGTCTCAATTAAAATTAAAAAAAAATTAGCCAGCCAGCCGTGGTGGTGCATGCCTGTAATAGCAGCTACTCAAGAGGCTGAGGTAGAGAACTGATTGAACCCAGGTGGCGGAGGTTGTAGTGAGCTGAGATTGCACCACTGCACTCCAGCCTGAGTGACAGAGCGAGACTTTGTCTCAAAAAAAAAAAAAAAAAAAAAAGAGAGAGATAACACCAGTCTTACACAAAATCTTTCACAGAGGAGGGAGAAATGCTTCCTAAATAATTTTATGAGGTCAATGTGTTAGTCCATTTGTGTTGTTATAAAAGAATACCAGAATACTTGAGACTGGATAATCTATAAAGCAAAATGTTTTTAAACATTGTTGTAAAAGAATACCTGAGACTGACTCATGGTTCTGTAGACTACAAGGAGTGTGGTGCTGGCATCTGCTTCTGGTAAGGGCCTCAGGAAGCTTCCAAGCTTGGTGGAAGGCAGGGGGAGTCAGTGTGTCACATGGCAAGAGAAGCAGCAAGAGAGGAGGAGGTAAGGGCCCAGCTTCTCTTAAACAACCAGATCCAGCATGAACTCCTTACTATGGGGAAGACACCAAAGCAGTCAGGAAGGATCCACCCCCGCAACCAGAATGCTTCCCACCAGGCACCATCATCAACATTGGGGGTCCCGTTTTAACATGAGATTTGGTAGCGGACAAAACATCCAAACTATATCAGCCAGTATAATCATGATTTTTCAAAAAAGGAAGAGAAATTACAAACCAATATTCTTCATAAACACAGAGACACAATAAAACAAATTGAGCAGTGAGGGGGCCCATGAGGTTTTGTTCTTCTTCAATGAAATGAAATAAAATAAAGGTGGCTTTGTTCATCTTGAATGAAAATCAAGTCAATAAACACTCATGGGTTCATTGTCAAGTGGAAGCCTGGGCATTCATGTGCAATATCTCACTGGATCCTCAAATTGGCAAGAAAAAATGATGTTTTCATCTGCTCAGATGAAGAAGCAGGCTGAGAACAATCACATGGGTTTCCCAAGGCCATTCCCATTTATGGCGGCACATGTGGGACAAGGATCCGGGTCTTCAAACGGCAAGGCAGGTTCTCTGTTGGAGGGCTCCCATGGAGAGACTTCCTGTGCTGAATGACTGGTGGGGGTGTGTGGCTGGGACAGAGAGTCCCATTCCCATGGTGAATGTGATGCCATAGTAACAGCAGGGGGGAGCGTCCTGCAGATCTGTTCCCGAGGAAAGGACAATGAGGGTGTACCTAAGTAAGGAAAGAGGTTCCAATAGCTCAGTGGAGGGTGCGTGGAAAGTGGGCTCCTCGATCACACTGTTTTGTGTTCAGCGTCTGACCTCTCAGTGTTCCTTCTGTTTGTAGAACTCTCTGGGGATCATTTTACCTTGTTCTCACAACGTTTGAAGCTGACAGGAGCTCCAAGTATCAATGACACCTGGGATGAAAGTGGCTCAGGGCTCCCTTACATGAGGCTGTGTCCTTCTGTTTTCCAGATGTCATTCTGGGCACTGAGCAGCTAGGGGACATGGCAGAGATTAGACAAAGGAGCATCACCCAGACTGAGGGCCGAGGGAGCAGGACTTCTAAATGCAGCAGCATTTCTTAATCGCAGGACTACACTCGTGTACGCATATGCATGCGTGTGTGTGTGTTGAAGGATGATCCTGGAAATAATATTTTTTTCTTCATAATTTAGTGATGCATCTGACATAAAAATGACTACTGAGACCAACTTCAGGAGCAATTAGAGGGGGAAGCTTGTTAAGAATGTCTAGTGCATTCTCAGAGTTTGGAGTAAATCAGAAGCAAATGGTTTTCATCATTGGTATATTGGCACATTAGGAAAAAAAACTATTCCTTGATTTAAGTGTTTGCAGTAGTTTAAAGTGTCTGTCTCCTCCACATGCCCACTGAGATGTGGTTTATTCCCCCAGCTGGAATTATTTAAGAGTGAAGGGAAGGTGATATCCACTCTTATGCCTCACTGAGAAATAGTAAGAGGACTCCTTTATTTTTTTCTTAGATGAAATTTTTAGGTATGGGGGGAAACAAAATGGGTTTTGAAATCAGGGAATTTTTACAAGCGATATGTCTTGAAGGTGGGCTTTTGGCAAGTTTAGGACAGCAGGTCCCTCAGCCCCTCATCATGGTCCATGTGCCCCCAGGGATGGAGCAGTGAGCCCACTCGGTGTGAGCCTTGTCATGAGTCTGTGCAGCAGTGAAGGAAGCTGAGGCCAGGAGGGAGTTCCTGTGGCTTCAGGTTGTTTTGATGAAGGTGCTGAATCTGCCAGTTCCCCAGGTGGGAGAAGTGAGCTCTCTCCAGGCTTCTGCATCATTGAGGTTAGGCCTCCTAAGGAGCAGAGGCTGATCCCGTCCCCGCAGCAAATGGGAAGGAGCACTCAGGTCATATGGATGAGGGTCCCCTCACCTGCTGCTGTGTGGTTGGGAGTGTGTGCTAGCACGGCCCTGGGGGTACACCCCCAGGGGAAGAGTGCTTTCATCTCAGGATGCTAAGCTTCCCGGGCCAGAGTGGTAAAAGCTAGTCGTAGGTGCTAGGACACTCCGTCCATTTTCCTAATTAGAGGTGGTAAACGTGGGGGCATGTTTTCTGGGACTTCTTTGCTTACCTTGGGAGAGATGCCCTGTGGGCCAGGAGGTCTTCTGGATGAAGAGGTGACCTGCGTCTGGAATACTGAGATGGGGTGTGGCTCAGGGTCCCAGAGGTCAGGGAGGCTGGGCCATGGCAAGTTCTGAGAGTTTGTCCCAGAAGGGAGGCCGAGCTAGCACAGGTCCCTCGGTCCTACAGACCCTTCCCTCAGCTCGAGGGATAATTAGGCCCTGGCAGTAGCCAGTGACCCTCACCCACGCTCGTCTTAAAATACTTTGAAAGCCAGAAGCCTGGTTGATGAATTGGGAGACGGGATACATCTGTTCTGAAGACCAGAATGCCTGTGCACACTGCTCAGGAGCCCCCCACACCCACACACTCAGGAGCGCCACACACTTAGGGAGCCCACTTCATATTCATCAGATCTTTCACTGGCATGGCTGGAGTCCTCAAGGGAAAGGTCTTGATCCTGTCTTAAGGGAGCGATTATGTTTCCTGGCTGGGAGGCAGGGTCATCACTTGTCTTCTCTGGAGGCCTGACTCGGGGCCGTGCAGGCAGAGCAGGGGTGAAAGCTGCCGGAGACCCCTTCAGCATAGGGCTGGCAGCACTGAGAGAGGAGAGCCCACTGGTGTCTGTGACTGCACCTGTCCTGCCTCCTGTCATTGATGACATTCCTCCCTTGTGCCTTGTGGGCTGACCTCTATGTCTCATTTGCATGCTGTTTACAAGTCACAGTTTAGATCTGACTGACATGAGAGTTGCTAGCCCCCGTTGTTCCCTTTGCAGACCTTTGGAACTTTTTAGAGTGGAGAATGGCCTTTTCTGACTGCCCAATGGGCAGGACTCTTCCATCTATGACGTCCCACTTTCTCGGTTGGTGTCCAGACTTCCTTGTGCTTGCCTTTGTTCCACGGCTTCTCTTGTGTTCCCGTCTTACTGCTTCGCCCAGCTCTCAAGCTCCTGGGGAGGGGCTGTATTTGATCCTGATGTGCAGTCAGCTGGGCGCAGTGTGTTCCCAGCCAGCTGTCGTTAATACTCACCAGCACCAGCTCACTTGTTAGTACTCATCGGCACAGGTCACGTGATGCACACCCAGGTGGGATTCACTCCATTTTGCTCATTCTGACCCTAGATTCCGTACTGTAACAAAGAGGCCCTAACCCAGACAGGAGTCTCTAGACTGGGTCTCTCTTGTGACTCAGGACTTTGAGGAGACACAGGATTTCTTGAGAACTGCAGGCCCTGTGGTCTGAGGTGACCTTTGTGTGTGGTCCCGTCACAGATCAGCATCCAGGATAAGATGCCCTGTGGGCTGTGATGCCCACCTGTGGCCCCCAGTTTGCTTCTAGGTTAGGGCCTCAGGCCATGTGGGCTGGCCACCCAGGATGTCTGCTCCACCCTTCAGAGCTCTGAGCTCCAGATGCGGAGAGCCCTGGGACTGAGCTTTTGCCATGGCCTGTGATCTTTATATAGAAGATCAGGGCTCTCCCAAGCGCTAGGTTGGGCAGACCTTGGTGGGAACTGAAACCAGAGGTTCTATTGTGTCATGCTGGCAACTTTCCCACTGTGACAGAGGCTCAATGGCCCGTCATGGTCAAAATGATCACCATTTATTGAGCCCTTTCTATGGCCAGGCTCTGTGCCAACACATAAGCATTTAACTCTCAACAACAGGATGAGCCCATTTCACAGATGAGAGGGGTTGCAGAATCTGTCCAAGGTCATGGTACTCTAAGTAGTGGAACCAAGGAAAAAAGGGCTGGCTGCATCACATGCCTTTAGAGCCTTGACCTAGTGTGCCAACCCCATTTCTTGAAGAATCACCTTCTGTCCTAAGTGAGGGGAGGGGCTCAGCGCTCCTTCCTCCGGAACCTGACTTCCTTTACCTGCCTCCTGCCACCATCATAGAAGGTGGAGCCAGATGACCTTCTCCTTTACAGGTGAGGTACCCTCCCACAGCCACACTGGAGTCTCTGTTTCCTGTGACTGATTTGCTCTGCCCAACAAGGCTGTGGAGTGGAGGGGCTAGATTGCTCCCTGGCTGGGCTCAGGCCCTTGTGTCATTTACAGGGTGCCAAGTCAGGATGGAAGGAGGGTGCTTGGTGTTCTTGGGAGGCTGCCTTCCTCCATCTCTTGGGACCAAAGAGTTGACAAAGAGTACTTTACTAAACAGCCCACCACCCGCCACACACACATACATGCCAGCACACAGACACACATGCACACAAATGCACACACGCGTGTGCACACACACACGCATGCACGTGGGAGCACACAGTGGACAGGCCCAACTCCCACCTCTGTTCTTTTTCTCGTCTAGTTCCCCAGGCTCCTTTCAAAAGCCAGAGGAGGAGGGTAACGAAGGCATGGTTGCTGGGTGGGTTTTGTGGCCTGGTTCTGCCACAGGGGTACCAGGTCACCCCTCCCACTGAGCCTCCATCCCCCTGCCTCCCCTCGGCTGAGCCTCCGTCCCCCTGCCTCCCCACTGAGCTAAGACTTCTCAGACACACTTCTTAAGGCCTCAGCCTCGGGCCTCTACCATCAGGAAGCCCTGGCCTTTCAGCCCTTTTCTCTCCTTTCATTCCTCCACAGACGCCTTTTTTTGTTTTTGACTCCAGTCTGACTGGTCCCCTCTGACTGCTGAGCACGTCTTGCTCTTTACCACCAGTGCCTCCTGCTCGGGCACTTCCCTTGCCTGCAGGGCCACCCCTGGCAATTCCCTCACTGTCCTTCAGGCTCAGTTGCAGTCCCAGGTGTTCCACACCCACGGCGATCACAGCCTCTGGGCCGTCCACTTGGCACCTGCTCCTGCTCTGCCCTAAGGACATTATTCTCTTTCTCGAGGAGACTCCTTCAACTGTCTGTGTCTGCTATCCCACTGACTACAGGGTCCTATGAGGACACTTGTGTATCCTTGTCACTTAGGTGCTTATTACATGTTTGTACATTTTTAAAAGGCCTAACGTCTGAGGTTAAGAGCTCTTGTGTGACCCCTTTGTGTAGCCCAGTGGCCTGCAGGCTGGGAGGGGCGTGGCTGCAGGGAATTGCGTCAGTGGTGTCTGGGGGAATGGTCTGGTTTGGATAGTGGCAGGTGAATTTCATGTTCCTGCCACCACCCTGTCTTGGAGGGGTGGGAGGGGCACATCAGACATGTCAGCTTGTTTACGTTCCGGTCCCTCTTTGGTCTGACAAGGCAGAGGGTGTGTTGCTGGCATCTTGACTTTGGGGAGGCCGGTTAGCCATGAACTATCACTGGAGTTTTTTCAGTTACAACAAAAGGAGGCTGTGAATTGTGACTCCTCTCTGGATTTCAGCCTGTCTTCTCCCTTTTGGAAGAAGATTACTTTCTGGCAGAAATTAGTGCATTCATCTTCTATTTAAGGAAAAAAAGGTTGTCTTCTTTGAAATAGGCTCTTACTGCCCTAGGCATGAGGGCAGGTTGGACTTTACGCTCCTTAAGCACAGCAGCGTGTCTCTGTTGCACTTGCCTTTGAGGCGCACAGTGGTGGGACATGTGCCCTCCCTTCCTCACCCACATGATGGCTCAGTTTTCCTCCGTGCTGTGTCAGGAAGATGTTCAGGGCCTCGTGGACCATGCTGAACTCTGGACAACATGGGAGCCACAGGCAGATGCTGTGGGTCTGGGCAGATGAGGGCAGACGGGAGAGGTCAGACTCAGCTCCAGCAAGCTCATCCGACCCCGGGGCACCTGCCCTGGCCCATAGCACGCTCACTGTGACCAGGTAAGAGGACCGGAGGTTGTCCCTGCCTGACTGCGATGCCGAGAGCTGGCAGGCCACCCTGGCCCTTTGTTTTTTGAACTTTGTGACATTTCTCTTCTGGGCCTCACATATGTCACTCATTGCATAGCATTATGCTTTGATGCCTTTACTGTGGGCATGTCTTCTCAGTGAACGTGCTCTGGGCCAGGGCACAAGGCTCTTAGCGAGGTGATCACTTTGAGGCCCCCACGTTATATACCAAGCTGGCTTGCCCATGGCTCTTCAAATGAGTATTGATCATTGTTGTTTTCCCTCTTTTATGTGTGAAATACTGTCTGACAGTTAAGCTTCACATTCCAGTCAAGTGACCAACAGAGAACTTTCCTTCAGCTGATTTCATCATCTTTGTATCTTGATCTTTAGAGTTGCTAGAGCCTAGTCTAAGCAACTCTTGATTCGTTATTATGAATTCACCATTTTGGATTAGATGTGACAACCTGTAAATCCCGTCCTCCCTGACCCACCCATTGATGGTGAAAGCTTGGGGAGCATCAGGATTTGAACAGAACCTAAGCAAAGTGCAGAGGGCAGTAATAAGTCAGCTGCTGAACCTCACAGTGAGCTCCATGGCTGGGATCGCCTGGGACTGTCTGCCTGGAGGGAAGAGGCTACCCCCCATCTCTGTTCCCAGTTCTGTGCTGTGCACAGGCAGGCATCCAGTAAATGTTTGCTGGATACATTGTCAAACAAGGATATTGTTCAGAGTTGCCTTCCACCTCAAAAGTCTGTGAACAGCGGAACCACTGTTCCCCTCTTATTTTTGTGGGAGTGATAAGGAAAAACAGTAACTTGAGTCTGAACTATATCTCCCACATTAGGTTTGTAAATAATGAAAATAAAGGCTAATTTTTCCCTTTCATTGGATTACCTGGAACATCCCTACTTTAGGAATTAAAAATGACCAGAAAAAAGTTGTTCCAGATGAAACCTTCAAGCTTTTGGTATTTTGCTAATCTATTTCAGCAGAAGTCACTGATCTTCTGCATACTTCATGTTAGGAATTTGGTGTGCTGAGATTAGGACACCTGTGACTGAGATGATTTCTTTGGCATCCACGCAAGATAAAAGGTAGGTGCTCAGAGGAGCAAGGCAAATGTATATTTAGCAATGCTGTCAGTGCCTTCACGTTTAATACCAGAAGGGTAAAAGGAACAAACCACCGGTACACGCAACAGCTTGGATGAAGCGCAGAAGCATCACACTTTGTGAAAGAAGCCAGTCTCAAAATGTTACATACTGTACAATTCCATTTTTGTGACATTCTCAAAGAGACAGAATGATCGTGACGGAGAACAGCTCAGTGGTTGCCAGGGGGAAGAGTGTGTGACTATAAAGGAGCAGCATGGGGGAAGTTTGTTTTTGGGAGGGGCGGTGATGGGACAGTTCTGCATCCTGACTGTGCTGGTGGCTACATGACTCCACATGTGTGTCAAAACTTGTGAACTTGTATGCTCAAACCAAGTCTGATTGATGGTATGATCCTTTAGAAATAACATAAAATACTTCCAGAAGGGTGAGCAGTGCCTTCCAGGGGTGTCTAAGGGAGAGAATGCAGTCATAGGTTCTTAGTTTCTGTTTCTGGTTGCACTGGTAAAGCCCCTTCCTCCTCCCTCTTTTCTGCTTATCACTAGAGACAGAAACTAAAAACCATGGCTTCAGGCTGCTAAAAGCCCCAAACAAAACAAAACAGAACAACAACAACAACAACAAAATAAGGTAGGGCGGGCTAGCTTGGTAGTCACTGACAACAGGCTCAGACCCCACCCCTCCCTCCAGAGGCAAGGTGTTTGCTCTGTGCTGAGGTTTAAACACATCCCCAGCCTAAGGCTCACTTCCATGTCGTGAGTGTCAATCATTCTGCCGACAGCAGCTGTCAGGACTCCCTGAAGGTCACAGTCTGATTTCCTCTGCTGCATAAAAGATTGCGGAGTTTGCAGCTCTGCCCCAGACTTACCCCTTAAGGTGAATGTAGGGCACAGGTGTAGGTGGATTTTTTTGGGCCACTTTCAGGATTCATTTCCTTTTGAGACTGCATGAATGTGTTTGTTTATATGAAATTGATGAATTTAGAACAGTTATTCCTGTTCAGCCCTTGATTTACTCCTCTGAAATATTTTCTTGTCTGAAGTCATGCAGGCATCCAAAACTCTCCCCAGCACAATTGCGCCTCGTCTCAGTGAGGGACTCCACCCTCCACTCGCATGCCCAAGTGTGAAACCTGGGTGCATGCTTGCTATGTATTTGCCTCACTTCCCGGCCCTGCTTCAGGCACCATGTCCTGTGTATTCTGTCCTCAAATTGGCCAGCTCCTCCTGTCCCATGCCACCAGCCAGCCCTCCTGCCCCCCACTCACAGTTCTGCCCTTGTCTTAGGCCATTTGAACTGGTGTAACAAACATCTGGAGATGCATTGCTCACAGTTCGGGAGGCCGGACGTCGTAGATCAAGGTGCCAGCAGATTCAGTGTCTGGTGAGCACCCACTTTCTGGTTCATAGGCAGCACCTTCCTGCTGTGTCCTCTCATGGTGGAAGGGGCAAGCGAGCTCTCTGGGTTCTCTCTTGACTCCACCACCTAATGCCATCACCTTGGGGTAAGATTTCAACACAGAAACTTTGAGGGGACATGAACATTCAGACTGTAGCAGCCCTGTAACCAAGGGGATGAATCCTCCTTACACTTGAATTTGATCATAGATCCTCGGTCTGAAATCTTGCCATGCTTTAATTACCTTTAGCGTAGAATCCAAACGCCTTAGCATGGTGTAATAATCATCTAGGCCTCTCTACTTAGTTCCCTTCCCCACCCCAGTCCGGCTCTCAAAACTTCAGTGATACTGAATTTCTTCCAGGGCCTCGACCAGACTATGTCCTCCCCTGACTTCGGGCCTTTACGTCCGCCATTCCCTGGACTTGGAATCTTCCCTTTGCCTTCCCTCTTTCCCACACACCGTATTTGTGTAGCATGTTTTCCATTCACCCATCCAACTTCATCTGGTTCTCACTTTCTTCGGAGCTAAACATCTGTCCTTCCTGCCCTCAAAACCACCAATCCTTCTAACCCAACACCTGCCCCACGGTGTGTGTCATAATTGCCCCAGATCAAGGCCATAAGGTCTTTGCCATCAAGGCCCTCCCTCTGTTGTCACTATTGTATCCCGGGCACCTAGCATGGTGCTTGTAGCTAGAAGCTGCTGAGAACACATTTTCTGAAGAATGGACAGAGGCGTCTGTGAGATCCCAGAGCCAGCCACCAACAGGATTTTTTTTTTTTTTTTTTTTTTTTTAAGGCAAGGTCTCCTCTGTTGCCCAGGCTGGAGTGCAATGGTGTAATCACAGATCACTGCAGCTTTAATCTCCCAGGCTCAAGTGATCCTCCAACCTCAGCCTCCTGAGTAGCTAGACCACAGGTGCATGTCACCACACCTGGCTAAATTTTAATTTTTATTGTTGTTGTTGTTAAGATCTTGCCCGAACGCCTGAGCTCAGGTGATCCTCCCATCTCTGCCTCCTAAAGTGCTGGGATTACAGACATGAGCCACCACACACAGCCACCAACCGGAATTTAATGAGTGACATCCAGGTGCAGGTCCCTGTCCTCCAGTTTGTTTACATTCTGCTTAGGGAGATCGTAACTGTTGACATACTTGAAAATAATTTTTAACCATGGGACATGGTCTCCAAATGCCATCCAGGGAGAGGACGGAGGCTGAGGAGTTGAGGCTGTTGGAGAAGGTTCACAGAGCTCCTTTCTCCACACCATTTCTTGCCTATTTTCTCATCACATATATGTAAATATGTTGGCCTCACTTCTCTCACCACACAGATTGCCACCCACTCACCAGCGCTGGGCCAGAAGGGCCCTCCCCGCACCCTTCAGTGCATGACTTCAGGTAACCCTAAGGATTTTCTGTAGCACCTCGGGAAATCACGTCTCTGTTTTGTATGGCCGCTCTGCCCAGCCTCTCATGTTCGTGCTGCTTTTATGTGGCATGGTTGTGTTGTTGCTTCTGTGCCCTAATTTACATTGACACTCTTCCTCATGTGGCCTCTCCTGAGCCATCCCTCTCTTGCAGGGTGGCTTCACAGCCAAATCATTTATGGAGATGCAATGGGAGGGGTGTTCTCGCCCTCTTCCCACTCTGCTTTCCCTCCCCTTCTAGCTAAATGTCGCTTTCTGCTTGGAAAACAGTCTTGAATCAAAGCTTAAGCAGAAACATTGCTGATCTGAACTATATAGCTAGCACCACTGGCAGAGGAAGAGGAAGTGGTGGGCAGGGGTGAGTGCGGGCATGGAATACCTGAGTGTGCTTTGGGCCCTGTTGAGAGGAGAAAGCCCACTGCTGCTTGACCCTGGTTGGGTTGCCCATTGGAATCACCTGGGGAGCTTGAACACAGCCTGATGCCCATGCTCACGCCCAGTGAATTCAGGCAGAGCCTCTGGGGGTGGCACCCAGGGTCTCCACTGTGCGGGACATGGGCATTCGGGTGGATGTGATCATAAGTATTTGCTGATTCTTATGCCCTGACTGGGCTACCCCTGATGACATGGGTTTCCTCAGTAAAAGACAACCTGTTCAAAATGAGGAGGACAGAAATAGGCGTGGGAGACTTTTTTTCTTTTTAACTATTGTTTAATTACATGAGTAACTGGGGGAAAATACACTACAGAAGCAATAGAAGTAAAAAGGTATAATGCCCTCACCAGAATAAAGCCATCGTGTTTCTTTCCAGATCTTCTTGACACGTTTACACAGCAGGATGGGAAAATAGGGCTCCTTCTCTGCTCTTGACTGAGGACAGTTTCGTCGTATCAGGCAACTCCTTGTCTGTCCCATGGTGTGATGAAGGCAGATTGACCCTAGTGACCTCCAGCCTGCTACAGAGGTTCACCTTCAGGTGGAGAGGAACTCGTTGGAGAATGGTGCAAGGAGCCCATTTCCCTCCCTGTGCCCCGCTCCCTGCTGCTGTGCCTGCAGGCTGAGGCATCTGGGAAGGGCCTTTCTGAACCAGTGATGCTCCTGCAAGGGGTGATGTCAGGGTGCGGGCTCCCCACGCGGAGGCTAGCCAGGGGTTTGTGAGCTGGTGTTGGAGAGGCCAGGCCCAGGTATCAGACCAAAAAAAAAATCTGTAGCTGAGATCCCTGGGAGTGGCAGAGCTGGGCCACAGAGTGAGTTTAGTAAGCGTGAGGAAGACTGCGGTGCGTTTCTGCTTTCACTGTAAGGAGTCCAGCTGGGTCTGTCGCTGGCTGTATTTGCATAGATGTATGTATACATATTAGGGTTTAGGTTATTTTTGCAAAACTGAAATCATACTATATATGCATGTTTTCCTCAGATCATTTTATTTTATTTTATTGAGACTGAGTCTCACTCTGTTGCCCAGGCTGGAGTGCAGTGGTGCAATCTCGGCTCACTGCAACCTCCACCTCCGGGGGGTTCAAGTGATTCTCCTGCCTCAGCCTCCCAAGTACCTGGGACTACAGGTGCCCGCCACTACACCTGGCTAATTTTTGTATTTTTAGTAGAGATGGGGTTTCACTGTGTTGACCAGTCTGATCTTGAACTCCTGACCTCAAGTGATCCACCCGCATTGGCCTCCCAAAGTGCTGAGATTATAGGCATAAGCCACCACACCCAGCCTGCTCAGATCATTTTTAAAAATTAAAATATATTTTATTCATATTTCTTTCTTTTTTTCTTTTTTTTTTTTTTGAGACAGAGGCTTGCTCTGTCGCCCAGGATGGAGTGCAGTGGCACAATCTTGGCTCACTGCAACCTCCACCTCCCAGGTTCAAGCAATTCTCCTGCCTCAGCCTCCTGAGTAGCTAGGATTACAGGCACGTGCCACCATGCCCAGCTAATTTTTGTATTTTTAGTAGAGACAGAGTTTCACCATGTTGGTCAGGCTTGTCTCGAACTCCTGATCTTGTGAACTGCCTGCCTCGGCCTCCCAAAGTGCTAGGATTACAGGCCTGAGCTACTGCATCTGGCCTATTTTATCGGTACTTCTATGTCCATAAAGAGATCTACCTCATTTCTTTTATCTACACTTTAGTAGTTAATCATTCTCTTACCAAGGAATATTTATGATATGTATAATTTTTTAATACAAACCTGATTGCACGGAATCTATTTATTCATTTATCTACATTTGCCTCTGTGAATATTTCTGTAGAATAAATTCCCAGAGGTGGAATTGCCTGGTCAGAGGATGAGTACATTTAAGATTTTGATACAGATTGCCAAATGGCTGTCCAAGAAAGGTATATGATGTTTTAACTCCTACAAGCAGTATATTGGCGTGCCCACTTCCTCATACTCTGCCAATGATGAGTAGTGTCTACTGTCTTATATTTCCAGGATTCTGATGGTTACATTTAGTTTTCTTTGGGAGTGCCCATTTTGTATTTGCTATTACATGAATTGTTTTTACATATCTACTTTTCTTTTTTTTTTTTTTTTTTTTTGAGGTAAAGGCTTGCTCTGTCACCAGGCTGGAGTGCAGTGGCACAATCTCGGCTCACTGCAACCTCCACCTCCCGAGTTCAAGCAATTTTCCTGCCTCCGCCTCCAAGCAGCTGCCATGCCCAGCTAATTTTGTATTTTTAGAAGAGACCAGATTTCACCATGTTGGCCAGGATGGTCTTGATCTTTTGACCTTGTGATCTGCTGACCTCAGCCTCCCAAAGTGCCTGCCAGGACCTCTTTATAAATCAATGATGGATACAGACATACAGACACCCTTTATTGTATATATTATATATACTTCCTCCTAGTCTGACTCATGCCTTTCCAATTTATTGAAACCTTTCACAGTATAGAAAATGTTTGAAATAAATAAAATAGAAAGTCACATACTTTTAGGACAAAAAATGTAAAGGGCTTGATTTGTATACAGCCTTCCAAATTCTTTTCAATTGGACCAAATAAGAAATAAAAAAATATCCAGGATTTACATTGTTATAACTGTCTTGGATTGCTAACGTTTAATTTCCTCCTCCCTACTTTTAAAACAATTGAGATATAATTAACATATCCCTAAACAAGGTGGTGAACCATCAATACTATTTAATTCTAGAACATTTTCATTACCCCAAAATAAACCATATGCCTATTACAAGTTGAGCATCCCAAATCCAAAATTCTGAAATCCGAAAAGCTCCAAAATTTGAAATTTTATTTTATTTTGTTTTTGAGACAGAGTCTCATTCTGTCGCCCAGGAGAAAAGCCTTGTCTTTTCTTTGTGGGAAGTTTTAAAAGTCTTAATTCAATCTCTTTAGTTGTTTTGGTCTATTCATAATTTTTATTCCTTCTTGAGTCAGTTTTGGTAGTTTGTGTCTTTCTAGAAATTTGACCATTTAGGTTATCTAGTTGGCATGCTGTTGTTGGTATTATTTTCTTATCTTTATTTCTATAAGGTTGGTAGTGATATCTCCTCTTTCATTGTTAATTTTTGTGATTTGAGCCTTTTATTCTTTCTTGTTGGCCAGTCTAACTAAAGGTTTGTTGATTTCATTGATGTTTTCAAAGAACCAACTTTTGGTTTTTTTAGTTTTCTTTGTTTTTCTATTCTCAATTTCATTAATTTATTTGGAGTATAGTGGTGTGATCTCAGCTCACTGCAGCCTCTGACTCCCAGGTTCAAGTGATTCTCCTGCCTCAGCCTCCTGAGTAGTTGGGATTACAGGTGACTGCCACCATACCCTGCTAATTTTTGTATTTCTAGTAGAGACGGGGTTTCACCACATTGGCCAGGCTGGTCTCAAACTCCTGACCTCAGGTGATCCACCTGCGTTGGCCTCTCAAAGTGCTGGAATTACAGGTGTGAGCCACCTCATTCAGCCCCCAAAGTTTGAAATTTTTTGAATATTGACATGTGACTTAAATGAAATGCTCATTGTAGCATTTCAGATTTAGGAATTTTGGATTTGGAATGCTTAACTGGTAGGTATAATGTAAAATATTCAAAAATCTGGAAAACCCTCAGCTCTGAAACACTTCTGATCCCAAGCATTTTGGTTAAGGGATACATAATTCATAGTATTCTTTAAACGTTTGGTAGAATTCATCTGGTAGAAGCCACCTGGGCCTTCGCTTTTCTTTGTGTGAAGTTTTAAAAGTCTTCAATCTCTTTAGTTGTTTTGGTCTATTCATAATTTTTATTTCTTCTTGAGCCAGTTTTGGTAGTTTATGTCTTTCTAGAAATTTGACCATTCAGGTTATCTAGTCTGTTGGTATGCCATTGCTGGTATTATTTCTTTATCATCTTTATTTCTGTAAGGTTGGTAGTGATATCTCCTCTTTCATTCTTAATTTTTGCAATTTGGGCCTTCTATCCTTTCTTCTTGGTCAGTCTAACTAAAGGTTTGTTGATTTCATTGATGTTTTCAAAGAACCAACTTTTGGTTTTGTTTTCTTTATTTTTCTATTCTCAATTTCATTAATTTTTTGCTAATCTTTATTATTTTTCTCCTGTTTGCTTTCAGTTTCTCTTGCTCTTTTTCTGATTTCTTAAAATGCAATTGATTTTAGGCTTTTCTTCTTTTTTAATATAGTCGTTTATAGCCATAAGTATCCTTGCAAGCACTGTTTTAGCTGCATCCCATAAATGTTGATACGTTGTGGTTTTGTTTTTATTAATATCAAAGTATTTTCTAATTTATGATTTCTTCTTTAATCCATTGGTTGTTTAGGAGTGTGTTGTTTAATTTCAATCTATTTGTAAATTTCTCAAATTTCATTTTGTTAATCATTTCTAACTTAATTCTGTTGTGGTTGGAGAACATACTTTGTATGATTTAAATTTTCAAAAATTTGTTGAGACTTATTTTATGACCTAACAGATGGTCTATCCTGAATAATGTTCCATGTGCCCTTGAGAAGAATGTGAATTCTGTTATTATTGGATAAGTGTTCTATAGATGTCTGTTATGTCTAGTTGGCTTATCATGTTTTTCAAGTCTCCTATTTTCTTATTGATCTTATGTTTAATTTTTCTATTCATTATTGAAGTAGGATATTGAAGATTCCAACTATTACTGCTGTCTTCCTTCAATTTTGTCAGCTTTGCTTCACGTATTTGGGGCTTCTGATATTAGATGCACATATGTGTATGGTTGTTAAATCTTGATTCATTGGCACTTTTGTCATTATACAATTTCCTACTTTGTAGTAATTTTTATCCTAAACAGACAATATTTTTTCTGTTATTAGTATGGCTACTCCAGCAGCTCTGTTTTGGTTACTGTTTTCTTTTTCTTTTTTTCTCTTTCTTTCTTTTTCTTTTTCTTTTTTTTTTTTTTTTTTTTGAGATAGAGTCTTGCTTTGTTGCCAGACTGGAGTGCAGTGGCACTATTGTGGCTCATGCACCTCTGCCTCCTGGGTTCAAGTGATTCCCCTGCCGCGGTCTCCAGAGTACGTGGGACTACAGGCACTCACCACCATGCCCGGCTAATTTTTTGTATTTTAATAGAGACAGGGTTTCATCTGTTGGCCAGGATGATGTCGATCTCCTGACCTTGTGATCAGCCTGCCTTGGCTTCCCAAAGTGCTGGGATTACAGGGATGAGCCACCATGCCTGGCCTGGTTCCTGTTTTCATAGTATATCTTTTTCTTTTCCATTCATTTACTTTCAACCTATTTGTGACTTTGAATTTAAATGTGTCTGTTGTATACAGCATGGATGTAGATCTTTTTAAAATTTTATTCTGTTAATCTCTGCCTTTTAATTTGAGTATTTGACTTATTTTTACTTAACATAATTTTTAATAAGGTGGGATTTACATCTGCCATTTTGCCCTTTGATTTCTGTACATTTTATGTCTTTTTATATGTCTCTGTTCCTCCATTGCTCCTTTGATGCTCAATAGATATTTTCTAGTGTACCATTTTAATTCCCTTGTCATTTCTTATACCATGATTTTTGAGTTATTTTCTTAGTAGTTTCCCTGGGGTTTCAGATTTTAATTCCCTTGTCCTTTCTTCTCCCATGATTTTTTAGTCATTTTCTTAGTAGGTTCCCTGGGGTTTCAGAGTGCATCTTTTTTTTTTTTTGAGACGGAGTTTCACTCATGTTACCCAGGC
>NW_022437029.1:2286793-2319365 GCF_009761245.1 Sapajus apella | reverse complement strand
CCTCGGCCTCCCAAAGTGCTGGGATTACAGGCTTGAGCCACCGCGCCCGGCCTCAGATTGCATCTTAATTGATAACAATCTAGTTTGAATTAATACCAACTTAATTTCAATAGTACACACAAATTTTGCTCTTACATATATCTCTTTCCTCCTCCCTTTTCTGTGCTGTTATTCTTATATACATTATGTCTCTATGTGCTTACTAACACAGATTTATAGCTATTGGTTTCCACAGTTGTCTTTTAAATTAGAAAGAAAAAGTTACAAACAAAAATATATTTGTACTATTTTTTAATTTTTACCCATGTATTTGCTTTTACTAGTACTCTTTATTCTTTCATGTGGATTTGAATTACTGTTCAATGCTCATTTCATGTAGGACAAGTTTGCTAGTGATCATTTCTTTACAGCTTTTGTTTATCTTGGAATGTCTTAATTTGTCTTAATTTTCCCTTCTTTTAAAAATTGAGGTGAAATACATATAACATAAAATTAATCATTTTAAAGTGAACGATTTAGTGACAGTGCATTTACAATGTTGTGCAACCACCACATGTATCTAGTTCCAAAACATTTTCTTCACTCCCAAAAGAAAACTCTGTATTCATTAAGCAATTTCTCCCATTCCTTTTATTTTGGAAGGATAGTTTTGCTGGATATCGTGTTCTTGGTCCACAGTCTTTCTATTGCAGCCTGAATAGCTCATCTCACTGCCTTTTGGCATCTATGACTTTTCGTGAGCAATCAGTTACTAATTTTATTGAAGATCTCTTATATGTGATAAGTCACTTCTCTTTTGCTGCTTTCAAGATTCTCTTTGTCTTTGGGTTTGACAGTTTGATTATGACATGTCTAGGTGTCAATCTCTTTGAGTTTATCCTCCTTCAAGGTTGTTGCACTTCTTGGATGGGTTGTGTTTTCCTCAAATTTTGGAGGTGTTCAGTTACTAGTTCTTTGAATGTTCTTTTGGCATCTTTCTCTTCCCTCCCTTTCTGTGACTCTCAGTATACACAGATTGGTATGCTCAGTGGTACCCTACCCTACAGTGTTTTAGGCTCTGTTCTTTTCTTTTTCCTCTTTTTTCTTTGTCACTCAGGCTGGAATGCAGTGGCATGATCATGGCTCATTGCAGCCTTGACCTCCAGGCTGCAAGCAAATCCTCTGCTTCAGCCTCCCAAGTAGCTGGGACTACAGGTGCACACAACATGTTTGGCTAATTTAAATTTTTTTAAATAGAGATAGGACCTTGCTATGTTGCCCAAGCTGGTCTTGAACTCCTGATCTCAAGCAATTCTCCCACCTTAGCCTCCCAAACTGCTGGGATTACAGGCATGAGCCACTGTGCCAAGCCATTTTTCTTCATTGTTATTTTTTTCTATTCCTTAGATTGGCTAATCTCAATGGATTTGCCTTCAAGTTCACCAAATCTTTCTTTTTTCATTTTAGATATGCCATTATGCCCCTCTAGTAATTTTTAAATTTCAGTAATTGTAATTTTCAACTCCAGACTTTCTATCTGATTCTCTTTAAAAATTTTTCCTTATGTGTATTATCTATTTGGTGAGGCATCATTCTCATACTTTCCTTTACATATGTTTTCTTGATTCTTTGAAAATATTTAAATTAATTTATTTAAGTTATTTGTCTAGGAGATCTGACTGAGCTCCCTGTATATAGACCATATTTTCTTGTTTCTTTTTATGTCTTGTAATTTTTGTTGAAAATTTTAAAAATATAGCAACATGGATCATTAGATTCTTTCCCTCTCCTCAGGGTTTGTTATTGTTGTTCTTTGTTTATTGGCTTTTCTAAACTAATTCTGTAAAGTTTATATTTTTGTCATGTGTGTTCACTGGAGTCTCTACTTAGTTGGCTTAGTGATCAGCTAAAGATCAGACAAATTTTCTTAAACATTTAGAACCAATAAATCTCCCAATACTTGCTGAAATCTCTGTGTGCATGTTGAACACTCCTTTCAACACTCAACCAGGCAGTTGACAACTCTGTCTAAACTCTCACTTCCTATTTATGCAGAATCTCAAGATCAGCCTTGAGAGCTTAGAGCCTTCTCGTGTCTTCCCTGAGTATATGCACAGGTGATACTCTAGATAACCAGGGATATGCTGAGCTTCCTTGCAAACTTTTAGTTAATCTGCTGTTTGCCCCAACTGTTATTCACTGCCTTAGACAGCTGTGAAGTTAAATATTTTGCCTGTAATTGTCTTCAGCAAGCACCTCAGTGGGAGAGAAGGGCTTTTCACACTGGATGACTTCTAACTCAGGTCAGAGTAGGTTTTCCTTCTTGCAAGTGGGGTTTTCCAGGGAACCACCAGCTGGGTAAATTAATGACAGATTTCTGAGAATGAAGCTTTGAAGAATCTTCAACCCAGTTGTCCCCTTCCAGTGGCTGCCAGGCTGCTGGTTTACACTGTTATTGGGAAGCTGTCGGTTGTCAAGGCTGCCATGGAACTAGAGAGCAGGGTAGTGAAATATAGCAAGTTAAAATGCTGTAAAGCTCACTGTTTTTACTAAGACTTGGCTTTTTGTCTCAAATAAATGTTCCCTGAGTTGTTGCATTAATTTCCAGAGTTCTGACAAAGTTCATTCTGACCTTTTCTTTTTAAGAAGTTTTCTAATTGTTTTTATGGGGGAAAGAATTTTTGGAGATCCTTATTCTTTCATTTTTTCCTGATGTCACTTGCTTTTGGTTTTATTATTTAAAGTGTTTTGAATCACATTGAATGTTTGGTATCATCATATTTGATTAACTAAGAGAGCTCAGTTTTGCCACTCATTCACTTTGTGTCCTGAGGCAAGTTACAGAATCTGTCAACCTCAGTTCCATTGCTTGAAAAATGTTTGGTTGGTTGCCAAGCAAGAGCTCCAGTTTCTACCACCTCTGAGATTCTGAGCACCTGAAGGCCATATTTTCATCTGCATTTTCTATTATTCTCTTGTGTAGTTTTATCAAGATTGCTTTTTTAAATTGATACCATACCACGTCAGTTGTATTTTCATGATAATTATTTCATACTGAATTGTAAACATTAGCATCCAACAGCATCATTATGGCTCTTGGCTGTTACTTATTTCTGCTGAGAAACTTTAAAAATGCAGTTGCTATGTATTTTACCACCATAACAAAATTGGAAAAAAATGCAGTTGCTTTTCCCACCAACATCCTCCTCCTTAGTTTAGCAGCTCATCAGCATGAAGTTGAAAGAGAGAACTTTAAATCAGCCTAGTACAGGGTACTGCTATGAAGTCAGGAGTTTTGATGCCATGTTATCCAAGCCATATGTCTCATGCATCCTTCATAGTTGCTGGAGAATTGGCCCCAGCAGCAGATTTCAGTCGCTGTCTAGACTGGATCATCTCTAAGCCACAGCCTCTGTATTTGAGCTTCAACTTCTTCTGCCGGTCCCATGGTACAGAGACCTAACTGCCCTCCCACACTCCTACACTTTTCTGTGACCTGCACCCTCTTTCTACCTCCTTTTGAGCTGAAGCTGACCCAGTGGTCACTTGCTCCAGGGTTTGAAGAAGAAGGTGCAGGATCTGACTCCACTATCTGGAAGGCCCAAGTCCATCCTCCTGTTTTTCAGTTGCTGCCTGCAGGTGGGGATAGGTCTCAGTCTGTTGGGCTGCTCTAACAGAATACCATAAACTGGGCGGCTCACAAACAACTGCAGTGCCTTTCTCACAGTTCCAGGAGCCAAAAAGTTCAAGATAAAGGCGTTGGCAGGTTGCTGTCTGGCAAGAGTCCCCTTCCTGGTTCATGGACAGCTGTCTTCTCTCTGTGTCCTCACATGGCAGAAAAAGTGAGGGAGCATTCTGGGGTCCCTTTTATAGGGCACAGATCCCATTTGTGAGGGCTCCACCCTCATTACCTAATCACCTGCCAAAGGCCCCACCTCCTAACACCATCACAGTGGGGATTAGGTTTCAACACATGAATTTTAGGCAGGGGGCCCAACAATTTTGTCTATGGTAGGATCATCCATGTGATCCTCTGTCCACTGGAGTTGGGTCAGGTGGCAGTGATGGGCAGGGATGTCCTGCGGCCTGGCTCTGTCCCTGTGGGAGAGGGTGGCATTCAGGTCCAGCCCCACCACCTTACTCTATTTTACCTGCTTCCAGCCCTGCACATTTCTCTGAAGACCTGAGCAGAGAGTGTGATAGGTCCTTGGCAATATCTGGCCATCACCCTCCCTGTCCTTCTGTGCAGAGCCCTTTCTCCCGGTTCTGTGAGCTGTGCAAGCCTCTGAGTTATTTGGCTAGTGTAGGAAATTGCTGCTGATCCAGGCTCCCTCTTGGACTCAGTACTGCTGGTCCTGGCAGGAAGGGGCAGGTGTTTGCCACTGCTTCTAGGGCCTCCTTAGCACCAGGATCTGCCTCACTGTCCCCTTCATGCCCTCTGCTGGCCACAGGTGGGTGGGGCACCTGTGGGATTACTGTCCCCTCTTGCCCCATTCCCCCAGCACACACTGCTTCCCAGCCACCCATCAGCTCCTGTGGGTGGCACTATTTCTGAATCCCAGTGAGTTAGGACGGGACAGCCAGAGCAGGCCTGTCTGGAGGTGGTGTGGGTGGGTGCCCATGTGCTGCATTTTGAGAGATGCCAAAAATAACAGTGAGCGATAATCCCTGCCATTAGCTCCATCCCGCCTTTGTACATTACGTCATCTCACTCGGTCCTAAACAGCAGCCTGGACGACAAGCCTTGTTGTCCTCTTTTGATAGCTGAGAAACTTACTAGGCCCAGGCTGTTAAGCAACACCAGGACTCCAGTAAAGACAGAACTTGGAGTTAGTTCTGTTCTACTCAGGCTCAAGTTTATTCTCTGGATGGTAGAGGTTTATCATCTCTGATTTGTTGCACTGGTTGTGGTTTCTGTTAGCTTTATACAAACGCTGTCCTCCCAAGGGAGCAGGGAACCATGGGAGCAACATGCTGCTGCTCCTTGCTAAGCATCGGTTATGTGCACAACCTCACACTGAGCTTTCCAGGTGCAGGTCTCAGGCCACCAGTGCAGGCGCCTGAGAATTTTTAGCTTCGTTTATGCTTTGAGCCCCCAGGGCTGACTGCCTGCCATCTTAATCGCACTCAACCTGGTGCTTCTTCCAGCCTCCAGCACCCAGGTTCTGGGAGGTAGATTGTGGTGTCTGGGCGTGTGGATGGGAGAAACACCGCTGCTCTTCCATGCCAACAAGACCTCCATCCTCCCAGCTCTGCGCCGGTCACTCTGGGCTGGCTGTCTTTGGTCCCTTTTGCTTTTGGTGAGCTGAACCACCCTAGGACACCCCTACCCCCTCTCCCAATGGGGCCCAGAATACTGTATGAGACATCCAAGGCTTCCTTTACCAAACACCACTTGCAGCTCTATCTAAGGACTTGCTGCCACTGCCTATGTCTGCCTGTGTCTGTCTCACTCTAAAGCCCTTCATCCTTTGCTAGGTTCTTTCCCATCTGGCAGAAAACGCAAGGCCATCAGATCATACTGGGCATGTCCAGGGAATGGGCCAAAGCTTGGAGTTTGCTTATTTTGCTGATTACTGAGCTGTTCAAAAGTGGCCCTGATACAAAGGGGTCATCCCTCTACTCTGTGAGTCCACAACAAACAGATGCTGCTTCTACTGATACCTGCGTTAGAGACTGCCTCAGCCTGAACTGGCTGTCGCTGAAAGTCCTGAAATTGTGCCAAACCCCTTTGTTCTGCAGATCTAAAAATGGAACCAAACAAAGCATTTCAGGTGGAATCAGGGGGTTCAAATGGTTTGACATCACTCAGCCAGCCCCTGTTTGCTCAGGGAATTAGTTGGAACCCTTTCTGTTGCAGGTAAGGCTTCTTTGGCTTTTAAAAAAATGAGAGACAGATTTTATGACTCATCTTGAAAATCACAGCTAGTTAGCTTCAGGAATAGCTGGATCCAGGACTCCAAACAGAGTCCCCAGAGGCACCTGCTTTTCTCTCTTCATCGCTCTGTGCTTTCTTCCTCTATAGACTCTCATTTGTCCAGACCCAACAGAAAATAAATGTTCTCTTGCAACAATTCTGAAAATCCATGAATCTTGCTCTTTGACCTAAAACCAGTCACATATCTGTCCCTGGAACGACACCCTTGCCAGAGGATAGAGCTACATTGACTGGCTTAGGCCTGGGCCATGTCTGCAGCTTCTGCCTTGGGCCATAGCATGTATTAAGAGTCTGGCTCACTGAATTCCTGGGTGAACACAATTTCTAGCCCTGCTGGAGCAGTGGTCCCCTCTGCTCAGTAGTGCCCAGAGTAGAGCTGCCACCTTACCACTGGTTTCAAGTGGAATGCAGCCCAAGTGGCCATTAGTCGCCCGGATGAGTTCCCATTTCTAGGAGGCTGCAGTCCCTGAGTTCTCCTTTATTGGGCATTCAGTGTCTCGAAGGAAAACTGTTCTGGAGACTGTAGCATGGGACGTGGAACAAGGTGCCCCACCACACTGCACCCACATTGTGTTTTAGTCCCATCAACACTCCTGTTCCCAGGTCCTCCCCCAGGATCAGAAAGCATCTTGCCCCTTCACAAGGAACTCCAGTTGTCCAGGCCTGAGTGCAGTCTAAACGATTAGAGGACACATCTTTCTTGGCTGCCGTAAGCCTGTGTTGGAAGAGAGGTACCTCTCAGAAGTGACCTGGATCAACTTCAGAGACTCCCTCCCCTACCCCTCATGATGCTGTGTGCCCAGCTTCCACCACCCCATCAAGTCACAGACCAGGAACGCACTTGTTGGCCATGAGTGGCTTCCATCACCTGGATGGTGCAGGCACCAAGCTGGTGGCAGCTCCTTGTCCTTGTGGGTGAGCACCGTATGCCTGTATATGGTGCCCCAGCCGAAGGCTCCCCTGATGACGTGAGGGTCACACTCAAAGGTCTTGTCACACGTCTAGAACAGTGATTCTCTACTCTCTGCCTGCATTCTATAATCACCAGTGTGTGGCTTCAAAAATTACATATCTTAGCCCCACTGCCAGCAGTTGGGCTGGGGCATAACCTGAGTGTCAGGATTTGTCAGAGCTCCCAGGCAATCCTGGTGTGCACCAGCATTGAGAACAAGAGCTCTAAGGCAGTGCTTCTCAAACTTGAATGTGTAGAGGAACCACCTGGGGACCTTGGTGAAGTGCGGATTCGGATTCTCCGGTCTGGGGGAAGCCTGAGCTTCTGCATCGCCGAACCGCTCCCAGGTGGGGCTGAAGCTGCTGGGTTCCAGGCTGTACTTGAGGGGCAGGGGCACCAGCGTTCCCTCCATGAGGCTTCTGAACATGCCCTGGCAGGTGGGCACATCAGCCTGTGACCATTCTCACCATCACGGACTTGGTCCTAAAGGGCTGCCTCCAGGTAGAAACCAAAGCCACAGCCTCCCCACACATAGAAGTGTCATCTAGTTTCAGGCAGGTGCTGAGTGCAGCCCATCTGACCGGTCGGCCCTGAAGCCACTAGGAGCCCTACGGTGGCACTAATGGTAATCCTGAGGGGTGGAAGGGGTGAGGCCTCTCCAGGGCGGTGTAGCTCACAGCCCCTCAAACTATTGAACAGGGCACTCCACAAGTTCCCCTTCAACCACACCAGCCGAGGGGCCCTGTGAGTAGGGGAGGCGCGGCTTCCCCCTTGCAGGGAGGTGGATATGTCACACTTGTCCAAATGGTCACCTGCCACATTGGCCAGAAAGCCACTGGGCTGGGGGCTCTCCTGACACCTGCCTCCTCTTGGGACCCATTGCAGCCAGTCTGGGTTGAGTTTGGCTCCAGTGGCCTTGCCCTTGGAAAGACTAGATGCATGTGTGGGAGGAGACCTTGCCAGCTCCTATCCTGGCTGTGCGGCCACCTGACTTCGCCACCAGAGAATTGGAAGTCTTCTTACTACCGCAGGAGCAGACACCCTGCAAACACCTGCTCAGAAACAGACTTTGTCCTATCATGCATGGCACTCAGGATGCCCAGAGAAAGCAGGGCCCCACCTGCCTGCCGTGCCCATACTGATGCAGTGATGTCACTCACTGCCACCTGGTGACGCTGCCTTTTAGTAACAACTCCAAGTTGCCTGGCTTGGCACTCATAATATTCAATTCAGCTACCACTTAAGGGGTAAGCATATATCAGCTACTTAGAACAGTGCCTAGCACAGGACAAGCTGCCATCATCATCATGCCCTGGCTTTCTGGAAGAGCAAAGTTGGATAATTCTCCAATGTCCTTGTTCGTTCACAGGATCTTGCCTGATCAGCACAGCCTGTCCTCCTCTGGTCACTCTTCCAGGCATCAGTCAACTAAGGAACCCATGCAAATGCTTCCTTAGTGACTACAGTACCATGCTCAGCGCTAGGTCCATCATAACTTGTACCAATAGGAAGATTACACAGTGTATATGTTGCACTGTATTAATCACTCTGCATTTATTAAGCACCTACCGTGTACTTAGCACTATGGAATATACAGAACTTACCACATTTATTGGTACCATGCACGAGGACTTTCCAGTCTAACAGAGGAGGCCAGCTACAACCTGTGAGACAATGCAGAAGTCATTATGTGTTAACTGGTGTGGGCCATCTGTGTACTATGTCCACCCCTATGGAAATTAAGAAAATTGAGACTTCAGTGCTTTTTTTTTTTTAGGTCTTTAAGACACAGAGGCTGAGGCTGGTCTTGGTGGCTCACAACTGGAGTCCTACCGCTTTCGGAGGCCACGGCAGGTGGATTGCCTGAGCTCAGGAGTTCAAGGCCAGCCTGGGCAACACGGTGAAACCCCGTGTCTACTAAAATATAAATAAATTAGCTGGGCATGGCAGTGTGCACCTGAGACAGCTACTCAGGAGGCTGAGCCAGGAGAATTGCTTGAATCCAAGAGGCAGATGTTACAGTGAGCCGAGATCACACCACTACACTTCAGCCTGGGTGACAGAGCAAGACTCCATCTCCAAAAAACATAATAATTAATAAATAAGGCTGGGCGCGGTGGCTCACGCCTGTAATCCCAGCACTTTGGGAGGCCGAGGCTGGTGGATCACGAGGTCAAGAGATCGAGACCATCCTGGTCAACATGGTGAAACCCCGTCTCTACTAAAACTACAAAAAATTAGCTGGGCATGGTGGCGCGTGCCTGTAATCCCAGCTATTCAGGAGGCTGAGGCAGCAGAATTGCCTGAACCCAGGAGGCGGAGGTTGCGGTGAGCCGAGATCACGCCATTGCACTCCAGCCTGGGTAACAAGAGTGAAACTCGGTCTCAAAAAAAAAATAATAATAATAAAATAAATAAATAAATAAATAAAATACAGAGGCTGAAATGATTTGGAATATTAGGTATTCTCATATAATGAGCCAAATGCATTTCCATATTGTTCCATGTCCTCGCTCTCTGAATGTATGTCTCAGAATTATAAACCAGGAAGATATTGATGTCAAACCGGGCCAACCCCATATCCGAATCACAGAGAGAATCCTACGAAACAGCTCAAAGAAAAGCAACTATTTGACATTTGTTTTTCTTTAGAGGTTCAGAAGAAATGAACAGTCAAAGACCTTACTAAAAGCGAGTGCAGGTTTGGTATCTGAGGAATTCTCTCAGGTTTTCTAAGCATAGGTGATGAGGCTCACTCGTTCATAAAACATTTATCGAGCTCCCACTGTGCGTGAGTATTAGGGCTATGAAGATGAAAAAAACTAGTCTCTGCCCTCAGGGAACTCAGAGTCCAGGAGGGAGATGTGTCAAACCAGGCGTGAGTGGGCAGGGGCTTGGAGGGAGGAAGCAGGTTACCAGGGGAGCGCGAAGATTTCTCAGGGCCAGGATGACGGTAATGACATGCGTTGGGCCAGGCCAGAGGGACTTTCTGTGGTGATACCATTCTTTTTTCTGGATCACGCAAAAACCATGTACTAAGAATGAGATTTTGAAAATATATTTTCAATACAGATGGTCCTTGACTTACAGTGTTTCAATTTAGGATTTTTTGGCTTCATGATGGTATGAAAGCCATTCAGTAGAAACTGTACTTCTCTCTTGATGCTGGGCCCCTCCCAGTCAGCCATGCGTTTGCCACTACAATATTTTCAGATTATGATGGTTTTATCCAGATGTAACCCCATAGTACATCAAGGAGCATCTATACCTGTTGGTCTCAGCTCACATGTGTCTCATATGTTGGTTAACTAAAATGTCTTCACATAAAACTAAGTTTGCGTCAATTTTACAGACTTTTACTTTTCAAAAGTAAAATACAGCCATGCATCACTTAATAGCAGGAACACGTTCTGAGAAATGCATCCCTAGGTGATTTCATTGTGTGAACATCATGTAAGACGTTTACACAAACTTAGATGGTATAGCCTGCTATGCAGCTAGGCTACATATGGCCTATTTCTTCTAGACGACAAACCTGCACAGCATGTTACTATACTGAACACTGTAGGCAATTGTAATACAATGGTAAGTTTGTATGTATCTGAACATGTCTAAACATAGAAAAGGGACAGTAAAAAGATGATATGAAAGATTAAAAATGGTCCAGGCGCGGTGGCTCCTAACTGTAATCCCAGCACTTTGGGAGGCTGAGGCAGGTGGATCACCTGAGCTCAGGAGTTTGAGACCAGACTGGGCCAACATGGTAAAACCTCGTCTCTACTAAAAATACAAAAATTAGCTGGGCGTGGTCGCAGGCACCTGTAATCCCAGCTACTCAGGAGTTTTGAGGCAGGAGAATCGCTTGAACCTGAAGGACAGAGGTTGCAGTGAGCCAAGATTGCGCCACTTTACTCAAGTCTGAGCAAAAGAGTGAAACTCCATTTCAAAAAAAAAAAAGGTTAAAAATGGTACGCCTGTGTAGTTACTTACTATGATTGGGGCTTGCAGGACTGGAGTTGCTCTGGGTGACTGAGTAAGTGAGTGGTGAGTGAACATGAAGGCCTAGGACATGACTGTACACTACTGTAGACTTCATAAACACTGTGGACTTAGGATATACTAAATTTATTTATTTATTCATTTATCTTAAATTTTATTTTTTTTATTATTATTGAGGCAAAGTCCCACTCTGTTGCCCAGGCTGGAGTGCAGTGGCACGATCTCAGCTTACTGCAACCTCCACCTCCTGGGTTCAAGCGATTCTCTTGCCTCAGCCTCCCGAGTTGCTGGGATCACAGGCACACGCCACCACGCTGGCTAATTTTTTGGTATTTTTAGTAGAGATGGCATTTCACCATATTCAAACTTCTGACCTTGGGTAATCCATCTGCCTCAGCCTCCCAAAGTGCTGGGTTCACAGGCATGAGCCACCAACTAAATTTATTTTTTAAACTAATTGCACTATGATGTTACAATGGCTATAACATCACTAGGTGATAGGAATTTTCCAGCTCCATTATAATCTTATAGTATCGGTGTCATGTATGCTGCTCATCATTTACTGAAACACCATTACATGGTGCATGACCATAACAGAATGTTAGATATCAGAGTCCAAGCTACTTGTATCACAGTTGAGGCCCAGAAAGGGAAGTGATTGATCACAAGTCACTCAGCTGGTTAGTAGCTTGTTAGTGATAAAGTCAAGGGTAGAACCCAGTTCTACAGACTCATTGCTATTTCTAACAATAGGGGAAGTAAGCGTCTGGCCAAGTGCTGTCCTGAGCCGCTGGCAGTAGCTGCCTGAAGTATACACCATGCTGTGTGCAACCTGAGAATGACACTGTGATTGATTACTGATGTCTGCCAACGGCAGGTGATGGGAGCATGGCAACGGGTGTGCCAATGTTGCCATTTTGCCTTATCTTGCCATTTTGCCTTATCTTTTCTTGTGGTGATAAAAAGAATGTATCTCTAAAAGTGGAAGCTATGCTTAGTAATTCCTTTTAAAAGTAGACTTACAATGCATTTATTTAAGTCTGTGACCACTAACACTTGCTGTCCATGCTAGGAAGACAAAGCTGAATTCCACCTAGCCTGGCCCTTTGCCGGCTCACAGTCTTAGGGCAAAAGCCTTGTTTAGTAGGGAACCTTTCTGAGATTTCAACAACTTGTACAGAATGAGAAAATGTGAAAATAATTTAACAGTGGATTTAAACTCTCTAGAGCAGCGATCCCCAATCTTTATGGCACCAGGGATTGGTTTCACGGAAGACAATTATTCTATGGACCAGGAAAGGGCAGGAGGATGGCTTTGGAATGAAATTGTTCCACCTCAGATCATCAAGACTTAGCTAGATTCTCATAGGGAGTGTGCAACCCAAATCCCTCACATGAGCAGTTAACAATAGGGTTCACCCTTCTATGAGAATCTAATGCTGCTGCAGATTTGGCAGGAGGCGGAGCTCAGGTGGTCATGTTTGTTCACCTGCTACTCACCTCCTGCTGTGTGGCCCAGTTCCTAACAGGCCATGGTCCGGTACCAGTCCATAGCCCAGGAGGTTGGGGACCCCTACTCCAGAGCATTTGTGCTGGTTATCTAAACTATTTTTAACTTAAAATAAAAACTAAATTAATACCTTTTCAATTACTAAACTTTCAAAGTGATTTTAGATCTGTAAAGGAATCCAAATATTACCTATATTTTTACTCTCGATTTAAGAGAGTAAAAATTAGAAAATAAAGGCAAACAAATTCAGACATGGAACTTGTTCTCAATAATTATATAATTTCCTCATATCTGCACCTCCAACTCCAAACTTGAATGTTCTCCCAGGTCAAGTAGATCACTGGGTTACACTGGCTTTTGCTCCCAAGTATAAGAAACCAATTTGCAAGCTTGGGGCTTAACCTAGAGTCCAGCTGGCTGATGGAAAACCTGAGAGTTGACCAAGAGGAAAGGAAACAGGCTGGCAGGCCATGTTACATGCCTGCAGACAACATTCTACAGCCCCATGTGGGCAAATCATTGGCATCTGTGGCCTCTATGTCATCAGAGTTCCAAAGTGCCAGCCTATTGGGGTGAATGTGTAATCTCATTAGCTGACAGGTTTCTATCATGTATATTTTTATTTAATAAATGCAGATACTAGCTCTGTGTGGCACATCTATTTCTGTCCTTCATGCTGAAGCCTATTTTCTTAGTGTCTTATATTTCCCAGTAGTTCGTGATGCCCCTGTGTTGAATCATTTACGTCTGCATGTCTTACACGTCAGGCCACAAGGATCCTGAGTGCGGTTCTTCTGTCCAGACCACCAGCTGATAGATTGTTGAATGACAGCCCACTGTCCCAGACTGGCTCTGTTCTCTCTTGCTGTCTGTCAGCTGGGACTTTCCTTCTTCCCTCTGTCAGAGATCGCAGTGGCCTGTCTCATCACATCCATACAGAAGCAACTGACAGATGTGACAGATGTCAGTAAGGAGCACAGTGCCTGAGATGACACAGCTGGGAGTTGCTAATTTGCTGAGCTAACGGGGGTCTGCCTGTGTGAAGAAGCACAGGGAAGTGGCAGTTAGGAGGCCAGGCATCTGGTTGTGCCTTTCCTACTAGGTGACTGTGAACCTGAGCCAGCAGCTGAATCTTTCTCTGAGCTGTGTCTTCACATGCCCAGTGAAGGGCCCGACCACACGCTCTTATGTGACTCATGGTTTACATGGGCCGGGGCCATGCCCCCGCTAACAGTGAGGCGCTTCGCCTAGGCAGTTGTGTAGAGCATCAGCACTTTGCACGGCATTCCTGCGAATGTGGTTTGTCCTCATAAGATACTTATTATGCAAACTGTGTTTGCTCTGCACACAGTACCTGGGCTCCAGGTGGGAGGGAAATGAAGAACAAATCGTCTAGCCAGGCCTTGTGGGGAGCATTGCTATTGTTTTGGAGAGAGTGTTTTGCTTTCCTTAGAGATGGCCAGAGGGACAGAATTGAAGTGAGCCTAGTTTGCCTTCATGAGCTGAGGGTCTGTGTCTGTGACCCCTTGGAAGTGATGAGTAGTAAGGATAGTCTTTCTCTGTAGAAACACCAGCATTTGTCCACTGGGCCTTGGGCTACCTCTAATGGCGAGGTGATGGGGTGACAGATGATGACAATCCCGGGCTGACCCAAGACCAGAACAGAAGGAACCGCTGGCTCCATCACCATCCCTTGCCCAGAAATCTTCCAGGGACTCTGGCAATCCCTTGTTCCACAATGTGGATTTTTGGAGGCCATGGAGGAGGTCACCACACAGGTCCCATCTTTAAGAACAAGTTCTCCAATGATGTTCTTTGTCTCCTGGACATTGGGAGGGGTGTGCCCAGGCATGTGAAGGGAGACTGGCCCCACGAGGTGCAAGGTGCAGTGATTCTGTCCAGCGGCCTCTGCAGAGCCTCCTGACTCCTGGCTAGGGCACGGCCCCAGGTTTCACTCTAGTGTTCCCACAGAGCCACGTGCAACTGGAAGGAACTGGAAAACCCATCCGTGTGGTAAATGAGCTGCACTTGCAGTTTCCTGTTTTGATTTTGGTCAGGGCCAGTGTAAGCCATGATGGTTGTTGCATTCTGTATAGCATCACTTTGGGATATTCATCGAGAAAAGAATGTATATGTGGCAGGCACCGCTTGTGAACATTCACCCTGAACAACACACAGCAAAGGGAATATTCTGAAATTATCTAGCTCGTTTCTGATCATTATAAACAACTGATCTAAGTAATTTAAGTGCTCAGTTGGGCTTTGGGACTATAATTGGTTGACTGCCTATGTAGCTGAAAAGAACTTACCAGTAGCAGACTTGTGGAGTATTTCTTTCTTTTATTTTTGAGACAGAGTCTCACTCTGTCACCCAGGCTGGAGTGCAGTGGCCCAGTCTCTGGGGTTCAAGCAATCCTTTGCCTCAGCCACCTGGGTAGCTGGGATTATAGGCATGTGCCACCATGCCCAACTAATTTTTGTATTTTTAGTAGAGATGGGGTTTCACCATGTTGGCCAGGCTGGTTTCGATCTCCTGAGCTCAGGTGATCTGCTGGCCTTGACCTCCCAAAGTTTTGGGATTCCAGGCATGAGCCACCGTGCCTGGTCAATTGTGGAGTTATTTCAACAGATTAGACGTTCAAAATATTCCATGAGGAAAAACACACTGTAATGTCCCCATGAGTGAGTGAGGGTTCCTCTTAGAGGGATGGTGGGCTAAGTGGCACATCATGTGGGGGATCCCCTAGCCTGTTTCCTGGCAGGCCCAGAAACACCGCAGTTCTCTGTCCCTGTCCCAGGCAGCTCAGCAGTGGGCCTGTTCCCACTCTGGGGTCAGAGCTCAGCCACTGTGGCCCCTGTGTATGGGTCATGCAGTGGGTACATTAGAGGTAGTGGAGCCTAGAAGGGAAGCTGTGTTCTGGGGACAGAGGTTCTAGGCCACCTGTGCTGACTTGCCTTGCTGCCTTTGGCAGGTAGGTTGCTCTCAAGTTCTACAGTGATAGCTTCTCCTTCAGCCTCTGTCACAGAGATGATGTGGAGACAAACAAGGGAACTGCTGCTAAAGTACTTTGTGAAAATGACAGAAACTGCCCCTCATAGACACGAGATCTTGTTCCCAGCAGTGGAGAAGGCAGGTCCTGACACCAAGAGTTCCTTCTGTGTGCTAGGCACTGCATAGAAACTTACACATAGAATCTGCTTCAACTCTCACAACCACTTGCGCTTGAGGTTTCCAAGTCAGGAAACTGAGCCTCAGAGAGGGGACGCAACATAACCCCAAATCCTGGGCCCTAAATTCCAGTCTATTTACATCACACTGCCTTGTCTTTAAAAGAAACTATTGGAGCTTCTTCTAATTGTGAACAAAAGGCATGCGAAGTCAGAAAGCTTTGGAAGCGTGAATGCACATCATTCCATGACCCAGAGAAAATGTCAGTTCGCATTGTTTTGTGATCCTTCCTTTGTTTATTCTATGCACTAAGAGCTTTCAAAAAAACGAAAACGGGTTCTTACTGCAGACGTCATTTTGCACACATGATGCTCATCAAAGGAAGGTCCACAGGCAGCATGGTCAGCATCACTTGGGAGCTTGCTAGAAATGCAAGCATCTTGGGCTGCAGCCCAGGCTTACTAAAGCAGAATCCATGCCGAGCAAGTGCTTCAAATGATGGAGATACATCTTCACTTTTATTTTACTTATTTTTAAATTTTTTACTGTAGGGGTACAAGTGCAGCTTTTTCGCGTGGATATATTGTATAATGTAATGGTGAGGTTTGGGCTTCTAGTGTACCCACAACCCGAATAGGGAACACTGCACCCAATAAATACTTTTCCCACCCTCCCCATTTTGGAGTCCCCAGTGTCTATTGTTTCCATCTTTATGCCCATGTGTACCCCTTGCCTGGCTCCCACTTATAAGCGAGAACATGTGGTATTTGATTTTCCTCCCGTTCCTTTTTATTTTTTTTTTTTTTCAGACAAGTTTTCACTCTTTCACCCAGACTGGAGTGCAAGTGGTGCAATCTCGGCTCACGGCAATCTCCACCTCCCAGATTCAAGCAATTCTCTTGCCTCAGCCTCCCTAGTAGCTGGGATTATAGGCATGTACCACCATGCCTGGCTAATTTTTGTATTTTTAGTAGAGTCGGGGTTTCACCATGTTGGCCAGTCTGGTCTTGAACTCTTGACCTCAAGTGATCTGCCCATCATGGCCTCCCAAAGTGCTGGGATTACAGACATGAGCCACCACGTTGGACCTGGTATTTGATTTTCTGATTCTGAGTTGTTTCACATAGGGGAATGCCCCAGCTCCATCTGAGTTGCTAGAAAGGACATGATTTCATTCTTTTTTTTTTACGGCTGTGTAGTATTCCATGGTGTACATGCACCATATTTTCTTTATCCGGTCATCCATTGATGGACACCCAGGCTAATTCTCTGACTTTGCTATTGCATACTCTTAGAAGTCTGTCATAGCTGATTTTTCCCCCATTGCAATGTATGGTAGGTATTGTCCCATGTCACTAAATATTTTCTTGTATCATGATTTCTAGTGACTGGATAACATCCCTCATATTGCTGTGTCCTGATGCTATGTCTGGTCTCCTGCCTATGTCACCTACTGGTGAGCCTTTAGAATGTTTCCAGGAAACTGTTACAAGACAGCTGGATTATCTCCTTAGGACAAATTCCCCAGAAGTGAAATTGCTAGAGCAGCAGATTTTGATACATGCTGCCGGATTCTAGCCCAGAATGGATGTAGCTTGCTTGGTCACAAACTCTTGGCCAGGGTTCCTTGGGAGGCAGCTGCCATCACAGGGAAGAGCTCACACTTGCAGGGGCACAAGCCTTGATTTCAGGGTCAGATCTTCCACTTACTGCCACAGTCATCTCAGACTGGTGGCTCAGCTGCTCAGACCCTCTATTTCCTCATCTGCAAAAAAAAAAAAAAAAAAAAGATGGACCATTTAACACATAGCTGGTTGTGAGCTTTAAATGAGACCTGGGATGTGCTTAATAAATATTCATTTCCTTTCCTTTGAATGAAATGAGCTCAGGGCCTAAGGAGGTCCTGCCACAAAGTCCTTAGATGTGCTTGCACAAGATATTTTAATAAATGCATATGGGTGTTGTTGACCTTTTCGTTTGGTTCTCTGATATCTCAGGGAATGTATGGCTTGGCCACAGCAAAGGAGGGCAAAGAAAGAAAACTCCTGAAATTTTCTGCTCCTTAAATTTGAGCAGAAAGTTAACATGTGTGCGCCGTGCTGTGGAGAGCATGCTGGGAGGTGGTGGAGGGCCAGTAAGAGGCGTCAAGGCCTGCAGGTGTCTTGCTACCCCCGCTCTTCAGCGCATCTCTCAGTCCCTGCGAATTCACACGATGTGACACTGCCTGCCCTCGGGAGGTTTGTCTTACTGTGGAGTGGTGTCTCGTTGGAACATTGGGCCACTCTGTGCTGGGCATGTCCTGCGTGCTGGCCTTCCACGGGGACAGAGTTCTGAAGAGGCTCCTGAGGGCACCCGGCTGCTGACAGAGGGCAGGCCACAGGAGAAAGCCAGCAGCAGAGGCAGGCTACATGCGCAGCCCACCGACTGGGGTGGAATTGCCAGTGTGGGCCTTGTGGGATTTGGCCAGCTCGTGCCACTGGGCAGAGAGCGCTGCTGGCTAGGACAGTCCTTAGAGACCTCAGTCCTGGGGCCCAGTCCCTGTCCCTTCAATAATCCATTCTGCTGCATGGGCCCCTGCACCACCCCCTAGGAGACAGGGGACTCTCCACCAGGTAGTTGGCCCTCTCCCTGGGAGAAGGCCAAGTTGTTGGCAGGAGCACAGTGGGCTGCAAGCTCTAATTGCATAAAGGGCAAATGTATATAAACTACCTTCAGCACACTTGGTGATTTTTTTTTTTTTTTTTGAGATGGAGTTTCACTCTTGTTGCCCAGGCTGGAGTGCAATGGTGAGATCTCAGCTCATTGCTTCCTCCATCTCCCGGGTTCAAGCGATTCTCCTGCCTCAGCCTCCTGAGTAGTTGGGATTACAGGCACCCACCACCACACCCAGTTAATTTTTTGTATTTTTAATAGAGACAGGGTTTCACTATGTTGGCCAGGCTGGTCTTGAACTCCTGACCTCAGGTGATCCACCCTCCTCGGCCTCCCAAAATGCTGGGTTTACAGGTGTGAGCCACTGCACCTGGCCAACACTCGGGGATTATCATCCAAGTTCTCCTCTGAACTCACTGCTTTCTTCTGTCATATCAAATGTATTTCTTGTGCTTTATTATTTAAATTGTAGGCCGTTTGAGTAGAATTCTGTATACAGTTGCATTTTGGAAAACAGAAAAGCAAGCTAGGACTTTTTCGGAAGCACCTTCAGAAGTCTCCCTTGCTGCTGCCTGTTCCTGAGTTTTAGCAATGTAGAATCACACCTGCCACCCGGAGCCCTCTGTCAACACTCCAGATATTGCCTGGAAACTGCTGACTGTACCGGTTGCAGTTGGCAACCATCAGACTTGGGAGGACCTTGAGTCAGGTGGCATTGTGATGTTGGTTGCAGGAGTCTATTATTTTGAAGTGGCAGCTGCAGGTAATCAGAGAGGAGCCACCGGGGCAAGTGGCTTTGTCATGTGGGGCGGCTGGGGAGCCAGCTGGGCAGGTTCAGTAGGTGATTTCTTTTGGGAGGGTGTGGCCCCTGCACCTGCCAGGTGTGGGCTCCAGCGGGGAGGGCTGGAAATCCCATCAGTGCCACAATGAGTGGGGCAAGCAGGTCCCCCCAGGAAAGCAGGTCACAAAACATATCAAGGACCCAAGGTAATACGATGGGCCCTTAAGGAAAAGTAAAAAGAAAACTCAAACTGGGGAGCAAATGTGCAGGGCAGAGATGAATATGCCTCCCACAGGGTCCCTCACACTGAGATAGTAAGTGGACATCAAGGTGGGGCAGGAGGGGCCGTGTAGTTTTGGTGCTGGAATGATAGAGGTGAGCCCTGGGTCTGGGTGTGTCTGGCTCAGAAGCTGTTTTGGATTTTCTCAGCATTCTTCTTTCTTCCTGGGCCCTGCCCTTCCTCAGATGGGGAATGCAGCCTCACCTGCCATAGCCCTTTGCCTGCTTCCATGGTGAGCGCAATCAACAAAGCCCCAGCAACTCGGCAGGGACGCCAATCACAGGGAGGCAAGTCCAACTCCCTGCAGAGCCAGGCCACCCCCATCCTGGCCTTCAGGGATTGGAGCAGAAGGCGGAAGTGCATGCGTTTCTTAGACTGCCTCTTCTGCCGTGTGCCTGTATGCCCGCCCAAGGAGCTCACAGGGCAAAAGAGGGCTGGGCTTGGCAGAAGCCCCACTTCCTTTTGGCCCATGGGTGCTTCTGTGGGAGATGGGGACAAGAGCTCGCAATCAGCAACCAGTGGTGATCAGCAACCTGTGGGCCCTAGGCCACTCAGACGACAGGGAGGCCCACTCTTCTCCTTGCTGCTAGCTTCCAGGAGGATGAGAGAGCCGGAGGCTCACAGCACGCTCAGGAGGATGGCTGCCTTTTACCAGTGCATCAGGCCTGACCCCAGGTGGGCCCTCTGAGAGCCAAGAGGTGGTGGGGGAGAGACTCGAGGGAGGGGAGGCTAGGCCGTGACTACCAGGGCATGGATGGCCACCATCCCCTGAGGCCTACGGATAACTTGCAGTGTCTGTTACCTTATGTTCTAGAATGTTTATGACCTCCTTCCTTACAGAGTTTTTATCTCCTTGAGTTGTGTAAATTCTGGAGCAAAATAAGGATTTTCTTTGTTTCCTTCATGACACACACATATTCATAAAGAGAAAGGGAGAGGGAAAGAGGAGGAGGGCTGGGTGAGCAGAGTGTGTCATTCTTACCATCCCGTGCTTGCAGTTGGGATCTCCATAGCGTTGTTGATTGCACTCACCATGGAAGCAGGCAAAGGGCTGCTTTGAGTGGAGAGAAGGCAGCCGAGGTCAAAGTTTATGGATGTCATAATTATGCCACTACCTAAAGCTCAGCACCAAAGGACTTGTGCTCACCTGATAGCCACAGCCTTGGGAGACGCTCTGCCTGAGCTCCTGCACAGCAAAAGCCAGGGGCCCTGCCCAGAGTCATCTTGTCCTGCTGTCGGTGACCTTATGCCTGGAAGGTGTTTGGCTCAGTGCATTTTGACTCTGTGCACAGTGGTGGAGAGGGAAGTAGAGCTATGGCTTGATTAAAGTTCATTTGCTTAGCATAAATAAACAGATTTGTGTTTCACATGGAAAATTCCCAGTAGGGCAGTTTCTGTCTGTACAGGTGATTGTTAAATCTGCGCATCACTTGAGCTGGGTGGACAGTCTTGGGAAATGGATGTTGCTTCTTTGGAAAGACCCACACACTGCCTGGCAGCAGGGGTTAGGGGTGCTTGGGGAGTTGGGGCACACAGTCCATCCTCAAAGCCTCACTTTCTTTTTTTTTCTAACAGCCTGATTTTGATTTCATTTTTTGTTTCTAAAAAATGCTTTCTCTGAGAGATTAAAAACCCTTTGAAGATTTTTTTTTAAACTATACTTTAAGTTCTGGGGTACATTTGCAGAAAGTGCAGGTTCGTTACATAGGTATACATATGCCATGGTGGCTTGCGGCATCCATCCCCCCCATCATCTACATTAGGTATTTCTCCTAATGTTAGCCCTCCCCAATCCCCCCACCCCCACCATCCCTCCCCTAGCTCCCCCACCCCCGACAGGCCCTGGTGTGTGATGCTTCCCTCCCTGTGTCCATATGTTCTCATTGTTCAGCACCCACGGGAGTAAAAACATGCGGTGTTTAGTTTTCTGTTCTTGTGTCAGTTTGCTGAGAATGATGGTTTCCAGCTTCATCCATGTCCCTGCAAAGGACATGAACTCATCCTTTTTATGGCTGTATAGTATTCCATGGTATATATGTAACACTTTTACTTTATCCAGTCTATCATTGATGGACACTTGGGTTGATTTCAAATCTTTACTATTGTAAACAGTGCTGCAATAACATATGTGTACATGTGTCTTTATAAATGAATACTTTATAATTTTGGGGTATATACCCAGTAATGGTATTGCTGGGTCAAATGGTATCTCTAGTTCTAGATCCTTGAGGAATCACCACATTGTCTTCCACAATGGTTGAACTTTGTTACAAAGGAGTAGTAACCCAACAACCCAGGGATTCCTTGTGAAGACAGGACCTGTACTGGGTAAAGCCCTGTGCCTGTAAATAGTCATCATTGTTACTGTTTCATAAAAATCTTTTTATTAATAATGAAACCTCAGTGCCTGATTCCACCCCATTTTGTATGGGCCACGATAGAGTGGTGATGTTATGTCTTGGTAATAGGCTTTTGAGCATTATTTCCTACTGAAAAAACAAAAACAAAAACAAATTCAGCTCCGCATCTGCTATGCTGCAGAAATGTCAGTCATAAATGTAGCATTCTAGGTAAATTAAGCATTATTTGGAGGATATATGCATAGAAAAAAATGGAGTATATTACCTCATTAAACTCCTGAAGTTAAAAATAACCCAGCCCTTGTAAAACTGTGCCCAGGGCTTCGGTGTTCTGTTTGTCACATATGTGTGCTGCAGTCAGCACAAGTTATAGCTCTCACTCAGAGACTAAACGTTGCCAAGCTAGATGGCCTCTTTGCAAGACACTCCCCAGCGTTAGAATGAATTTATATTGTATCTTCCCAAGTATTATGCAAATAGAATTTCTAAAATAAGGTTATGAATTCTGATGCTTAGCTATTTCTGAAATATGGTTTTATAAAACTCTCTGATAGTTTTTTTACTCTAATAACCTGAAAATGTCTAAACTAATGTTTTTCAAATCTCATATGAAAACATTCAGCTCTGGATGCATGAAAACAGGTTGCTCTTATGAAAGCTGTCATGCATTGCAGTCTAAGACATGGCTTGTATTCAGTGTTCGTGCAGGCTTAGGTGACCCATGTGAACATAGGCCCGTGTGTGAATACATATGAGCTTACACTGTGTTGTATAGCTGTATGCATGCCTAGCTAAGTTACTTAATTTGTCCATTTATAGGGACTCTGAATACCACTAAATCAACTGTTATGTAGGTAGTTTCTAAAAAACAGTGTAGTTTACATAAGATACTATTTATATGCTTATAAGCTATGCTGTTTATCTCATGGCTGACTGAGTGTTGGAATGAAGCTATAGTATTTCCTTGCAAAGAAGCAGCCCAGCAGGTTGTGGCCTGCCATTCTCTCCAGATGCCCTCACTGTCCCTGCCCTGCCCACGGCCAAGGGGAAGCCTGGGGAAGCAAACCAACCTCTAAGCAGGGACCTCCTCTGCTTCTATATTCCTTTACTCCTAAACCGAGGGGTCTGCAAAGCCCAGCAGACTTCAGCTCTGTGTGGCTATAGGATAGGTGATGTTTAAAGAAAGACACTAGGCAAGAAGAACTCAGGCTAAAGAAATGTGACAATGTCTAGCTGAGTCATAGATTTTGGAGGAAGTCTGTCCTTGAGGCATTATTAATGTGCTGGTTGATCACTAAGAAGTGATTCTTTCTGCCAGGCACGGTGGCTCACACCTGCAATCCCAGCACTTTGGGAGGCCGAAGCAGGGGATCACCTGAGGTCAGGAGTTTGAGACCAGCCTGGCCAAAATGGTGAAAACCAGTCTAATAAAAAAAAAAAAAAAAAAAAAAAACACACAAAAAATTATCCGGACATGGTGGTGCGTGCCTGTAATCCCAGATACTTGGGAGCTGAGGCAGCAGAATCACTTGAACCCAGGAGGAGGAGGAGGTTGCAGTGAGCTGAGATCGCACCATCACACTCTAGCCTGGGCAACGAGAGTGAAACTCTGTCTTAAAAAAAAAAAAAAAGGAAGTGATTCCTTCATCTAGCAGGATTTAGCAGGTGTTACTGATAAGTGCCTCTGGGTCATTTGCTCATTCATTCATTTAACAATATTTATTGAGCACTGCCATATAGCAGTTCCATGCTGGTGACATGTTATCTCTCCTCATGGAGTTAGTCTTCTGGTTTTACCTACTTAGCAAGAAAGGGGCTTTCTCTAGGCCAAGCCTTACTTTAGCTTTTAAAAAGCAGATAACATTAACTACAGGATGATAAGAGACTTCAAATCTGACCAGCCAAGTTCCTTTACTTGCCCTTCTTGCTTTACTTAGAGCTCTGTCACTTAGCATCTGAATACCCTCTGGTTTCTGCCCTTTGATTATGAGAATTCTTTGCTTGCTTTTGTCTCATATGTCAGAGTAGATCTGTTTCTTTGTCCTCGCTGTCCTTTCTGACAGGTGGACAGAGAAAGTTTTGCACACAAGTGGGTGACAGCTTCAAAGGGCAGGAGGTGGGAGGGGAGGCTGAGGCTGGTGGAAAACCTGAGGTCAGTGGCAGTTACCTGTAATCCCAGCTACTTGGGAGGCTGAGGCAGGAGAATTACTTGAACCCACGAGGCGGAGGTTGAGGTGAGCTGAGGTCATACTATTACACTCCAGCCTGGGCAGCAAGAGAGAAACTCTATCTCAAAAAAAGAGCAGGAAGTCCTCTGACACCTTCAGAGAGAAAGAGTTAGCTGCAGTGAGTGAGGTCCAGTCTTGATGCCCTGTGTCTATGGGGTGGGTACAGCTGTCAAGTCCCTGTGCTTTTGAGAAAAATAATATCATTAAGCAGCAAGCTGGCACAATTTTTTAACAGAGATTTCTCACAGGAACTTTGCAAGCATTTCACATTCCATTTGCTTCAGTAATGTGAAACTTATTTTTCTAAAAAAAGGTACAGGCAGATCTTGGCGTGACTCACTAGAGAACAATAGTTAAGTCATAATTTATTTTCATCTTTTTCCCCAGGAAAAGGAAAAATTGACTAAATGTATAGGGAATGTAACCAGGCATGAATCTGTAAAGGGGAAATGGATCAGAGAATCACACACACATGTATATGTATAAAATGGGTAAGTTTTGTCAACAAAAAATACAGGGGCTCCCACAATATGTCACGGGAGGTCTTGACACATTTTGAAGGGACAGATTGATCTTCCTGGGGAAGCAGAAAGAAAGCTGACATCTGAAGGATGAGTAGGAGTAAGACCAAAGTGGAGTGTGAAGGCAGGGAACATCAAGTTCAAGCAGAGGGAACAACATCTGCAAAGGCCCTGGGCTGGAAGGAAATGGAGTGCAGTTGGTGGAGGGAGAGCAGGACTGAGGCACGCGTTCTGCCAGTGTGCACAGGGCTTGGGTTGGAGTCCAACCCATCTCCTCCTCTTGTTGATGTTTGTATCTACCCACATTTGTGCTGTCTCTATTCCTGCCCCCATCTCCAGACTTCTCCACGAGATTGCATCCCTCTTCCTGTAATAGTTGTTTCAGTGTGAGTTTGCTGGAAGCAAATTGTATCAACTTTTCTTTTCTGAAAATGTCTTTATTTCATCCTTTTCAGCAGCTTTGTTGACTTATCATTTACATATCATAAAGTTTACCTGTTTAATGTGTATAATCTGGCCAGGTGAGGTGGCTCATGCCTATAATCGCAGGAGATCACCTGAAGTCAGGAATTCAAAAGCAGCCTGGCCTACGTGGCAAAACTCCATCTCTGCTAAAAATACAAAAATTAGCTGGGTTTGGTGGCAGGGCCTGTAGTCCCAGATGCTCCAGAGGCTGAGGCCAGAGACTTGCTAGAACCTGGGAGACGGAGGTTGCAGTGAGCTAAGGTCACACCACTGCACTCCAGCCTGGGTGACAGAGCGAGAATCCATTTTTCAAAAAAAATGCCTTTGGGAGGCCGAGGTGGGTAGATCACGAGGTCAAGAGATTGAGACCATCCTCGTCAACATGGTGAAACCCCGTCTCTACTAAAAATACAAAAAATTAGCTGGGCATGGTAGCGCGTACCTGTAATCCCAGCTACTCAGGAGGCTGAGGCAGGAGAATTGCCTGAACCCAGGAGGCGGAGGTTGCAGTGAGCCGAGAACACGCCATCACTCCACAGAATGGATCAAGAGCAAAACACAGTCTGAAAAAAAAAAAAAAAAATGCACAATCAATGGGTTTTTGTTAAAGAGTTGTGCACCAAGGAACACAATCTAATTTTAGAACACTGCCATCTCTTCAGAAAGAAACCTTGTGCACATTAGCAGCCCCTCCCATTCTACCTGCCCTTCACCAGCATCCCTCTCCCTAACTCTGTGCAGCCACAAATCTATTCTGTGTCTCTGTGGCATTGACTATTCTGAACATTCACATAAGTGGAGTCACAGTATGTGGCCTTTTGCAACCGCCTTCTTTCACTTAGGATAATGTATTCAAGATTCATCCAGATTATAGCATATATCATTACTTTATTCCTTTTTCTTGATGAATAATATTTTATTACATGTATTTCACATGTTTTTAATTCTATCTAGCCAGGGATGGGTATTTGGGTTATTTCTACTTTTTGACTATTATATAAATAATGCTGCTATGAACATTGGTATATAGATTTTTTTTGTGCTTTTTTTTTTTTCATTTTTTTGTTGAAATAAAAGCTGAAGGAATCTGTTACTACTAGACCTGTCCTGCAAGAAATGCTAAAGACAGTCCTGCAGGTTGAAATGAAAGGACACTAGGTATTAATTTGAAGGCATATAAAGAAATAAAGATCTCAATAAGCGTAAATATACGGGAATTATACACATAAAATTTACTATAAATTTGTGCTAAAATACACATAAAATTTACTGTCTTAACCATTTTAAGTGTATAGTTCAGTGGTATTAAGTACATTCAGATTGTTAAGCAATCATCATCATTATCCACCCGAACTCTTCTCATCTTGCAAAACTGAAACACTAACCCATTAAAAAATAACTTCCTAATCCCTTCTCCCTCAGCCCCTAGCAGCCACCTTTACTTTCTGACACTGTGATGTGGACTGTTCTGAGTACCTCATATAGGTGGAATCTAGTTTTGAGACTAATAATTCCAAATGCTCCCCGACTTACAATGGGGTTATGTCCTGGTAAACCCATCATAAGCTGAAAATATCGTTGAGTTGAAAATGCACGGCTGACTGGAGACTATGGCTTAGTACCACTGCCCAGCATTGCAAGAGATGGATAGTTTCTATTGACTGGGTATTGCTTTTGTACCATTGTAAAGTTGAAAAATCATAAGTTGAATGATCATAAGATTGGTTTTAAAAGCCTGTACTTTTTTTTTAAAAAAGTGCTAGTCTCTTAAATCATGTAAAATACAAAACAATGGAGTTACAAACCATTTTTACAATAATACTAGCTTTTATAATTCCCATATATTTACCCTTATTGAGATCTTTATTTCTTTATATGCCTTCAGATTAATATCTAGTGTCCTTTCATTTCAACCTGCAGGACTCTCTTTAGCATTTCTTGCAGGACAGGTCTAGTAGTAACAGATTCCCTCAGCTTTTATTTATTTGGGAATGTCTTAATTTCTCCCTCATTTTTTAAGTATACTTTTGCCAGATATAGGACTCATGCTTGACATTTTTTTCTTTTCACACTTTGAACATATCAGCCTACTACCTCCTGGCTTCCAAAGTTTCTGATAAAAAAATCTACTGATAATCTTATTGCAGATCTGTTGTATGTCACAAGTTACATCTCTCTTGCTGCTTTTAAGATTCTCTCTCTTTGACTCTCAACAGTTTGATTATAATGTGTCTTGGTGTGGGTCTAAGTTCACCCTATTTGGATTCCATTGAGCTAAATGAATGTTTTATACATACACACATGTAAACACATGTGTGCATATGTATAAACATATGTGTGTATATGTATAAACACATAAATGACTAAATATATAAATGTATATATAGATATATGTATCTATAAACATATAAATGTATAAATATATAATGTATAAATATATAATGTATATTTCATCAAATTTGGAAAGTCTACAGGCATTATTCTCTCAAATATTCTCCCTTCCCATTTCTTTCTCTCTTCTCCTTCTGGAACTCTCACAATGTGTATGTTGGTCCACTTCATGGTGTCTCACAGATCCCTTATTTTCTGTTCACTTTTCTTCAAATCTTTTTTTTCCTGTTTCTTGGACTTGATAATTTCCATTGTAACATCTTCAAGTTTGCAGATTCTTCTGTCTGCTCAAATCTGCCTTTGAATGCCTCTAGTGAATTTTTCATTTCAGTTATTATTCTTTTCATTTCCCAGATTTCTTTTTGGTTTCTTTTAAGATTTTAAAATCTCTTTATATTTCAGTTTTCTTCAGACATCATTTTCTTGATTTTCTCCACATCTTCCTTTAGTTTGGTGAACATCTTTAAGATAGTCTTTGTCTAGCAGACCCATCATCAGGTCTCTTCTGGAGATTGTTTCTGTTGTTTTTTTCCTTTGATGGTCCATAGTTCCTCTTCCTTTATATGCCTTGTGATTTTTTTGTTGTTGATATTTGAGTCTAATAGTATGGTAACTCTGGAAATTAGTTTCTCTCCTTTTCCCAGGGTTTGCTGGTTTGGATTTTTGGGTTTTGTTTGTTTGTTTGTTTTAATTGTTACAGGCAGTCTTAGTGCTGATAATCTGTCTGAAGTGTAAACTTAAGGCTTTCCCAGGTCTTTCCTGAGACAGCCTTTTTTGCAGGCATGCATGGAGACTTTCTAATTTCCCCTCATATGCAGTTATTTTAGAGTAGACTAGTCTTTGATATCTGGCTCCCAGAATGAGAAACAAGAAAAGTGGAGGGAAAAAAAGGATACCAGCCCATTAAATCTGCAGGGAGTCACTTGGGGCTGGAGGGAATGTTGCAACAATGGGGAAAGGTGCAACAACAATGGCCACCTCCTCTTTGTCTACACCTCTGTTATCAGAAGCAGCAACAGAGGACAGATCCCCAGTGTTTGGAGGACAGGGTCCTTTTCACTCACTCTGGTTTCTGCAAGCTGCTTACAAGCTGCTCCTGCAACACATGCACAGGTGCCTACCATGGGACTGGAGAAGTGAGGAGGAAAAGTTGGGTGGATGCTACTGTACTAAGAGCTGAAATTGACAGAAATTAACTACATGTACCCTCCAATTTTTCCCCTGGAAGTTGAAAGCCTTCAGTTGACTCCAAAGTCTCAAAATAGTTACATCAGACAGATTCTGCTAGTGCAATTGCACTAGCAGAAACAGTGGGGAAACAGATTCCTGGTGCTTTCTATACTACCATTTTCTCAGAGTCTTCCATGGACATATGTTTTTATTTCCCTGAGGTAGAAATCTAGGAATGTAATTGCTGGGCTGAATGGTAATTTTATGTTTGGCATTTTGAGGAACTGCCAAGCCTTTCCATAGTGGCTGCTACATTTTACATTTCCACCAGCAATGAATAAAGGTTCCAATTTCTTCACAACCTTGCAACACTTGTTATTATCTATCTTTTTTGCAACACTAGTTATTATCTATCTATTTTATTATAGTCATTCTAGTGAGTATGAAGAGGAACTCACTGTGGTTTTGTTGTTTTTGAGACAGAGTCTTGCTCTGTCACCCAGGCTGGAGTACAGTGGCATGATCTCAGCTCACTGCAAGCTCTGCCTCCGAGATTCAAACAATTATCTTTCCTCTGCTTCCCGAGTAGCTGAGATTGCAAGTGTGCACCACCACACCCAGCTAATTTTTGTATTTTTAGTAGAGATGGGCTTTCACTATGTTGGCCAGGCTGGTCTCCAACTCCTGACCTCAAGTGATCCACTTGCCTTGGCCTCCCAAAGGGCTGGGATTACAGGAGTGAGCCATCACTATGGTTTTGATTTACAATTTTCTAGTGACTAAGAGTGTTGAGCATCTTTTCATGCATGTATTAGCCATTCATTTGCCTTCTTTGTGTAAGTTTGCCTTCTTTGTACAAGTTTTGTTCAGATCCTTTGTCTGTTTTTAAATGGGATGTCTTTTTATTATTGAGTTATAAGAATTCTTTTTACGCTCTGCATACCAATCCTTTGTCAGATAGACAATATACAAATATTTTCCCTAGTCTGTTAATTATCTTTACAGTTTCTTGAGAGTCTTTGAATTAAAATCTTACAATGTTGAAGTCAAACTTATCTATCTTCTCTTTTGAGGCATTTGATGTCACATCTGAGTAATTATTGCCTAACCTAAAATGACAGGCTTATTCCTGTTTTCCTCTAAGAGCTTTATAGTTTTAGCACTTATGTTTAGATCTATGAGCCATTTGGTAGTAATTTTTATGTATGGTGTGAGGTAAGAGTACACATTGTTTTTTTGCATGTCGATGTCTACTTCTCCCTGAATGGTTAGTTGAAAAGACGATTTCCCCCCATTGAATTGTCTTGACACCCTGATTGAAAATCAATTGGCCATAAGAGTATTCATTTATTTCTGGACTCTGACATATAGTTCTTTTGAACTACATGTCTACCAATATGCCAGTACAATGTAGTCCTGATTACTGTAGCTTTATAGTAAGTTTTGAAAATGGAAAATGTGAGTGCTCCATCTTTGTTGTTTTTCAAGATTATTTTGACTTCTCAAGGTCCCTTGTATTTCCACAAAAATATTCAGATCAACTTGTTACTTTCTGCCCCAAATTCAGCTGAGATTTTTTATAAAGATTGCATTGATTCTGTAAATCAGTTTGGGAAATATTGCCATTTAATAATATTCTGATTTATGAACACAGCACATCATTCCATTTATTTATGTCTTCTTTAATTTTTTTCAACATTGTTGTTATTTTCAGTGTACAAGTGTTCTACCTTCTTGGTTAAACTTACTCTTATTTTATTCTTTTGAATAACATTTTAAATGCAATTTTTTTTCTTAATTTCACCTGTGGATTGTTCATCACTAATATGTAGAAATACAATCGGTTTTTGTTTTTTGTATTGGTCTTAAATCCTGAAACCTTGCAAACTTTAGTTATAATAATGTTTTAATGGATCCCTCAACATTATCTATATACATGATCTTGTCATCTACAAATAGAAATAGTTTAACTTCTTTCCTTCCAATCTCAGTGCTTTTTATTATTTCACTTCAGTGTTTGTCCTGTCAAGAATCTCCAGTACAAAGCTGATTATCAGTGTGGCAGTAGATGTCTTTGTCTTTTTTCTTATCATAGGAGAAAAACATTCAGTCTTTCACCACTGAGTATGATGTAAGCTGTAGTTTTTTATAATGCCCTTTATTGTGCTGAGGAAGCTTTTGTCAATTCCTAGTTTAAGTGTTTATATCATGAAGAGATGTTAGATTTTGTCAAGTGCTTTTTCTGCATCTACTGAGATAATAATGTAATAGTTGTCAGTTTTCTGTGATATGGTTTATTACATTGATTTTCATATGTTGAACCAACCTTGCATTCTTCAATAAATCCTACTTGGTCATGCTGTATAATTTCTTTTATATGTTGCTTGGTTAATTTTGCCAGTATTCTGTTGAGGAGCTTTGCATCTTTATTTTTTATACCTCCATTAAAGTGATTATGGGATTTTTGTTCTTTATTTTATTAATATGGCTTTTGCATTAATTAGTTTTCATATGTTAAATCAACCTGCATTTCTGAGATAAAACTCACTTTTATATCTTGCTGGATTTAGTGTGCTAGTATTGTGTTGAGAATTTTTGTGCTTATATGCATAAGAGATACTGGTATATAATTTTCCTTTATTATGATGTCTTTGGTTTTGGTATTAGAGTAATACTGACTTCACAATGAGCTGGAAAGTGTCACCTGTTCTTATATTTTTGAGAGGCATTTGTGAAGGGAAAGTTTCTGTTAATTCTTTAGGTGTTTGATAGAATTTACCAGTGAAGACATTTGGGACTGGATTCTTCTTTGTGAAGAATTAAATTAATAGAATTTAAAATTACTAACCTCTTTTCTTATTATGAATCTATTCAAGCTTTCCTTTTATTATTGACTTAGATTCAGTAGTTTGTGTCTTTCTAGGAATTTGTCTATTTCATCTAGGTTGTCTAATTTTTTGGCATACAGTAATACATAATATTCCCTTAAAATGCATCCTTTTACTTCTTTAAGGTTGGTAGTGATGCTCTCTTATTATTGGTTTTAGCAATTTGAATCTTCTCTCTTTTACTCTCGGTCAGTAGAGCTATAGGTTTGTTCATTTTATTGATTTTCTCAAAGAACTAACTTTTTGTTGCATTGATTATTTAAAATGTTTTTCTATTTTCTATTTCATTATTTTTTGCTCAATATTTATTTGGTCCTTTCTTCTGCTTTTCAGTTTAGATTGCCCTTCTTTTTCTAGTTTTACATAGTGGAAAGTTTTGATAGCGATTTGAAATTTTTCTCCTTCTTCTCCTTCTCCTTCCCTTCTTACTCCTCCTTCCTTTCTTTCTTCTCCTCCTCCTTCCTCCCTCCTCCCCCCTCCTCCCTCCTTCCTCCCCCCTTCTCTGTTCTCCCTCCTTGTTTCTCCTCCCTCCTCCATCCTCCTCCCTCTTCCTCCCTCCTCCCTCCTTCTCCTCCTCCTCCTCATCCTCCTCCTCCTTCTCTTTCTCCTTCTTCCTTTCTTTCTTTTTAAGACAGAGTCCCACTCTGTCACCCAGGTTGCAGTGCAGTGGTGTAATCTGGGCTCACTGCAACCTTCGCCTCCCAGGTTCAGGAGATTATCATCCCTGAGCCTCCCAAGTAGCTGGGATAACAGGAATGGGCCACCACACCCAGCTAATTTTTGCATTTTTGGTTTTGGTGGAGATGGGGTTTCACCATGTTGGCCAGGCTGGTCTCAAACTCCTGGCCTCATGTGATCTGCCTGCCTCAGCCTCCCAAGGTGTTGGGATTACAGGTGTGAGCCAGAAAACCCGGCTTTTTCTTCTTTTTCATAAAGGTGTTTATAAGCACAACTTTTCTCCAAGCAGTGTTTTATCTGCATCACCTATGTTTTGGTATGTTGTGTTTTTTTTTTTTTTTTAATTCATCTCAAGGGACTTTATAATTTTTCATGTAATTTGTTCTTTGAGTTATTTGTTATTTAGGAGTTCATTGCAAAATTTCCACATATTTATGAACTTCCAAAAATTGTTTCTGATTTCTAATTTAATTCTGTTGTGGTTGGAGAATATATTTTGAATGAAATATTCTTTTAAATATATTTAATCTTGTTTTATGGCTGAGCATATGGTATCATTGTTAATATTCCATATATATATATATGTATACACACACACACACACACACACA